>NC_054482.1:58945123-59247206 GCF_017639515.1 Carcharodon carcharias | reverse complement strand
GGCCCCATTGGCGGTCATTGGAGCCCAAAATGCACATTTAAAGTAGGATCCCTCCAGCACTGGACAAGTTAAAATTACAGTTGATCACATTGAAGCAAGAATGGACTGGCTAAGTCCTCCATTCCACTGTAAATGTCACTTTCACCTTGTTCCCACTGGCTTTGGGCAACTTGAATTGATATTACAGAATCAAAAATGCAATTATTTATGAATTACAAAGCCAAAGAAAGTCTTTAACAGATTTCTGCTTTGTATTACATTAATTGTTCTCAGCCAGAGCAGTTTTAAGTGTGCTACTACTGGTCACAACATGGACTAGGGAGAAGAGGGTTCTTGCTCTTAGTTGCTAGCCATTGACACCCTGCTGGAGACTGTATGGGTAGAATTTTCCCTCCAAGGCGGGAGACAGGTCAGGACTGAATCTGGGCCCAGAACCCATTCCGAGGGGGGAAACAGTGACTCATTGTGATATTCATGGGGAAGCCCCTTTAGTTGGGCTGGTGAAGGACTCCCTGTCCAATTAAGGGTGGTGGGTGGGCTCCCGCACCGGCCTTAGTGGCTATTTTTATCTCCTGCCCACCTGTTCCCAGCTTCGGTGGGAACTCAATATTCTGCCCTATGTGTCTGGAGATTAATGAAGACACAGCCAGGCTTGGCTGTAATTACTCCCTCCTACTTGCAGAAATATCTTAATAACACTAATTTGCTTTAAGAATGACCACCTGCTCAAGTATCAGAGGGCGGATGGCACCAATAGAATTGTGCCCTGGCAAAAATAAAGAGTTTCAGGAGAACGGTGAAGAAAATTGAATGAGGGTATAACCAAAGATTAAAATCAAATCATGTTAAATTTTAGCTCTGTATTAAATAAGAGGAAAACAAACCATCAATTTACCGTAAAATCTTTAATTCCTATCTTGTAGGCATGGTCTGATAGTCAAAATTTTAAGGAATTGTTAGAATTTCTATGATTTCACATGTCTAGCTAATAAAATACATTGGGTGGAATTTTCCATGCCCGCTGGCATCGGGCGTGCTCGGCGGCATGAACAGACAACATGGCGAAGGCCAGAAATCCATTTCACAACATCATGAACCGGTTTGCAATTGTCCACTCAGCCTGTCAATGGTGGGCCGTATTTCCCGCCATTGGATGTGGGGAACTTCTTTGTAATACATCTGCATATCATTATAAGGCCAGCCTGCCAAAATCATACCCCCCCCACCGCCCACTGCTGGATCGTACACATCGACAGGGAAACACACTGGTGCAGAACACGTCTTGACAAATGTGGCGTGCAGAAGTCAAGACTTACTGCCAGGCCCTTGCTCACATCACGGATATCCGATGAGCAGAAGATGCTGGAGCCCAACAGCAATGGCACAGAGGAGGAACTTCCATCACATGCTGGGTGGTTTCTCATGGACATGGCTCTGCTGTGAAGCAGCCCACGGAAGTTGAAACATCACCATTGAGGGTCTGCTCACAACAGATGATGGTTGTGGGGGTGGAGAAGAAGGTCCAGGGATGGGGAGAGGAAGAGGGGTCAGGGAAGGTGAGGTTGGGAGGGGGGGAACAAAGGTGTTGGGGGGGGGGTTGAAGTTGGGAGGGGGGGAACGAAGGTGTCGGACGGGCGAGGTTGGCAGGGGTGAAACAAAGGTGTTGGGGGTGCTGAGGGTGGGGGAGGTTAACAAAGGTGTTGGGGAGTGAGGTTAGAGAGGAGGAACCAAAGTGTCGGAGGGGGTTGTGAAGTTGGAAGGGGGCAATAAAGGTGTCGGGGGGGGCGGAGTTTGGGAGGGGGAGGGAGTATGGGGGAGGAGGAAATAACAGGGGATGTTGGTGTAAGGGAAGGCATTCGGAGAGGGGAAGGAGTGCAGAGACGGGAGGGAGTCCAGTGGGAGGAAGCAGTGCAGGGAGGGGAGGGAATCCGGGGGAAGGATAGGATGGGGAGAGAGACTTAATGTTGGAGAAAGGAGTCAGGAACGGGAAGGAGTAAGGCTGAGGAAGAAGGAAGGGTGGCTGAAGAAGTCGGGAAGGGGGAAGGACTAAGTGCGGGGAAGTGTCTGGGTTGAGGGAGGAAGGGGTTCCAAGGGGGAAAGAGTTTTGGGGGGGAAGGGGTTCCAAGGTGGGACTGCCTCTTGGGGAGAGAACTGGTGGGTGTGGAACGAGGGAATGGTCAGAATGAGAGAGGGCAGAGTGAGGCGGTAGGGTAGAAGGGTGAGGGTTTGACAGTAGCGGCGAGGGAGGTTGGTGGGGACTCGGAGGCAGACACGGACCCTGGGGGTGGGAAGGAAGAGATCGTGGGGGGTTAATGTGGATGGGCCTGCAATTTTTGGGAAGGAAGGGAGCGTGCCCGTTCACCTGGACTTCCCCAAAGTAAAAGGATTGGGGCTGGTAGGTCATGGAGGGGAGGTGGAAGGTGATGCCATGGGGATCAACAGTGACGGGGGAAAGGAAATGGGTGCCTGGGGGAGGGGATAGAATGGGGAAGCGAATGCAAAACTGAAGCACCACCTAGTTGTCTAAATTGAAAGTGAAACGAGAGTCATGGTGGGCGAGATCAAGTGCTGCATAGGAGTGTGATCAGTGGGTGGGTGGAGATGCAGGTCAGCTCAGAACGACAACTGAAAACGAACCCCAGCAAGCAGCATTGAAAATGCTAAGGACATTGAGGTGAGTGTGATTTGGGAAGGATCTGCATGCATGGGAGATTGCTTGCATGAGGCTCCGAATGTCCCTGCCACACACTTCTCCCTCCAGAATCACTTGTTAGCCAGCTGCTCTCTCTGCAGCGACAGGGGATGAGGTTGAGGGGCTCACAGCCAAAGGTGCCCCGTTTCCCTCTTGCATTGCCACTGCAGGAGCTCACCGATGGCACCCACAGTGGAGTGCAGGGTTCCACACATTTTCACGTTCTGCTGGACCATGGTCTCCACAGCATCCGTCATCCACCCCATGGAGACCAACCCATGCACATGTGGGCACCACTTCATCAGAGAGCAGGCAGATGCACTCCTCCGATTCGCGAAACACTCTGCTGAGGGCTTATAACAGCTCTGCCTGATGTCATCATGTCTCCTGCCGACTCTCCAGGATGAGTTGGAAGGCCAAATCCAAAGGCTCGTCATCTGACTTGGGCCTCACCCTTTTCCTCAACAGTCCTCCGAATGCGGGGAGCTCAGCTGAACCTGCCTCCTTCTGCTGCAGACACATGTCTGTGCAGTGATCACCAGATTGTGAACCCGAGCCTGCTCTAGATCTAGGTCCCACCGAGATGTGTGTCCCTGCGCTGGTGGAGGGTGTGTGTAAGTGCTGTGATGGATCTTCTAGGTTGCTTATTTCCAGCTCTTCATTGGAGGAGGTGTCCTCTTGGCTGGAGATGAGGACCTGGATGGAACTGAGGGACTGGCTAGCTGAGTGTGTCGGTCGCTTAGCAGAGCTCTCTGTGAACCAAAGTAGAGATAATCAGTGCATGGCAGCAGAGTCAAAAATAGGAGAGAGAGCACTCACAATTGTGTTGAGAGAGGGATGATGTGGTGCAGGATCCTAACAAAGGGCATTCGCTGTCGACTTCACCGTCACCACAGGCATGTTCCATGTCCTCACCAGTCAGCTCAATGGTACGCTCCTCAAATTGAGCAAGGGGCCTAGTGTGGGCCACTCCAACACCCCCCCCTAAACCCCCCCTTAGTCTGGGGCCTCTCCTTGCTGTTGTGAGCAGGCTTCTCCTGTTGAAAATAGATGGAGAGAGTGTGAGCAGGACACATGGCACTGCGTGGAATGTTTGTGTGGTGACGGGAGACATTGACAGAATTAGGACATAAGTTCCAGAGGATATGAGCCTGGTGGAGATGTGAGGATGTGTGTTAGAGTTATTGGTGTTGACCCTTGAGGTGTGAGATTCTTGAGGATGTGTGATGAGTTTGTGAGTATGTGAGTTGAGAATGATGAGAAGAGTGACTTACCCTGGCGGAGCGGATGAGACCATTCAACCTGTAGTAGCACTGGGTGCTGTCCTCTTTTGCAGGGCATTGGCGCTGACCACTGCTGCCACCGCCTCCCATGCTGGGTTGGTGATGCTGCTTCCCCTCCTGCGGCCAGAGCATGCTGCCTGTGATGGCAGGCCTCCATGGTGTCCGAAAGTTGCTAGAGGGACATGTCACTAATTAGGGGTGATGCAGCCTTTTTGCCTTTCGGGGACATCCTGTCTTTAGTGCAGCGGTCGTGGGCTGGAAGCACTGAGAGGTGTTCGCGCGCTGCACTTTAAATGTGGTGCCCGGCATGATGAAGCAGCGAGCGTGATAGCGTGGAGGGTGAGTGACAGCCCACCCACCATCGGCGTGTTTCCCAGGAATGCAAAATTAATGTGGTGGATTTGGGATGACACAGCGTGAGAAGCCGCCATTGCGGCCGACATTGTTTTCCCTGCCCGCTCCACACTTAGTGCAAATCCGGGACGATTCCTTTCATAGTTTATGAAAGCTTAGTGTGAGTAGAAATAGGAAAATAAATTCATGCCACTTTCAATTTTCACTGACCATTACTGATCATAGGCTCATGGAATGGAGGATCAGTGCCTAATTGGATAAAAAAAATTGGCTTAAGGACAGATAACAGCCAGTTGTGGTAAATGGTTGTATTTCACATTGCAGGATGGTGGACATCGGTGTTCACCAAAAGCTAGTGCTAGGACAACTGTTGTTTTGCTGTGCGTAAAGGATGTGAAATTGGAATACAGAGTAAAATTGGCATTAGTAAAGAGGTAGTACTTGAAAAATTAACTGGATTGAAAGTTGATAAATCCCCTGGGCCAGATGAGTTTCATCTCAGAGGGCAGGATTTTTCCCTTGTTGGGCAGGTGTGGCAGGTGGGTCCGGGAGCGGCCGCGAAACGGTGTGCCGCCCGCAATCGGGCCCTGAAGTGATTTCACGCTGGCTGGCCAATTAATGGCCAGCCAGCGTGAAACACGAGCTGAGAGCCTCAGCGCTGCTGGGGCAGGGGCAGGAGGAGCACAAGCGCTGAAGTTTCCGCATGCGTGGGGGTGCGCTCAATGAGAGCTCCCTGAAGACACAGAATTGCATCGGGGAGCTGAAGGTTTTTAAAATGAAAAATGAAAAATCTGCAATTAATATAAATATGTCCCCACATTTGACTCAGTCACATGAAGAGGGATATGTAAAAAATAAGTTTTAAAAATGTTATTTTTTTATTATTCATTGTTGGAAACCTCATCCCATAATGTGGTTTCACAAAAAATGCAAAGGTCACCTGGCCTATTTGTCCATCCACCAACCGTAAGGATGGACAAGCAATGGAAAATATCTTTAAATTAATTTATTAATGGCCTTAATAGGCCTCTTAATTGTCGGTGGGCATGCTGCTGACTCTTGCACACGCCCGCTGTTCGAAATATTGCACGGCTGCGCAATGATGTCAGAACGCTCATCTGACATCATCCCGTGCTATTTCACACTCAGGCATGTCAGGCCAGAGTGTTGAAGGAGGTGGCTAGAGAGACAATGGATGCATTGGTGGTTATCTTTCAAAATTCTATAGATTCTACAAAGGGAGGAAAAGGGAGAATGGCAAAATGCAGATCTGTGACTTTGACGTCAATGGCAGGGAAAATGTTGGAATCTATTATAAAGGATGTGATAACTGGACATTTAGAAAAGAATGGTAAAGTTGGGCAGGGTCGACATGGATTTATAAAAGGGAAATCATGTTTGACAAAATTGTTGGAGTTTTTTGAGGATGTTACTTGTAGCATAGATAATTGAAAGCCAATGGATGTAATGAATTTGGATATTCAGAAAGTTTTTGATAAGGTCCCACACAGGAAGTTAGTAAATAAAATTAGAGTGCATGGGATTGGGAGAAATACATGAGTACGGATTGAGAATTGGTTAACAGGCAGAAAACAGAGAGTATGAATAAACGGATCATTCTCAGGATGGCAGGCTATTACTAGTGGGGTGCTGCAAGGATCAGCGCTAGGTCAACAGCTGTTCACAATCGATATAAATGAGTTGGATGTGGGGAGCAAGTGTAATATTTCCAAATTTTCTGATGACAGCAAACTGGGTGGGAATGTAGGTTGTGAGGATGATGCAAGGAGGTTTCAAGAAGACTTGGACAGGCTAAGTAAATGGTCTAGAACATGGCAGATCAAATATAATGTCAATAAGTGTGAGGTTATTCACTTTGGTAGAAAAAACAGAAAGGCAAAATATTCCTGTTAGAATCTATTATAAAGGATGTGATAACTGTACATTTAGGGCAGAATCTTGCCCTTGTTGGGCGGGCTCGCTGGGGGCGGTCAGGAAGCCGACCACCGCCTGTGATCGAGGCAGTAAGGCAATTTCATGTCAGCAGACCAATTAAGGCCCGCCCAGTGTGAAAAGCGAACAGCAGCGCTCAGTGCTGCCTGTGCGGGTGTAGTGAAGGAGGGTGAGTGGGGTGAGTGTGAACTTTGCGCATGCGCGCGAGTGCGCGCTTCATAATCTTCCTGAGGCAAAGAGCTGCCTCAGGGAGATGAAGAGGTATTAAAAAAAATAAAGAAAATAAAAATGTTATGAAACATGTTCCCTCATGTGACTCTGTCACATGAGCAAGGACATGTTGTTAATTAAGTTTTAAAATTTTTATCTTATTTTTATTTGCTTTAGGAAACTTCATCATGCCTGTGGATGAGGTTTCCTAAAAAGTGCAAAGGCCTTTTTTGGCCTTTTTGCCTGCCCGCCAACCGTAAGGTTGGATGGGCAGTGAAAAAGTTCTTTTAATTACCTTTGTTAATGGCCTTAATAGGCCTTTTAGTTGTCCGTGGGCACGCTGCTGACTCTGGAATGCCTCTGACGACCGAAATATTGCGCGACTGCGCGTTGACATCAGGACGCTCACCCAACGTCAACACTCGTCATTTTACACTCGAGCGGGTCGGGCACACCCACTGAGATAAAAATTTTATCCGTAGAAAAGAATGGTAAAATTGGGAAGAATCAACATGGATTTATGAAAGGGAAATCATAAATTCATGATTTATGATCATGGTGAATGGTTGGGAATTGGAGGTGAGAAAAGGGCCCTGGGTATCTTCATTCCTGAGTCACTAAAAGCTTGCATCCAGGTACAGCAAGCAATTAAGAGGCAAATGGTATGTTGGCCTTCATCACGAAGGGATTTGAGTACAATAGAAAGGATGTCTTGCTGCAGCTATATAGAGCCTTAGTGAGACATTACCTGGAATATTGTGCACAGTTTTGGCCCCCTTATCTAAGCAAGGATATACTTGCCATAGAGGGAGCACAATGAAGGTTCACCAGTTTAATCTCTGGGATGGGAAGATTGTCTTAGAGATTGAGGAGACTGGGTCTGTATTCCCTATAGTTTTGAAAAATGAGAGGTAACCTCATTGAAACTTACAAAATTCTTACAGGCTGTGACAGGGTAGGTGTAGATAAGGGCCGAGCTCCCCAGAGTCAGATTTGGGGGTACCCCAAAGATGTACTGGGGGAATCCCTCTGGGAATTTCCCAGCTAAGGGTTTGCATGGCAATTGCCCAGAAGTGCACACTTCCTCTGGACAATTGCGCTGTGTTGGGAACTATCCAAAAATGCGTTTAAATTGCAAACTTTGGATTGTTCCACCAGGGTTATACCAATAGTTACTCAGAAAAAGTTAGAATTAAAACCTCTTATGAATAACTATTGTAAAGACCCGGACCAACCTCACGGAATCCCCCCACACCCCCGAACCCCACCCCCCCAACGGGACTCACCCCCATCTCCCCCACACCCCCAACCACCCCCCCACCTCCGACACCGCCCACTCCCTGAAGTCCAACACCCCCAACCTCCAAACCCCAACCCCTTGACATCCGACACACTCCAGCCCCTGACCTTTCGACACCCCCAACCCTGATCACCCACCCGCCGACCTCTGAAACCACACCCCCAACCTTCGACAACTCCCAGCCCCCCTGACCTCCGACCCCACCCACCCAGACCTCAGATAACCCCCCACCCTTCCCACAGACTTCTGATCTCCTGTCATCCCCAATCCCCAGACCTTCGACTGATCTCTGCCCCCCGATCTCGGATCCCCCTCCCCTCCACTCCCCACAGACCTCCGGCCTCCCCCCTGACCCCAAGAGCCGTTAAAAAGAGGGCATGGCCTCCTTGAGTCCGCTGGAGCAAGACTTTGCTGGGGCCTGCGAGGAGTCTTTCAATGCAGGCTCCAAGCAGCTCTGGCGAACGGAAATGTTAACATAACTTTCAAGACCAGGTTAAGTAGGCATTTATATCTTCTAATTCCTGTGGGGCAGCACTTTCTGACACTAGTCGGACATTACAGCCCAAGATGTTGCCTCTGGCTGGTGAGTCTAAAACCATGGAACATAATCTCAGGATAAGGGGTAGGCCAATTAAGACTGAGATGAGGAGGAATTTCTTCACTCAGAGGGTGGTGAATCTTTGGAATTCTCTAACCCAGAGGGCTGTGGAAGTTCAATCATTGAACATATTCAAGTCAGAAATCGATAGATTTCTGGACACTAATGACATCAAGAGATATGGAGATAGTGCAGGAAAGTAGCATTGAGGCAGATGATCAGCCATGACCTAATTGAATGGCAGAGCAGACTATGGGCCAAATGGTCTACTCTTGTTCCTATGTTCCTAAGAACATAAGAAATAGCAGCAGGAGTAGACCACATGGCCCATCGAGCCTACTCCTCCATTCATTACAATCATTGCTGATCTTGGGCTTTACCTCTATTTATCAGTCCATTCCCCATATCCCTTAATTACCTGAGAGACTAAAATTCTGTCTATTCCAGCCTTAAATGTACTCAACTATTCAGCATCCACAATCCTGTGGGGTAGAGAATTCCAAAGACTTACAACCCTTTGAGTGAAGAAAGTTCTCCTCATCTCAATCCTAAATGATCGGCCCCTTATCCCGAGATTTGGTTTTAGATTCCTCAACCAATGGAAACAATCTCTCAGTATCTACCCTATCAAGCCTATTCAGAGTTTTGTAGGTTTCAATGAGATCACCTCTCATTCTTCAAACTTCAGAGAACTTACAAAGCCTCTCATCAGAGGACAACCCCCTCCTCCCAGGGACCAATTTAATGAGCCTACGCTGTACTGCCTCCAATGCAAGTATATCCTTTCTTAAATGTGGGGACCAAAACTGCATAGTGTTCCAGATGCAATCTCACTAAAACCCAGTAAACCTACAGCAAGATTTATTTATTCTTGTACTCCAATCCCCTTGCAATAAAAGCAAACATGCCATCTACCTTCCTAACTGCTTGATGCACCTGCATGCTAACTTTCTGCATTCCTTATATCAGCACACCCAAGTATCTTTGAACATCAACACAATTTTCTCAGCTTTTAAAAACATACTTTACTTTTCTATTCTTCCTACCAAAATTAATAACTTCACATTTCCCTATATCATACTCCATCTGCCATCTTGTTGCCCACTCACCTAACCTGCCTACATCTCTTTGCAGCCTCTCTGGGTTCTCCCCAGAGCTTATCTTTCCACCTAGCGTGGTATCATCAGCAAATTTAGATACACCACTCTCTGTCTCTTCATCTAAGTCATCAATATAGATTATAAATAGCTAAGGCCCCAGCACTGATCCTTTGGCACTCCACTATTCACCACCTGCCAACTTGAAAAAACCCCGTTTATGCCCACTCCATGTTTTCTATCCATTAACCAATTCTCTATCCATGTTAACATATTACCCCAACTCCATGAGCCCTTACTTTGTCCATTAACCTTTTGTGCAGCACCTCATTGAAAGCCATTTGGAAATTCAGCTTTATTACATCTACTGGTTCCCGATGGTTCACCCCATTAGTTACATCTTCAAATAACTCTAATAAATTTGTCAAACAGGGTTTCCCGTTGGTAAAACCCCAATGACTTGTTCTAATCGTACCTTGCTTTTCTATGGGTGGAACTTTTCTGCTGGCGGGATTTTATGGTCCCACCAAAGTCAATTGACTTTTGAATGGCTCACCGCATTTTATGTCCCCTCCCCCGCCATGACTTGGGCCGTAAAATTCAGCCCGAAGTGTATCGTTGAGGCTTCCAGCATTTTCCCAACAATTGATGTTAAGCCAACTGTCCTATAGTTCACTGCTTTCTTCCTCACTCCTTTCTTGAAAAGCAGTGTAACATTTGCCAACTTCCAAAGGAGTGGGACCATTCCTGAATCTAAGGAATTTTAGAAAATCATAACTATCCCATCCACTATCTTGGCAGCTATCTCTTTTAGAACTTTAGGGTGTAGGCCATCAGGTCCCGGGGATTTGTCGGAATTTAGTCCCTTAAGTTTCTCCAATACCTTACCTCTGCTGATATTAATTTCTATAATTTCTTCACTCTTTTTAGCCCCTAGGTTATCATCTATTTCTGGTATGGAACTTCTACTGTGAAGATAGGCACAAAATATTTGTTTGTTACCTCCACCATTTCTTCGTTCCCCATGATAATTTCTCCTGTCTCTGCTTCTAAGGTACCAATATTTACTTTAACTACTCTCTTCATTTTTGTATACTTATAAAAGCTCTTACAATCTGTTTTCATATACCTTACTAGCTTATATTGATAATACCAAACTTGAAGAAGTGGCAAACAATGAGGATGATACAAATTGCCTGCAACAGGACATAGATAGGTTACCAGAATGGGCAGACAAGTGGCAGATGGAATTTAATACAGAGAAATGTGAGGTTCTGCATTTTGGCATAAGGGATAGGGAGAGGCAATACAGAGTTGATGGCACAGTTCTAAAGAGTATTTAGGAATAAAGGATCTGGGGGTGCATGTGCAAGACATACTGAGAGAGTGGCTATGGGATCTTGGGCTTCATAAATAAAGACACTGAGTAAAAAATTAGAGAATTTATGCTGAACCTTTATAAAGCTCTGCTTAGGCCCCAACTAGAGTATTACATCCTCTCTGGTCATCACACTTTAGGAAGACTATGTGGTTCCTTTGCATGCAGAAGAGATTTACAAGAATGGGAAATTTTAGTTACAAGGAGGCAGTGGATTTTATGGAGGCTACAAGAACAGGAAACTTGGCGTATGGGGTGACTTAATTAGGTGGAATTTTGATTTCCCAACAGCAGGTTGAGATGCAGAGATAAAGTCAGCAGCACGTTTGCAGTGTGTCGAGCATTACCCCGGCCTGTGGCAGGTTCATGCTTGTAATACATCTGCATGCCATGAATACTCATTAACATAAAACTTTTTTAAAAATTATGTCCTATCTTCAAGAAAAAGCCAGCAGCACATGAGAATTGCATGGCACCCAGTTCACAACCATTTAAAGATGGCATGCACCAGTCATCTTTGTGCGGTTGTGTGTAGGGTCAGAGGTTTTCTTTGTTTAACTTTATGACATCAGGGAGGGGAAAAGAGTGGCAACTTGCGTGGAGGCACCACTGGAGTCTGTTGTGAGGGGGGGGGGTTGTGGAATGGGGTTGGGGGCATGAAGGAATGGACGAGGGATCTGGGGAGGACAGAGGATGGGGTCAGAGGCATGGAAGAGCCTGGTGTACGAGGTGTGGTGGTGGTGGAGTTTTGGTGGGAACAGTCAGTCAAGAAAATGAGGGACCTAAGGATGGACTGAGTACTGTCCAAATGTGTGTCCACCTCAGGGTGTTAGTCGGCAGAGTCCTTACAGGGTTTTGAGTTCACCTACAACACTTCAATTATCCCTGCTGAGAGTGATCTCAGACAATGTCATTTACACTGCATTGAAGGGAGGGCCAGCTGAGCCTGGAAGTTCAGTCACGTCCCACAAGAGTAGTGAGTGCAACTGGACATTAACATAAATGTTTAATAAAGAATGAATAAAGATACACCATACTGTTTCATCCACAAAAAAGGAAGCGTCCCTAATGCCCCTGTAGCCATCAATGCATGCCAACCATGAAGCCTGCCAGTACATTTAGCTCTCTCAACAAATAATGATGATACATATGACATAACTGAAACCAATGTAATATGAAATATTTACAAATGAAATTTGATTTTGAAGAACACACATGCCACCTTTGTGCTCTCAAGTCTCATATTAATGGCAATGTAGTTGACGCACAGCCTCCCTGTTTGACCAGGAGGCTCTTTTATAGCCCATCCATACTGTACATGTTGCATTGTCAACTGACAGTGGGTTTCACCAATGAAATCTTCCCCTGCCACTGAATCGTATGAGTTTTGTATGCATGCCACTGGTGCTTAGAATTTTAATTATAATCATGTAGGAAACGGGGGGTGAACAGTTGCAGTTTCAACATTGGGAATGGCATGCTGTTGACTAAATCCCAGCCAAAGTTAGGTTTGAGGAACTGGGTTTCTCTCCTTGGATAAAAGGAGATTGAAGGGAGATTTGACAGAAGTGTACAAGATTATGACAAGTTTAGATAAGGTAGACAAGGAAAAACTCTTCCCATTAGCTAATGGTACAAGGACTAGGGGACACAGATTCAAAGCCTTGGACAAGAGATATAGGGGGAGTATGAGGAGGAACTCACTGCCCACAAAGGTGGTGGAAGCTGAAACAATCAATGATTTGAGAAGGAAATTGGATCAAGGTAATAAACTTGCAGGACTACAGGAAATGAGCAAGGGAGTGGGATTGGCTGGATTACTCCATGGATAGCAAGCATTAACTCAATGGACCGAATGGCCTCCTTCTGTTCCACAAATGACTCTATGGCTTATAAACAAGGTAAAGTATGTTGCAAACTTGTATTAATTTGCGATAATAATCTTCAGGGCAAAGCAATAACAATTTTTTCTACTTGTACAATTTCATCAACTATGTCAAACTCATGTTTTGAATTCAGCAAAGGGTGTCACTTTGCTTTTCACTATCAAGTCCTTTGTAATACATTTCGATCTATGAATGGCAGAAGGGCATTACTTCAGCAGAATAACATTTTACTTCAGAAATAAAACTACAGTTGATGTTGTAATAACTTTATTACTGTGAAATTAGTCCTATTTTCAGCATTTTGAAAACAAACAAAACTACTTGGTCCAGGGGGATAGGAATTTCCTTGAAACTGTTGGCAGTCTACGGGCGGAATCATCCCCTCCTGCCAGTGGCAGGGTCTGTGGTGGGTGGGTGGGGGGGGCGGCGGAGAATATGGCATGAGTGAAAAATCGGTTTCCCGATAGTGGGAAGCGATAGCAGGAACTTGTGGGTCCCGACTGTCATGGCAGGAGAATAGCGGCTCGCCATTCCTGCCAAAGGCTGTTGGAGGCCATTTATTATATCATTAGAGGGATTCAAACTAGCACCAGACCAGAACTGACCCCCTTGTCCGATCATCCGCCCTGCTAGTGGGATGTCACGCCAGTCCAAAACACAATCGAATCAACCTGGCATACACATTCGAGGCTTACCGAAATGGCGAGTTGAAGCAGGGGGACGGCAGGCTAGAGCAGGTGCGTGGTGACCTGGCATGTGTGGATCGGTGGGGGGGGTGGGGAAAGTGGGGCATTGATGGAGCACGGGGAGGATAGGAGAGGGCAGACATAAAATTGGGCAGATTAGGAATGTTGCTAGGGGGGTGCAGTGGTGTTAGCATGCAGCCTTGTATGGGAGGAGGAAGGGACCAAGGATTGGTGCGAGGGCTGTGGAAAAGCAGGGGACAGTTGGGGACAGGGGGAGGGAGTGAACAGCAGGGAACCACGAAGGGGACTCAGCAGGGTACAGTGAGGGAGGCGAGGGTTCAGACGAAGGGGTCAGTGGTTTCAATCATGGAATCTTGTGGCAAACCAGGGGTACTGGTGGTAGGAGGGAACACCAACAGCTAAAAGGGGCAGTGGGATGCAGTAAGGTGGGAGGGTGAGGGTCCATCGGTGGTGGGTGAAGGACTGCTTTGGGTTGTTGTGGACGCAGACCTGGGGATGAGCATGGGGGCTGTGATTGGGGTGGGCTCTTCGGGGAGGGAGGGCATGTGAATGGTCACAGTGATGGGCTGCAGGGTTAAGGGGAAAGGGGGTGTTCAATGGTGATGGTTGGGAGGGTAAAGGTTACAATGCGGGGTTGTCAACGGTGATGGGGGCCAGAGTGTGGGTTACAGGTGGTGGGCAGAAAGTGCTAGAGACTGTTTGAAAGGAAATGCGCACTATCCTGTTGCTGAGGTGCTGTCCAATCCCTTGATGCCCAGCTCAAGAGATGCTGGTTGGGAGAAGGGCCATTGGGTGGGTGGAGTTGCAGGTCAGCTCAACTGGGCAACTGAAGTGGAACCCTAATATACACTCCTGACAAAGGAAAGGTGTTAAAGGGTAAGATGTACTGGCATAGGAGGCAGTCTAGAGAAGATTCACTAGTTTGATCCCGTGGATGGAGGGATTTTCTTATGAGGAGAGGTTGAGTAGGTTGGGTCTGTACTATTAGAGTCTAGAAGAATGAGAGGCGACCTTATTGAAACATATAAGATTCTTAGGGGGCTTGACAGGATTGATGTTGAGAGGTTGTTTTCCCTTATGAGAGAGTCTAGAACCAGAGGGCATAATCTCAGTGTAAGGAGTTGCCCATTTAAGACAGAGATGAGGAGGAATTTCTTCTCTCAGAGACTAGTCAATATGTGGAATTCTTTACCGCAGAGGGCTGTAGAGGCTGGGTCATTAAGTATATTCAAGGCTGAGATGGACAGATTTTTAATCAGTAAGGGAATCAAGGGTTATGGGGAAAAGGCAGGAAAGTAGAGTTAAGGATTATCAGATCAGCCATGATCTCAGTGAATGGCGGAGCAGACTTGATGGGCTGAATGGGGGTGCACACAGGCATTAACACAAACAAGCAATAGAAACCCAGCAGGCCTCCGCAAAGCGCAACTATGCATACATTTACAAGTATCAAACAACAATTTACAATGATTGTACACCTGTGCTACCAGACTGAACTCAGAACTTCTTAATTTTACGTGCCCTACCACTGCATCTAGGTGCTTCCCTGACATCTGCAGCAGGGGTGGAGGCAGTCTGCTGACCACTATGCCCTATTGTCTTTGATGACCTTGGCAGCCATCCTCTGGACACCTGAGGCCTGGGGGGGGGGGCCCTGGCTTACTTTGGGTCTCCTGCTCTGGGGCAGATTTACCCTCAGCAGTCCCAGAGGCTGGAGCTGATGGGGTCACAGACAGAGAGGACCCAAAATGCTGGGACGCCTTTGGAGAGTTCTGAATGGAGACCCAAAGGGTGTTCACCTGACACTCCTCCTCCCTTTGGATGCCTGAGGGACCCTCTCTGACTCCTTGAGGAGAAGGGGCACCTAGAAGGAGGTCAAGGTGCCCCATCCCCGTCTCGTGTAGCCACTAAAAAAGTTCACCCATGGCTACAGTGATGGAGTGCAGGTCTGTGCACATCTCCAGCAGAGAATGTGTTCTGCTGGACCAGGTCCTCCATGGCATCTGCCATCTTCCCCATGGAGACCTCCATGCACGACATGTTGATACCACTACATCAGAGAGCAGGCAGACAAACTCCTCTGCCTCATATTGAGGGCCACTGGCACCTCTGCCTTATGTTCCCCACCTCTTACTGTAACTCTTGCATCTTATCCAGGACACCTCCCAGAGGCTTGTCATCAGACTCGGACTTAGCAGAGGCTTCTTTCCCAGCAGTCCTCCAAGTGCGGGTGACCTTGGCTGTCCCTGCCTCCTTCTGCTGCGGACATGTGTCCATGCAGTGACCACCAGAGCATAAGCCCGATCTTAGACTAGATCTATGATGCACCGAGTTGTGTGTCTCTGGACTGGTGGAAGGTGCAGATGACTGCACTAATGGCTCCACAGGTGAGAATCTGTCATAGCCATCATCCTCCTTGGTCCTCTCTGGGCTGGGGCTGGGATTGGAACTGGACTCAGGATCAGGGTCTGGCCTCACCCTCTTCCTGCTGGCAACTGTAATGAAAAGAGAATATGAGTGACTGCATGGGCTGCCTTCTACATTGCACTAAGCATCACCCTCAGGTTTCTATGTGCAGAGATTATGCATACTTCCTCACTGGAAGCTGGGGTAGGCTGGCCTCGCCATCACCACAGGAAGAGTCATGGTCCTTCCCTGCCAGCTTGGCAGCCTGTTTGGTAGCCCACTCTTCATACTGTGCAAGGGTCAGAGAATTGGCCATGTCCCCTCATGTCTTCTCTCTCTCTCGTACCTGTTGTGTGCTGTCCTTTCCTGCAAAAAGGCGAAAGATGGTTTGTGAGCACTTGTGATGCAGGTAGCAATTGCATGCTGCTAATCCCCACAACCAACCCACTGGCAATTATGTGCCATATGAAAGATGCATTGTTGCTAGTCAAGGGTATTTTGGCAGCACCCGCCAGACCCGCGAGTTCCAGCAGCTAGAAGGACAAGGACAACAGAGACATGGCAGCAGTAACAATGTCTGCAGTTGTCCTCTACGCCAACCAGCCCACAACCTCCCAAATTTTTGCCCTCAGTGTGGCAGGGTCAGCAACCCGCAGTCACCTCCCCACCTGCAGACCACACAGACTGCAGTGAGGCTACAAAGCAGCACATAGCACCTTACGAAGGGCTTTTATGCATGGGCAACACAGATGGTGGCCTGGCCATTTAAGACAATGTCCCTGTTCCCATTCAGTTAGTTGAGTATGGGGAGTGGAGAGTTCGCTTATCATAGTGTCGCAGATGAGGTCATTAATTCTTTTCCCGCACTGCAGGGTGCTCCTATGAGTTGAAATGACACTCACCACCCTGGCGACGTCCTCCCATGCAGGGGTATTGAGACGGGTAGGCCTCCTTCACCAACCCTCGGTAAAAGGACATCCTCCTGTTCTCCACTGCTTGAAGAAGTGTGTCCAGCGAGGCACTGCTGAACCTTGGGGCCGATGCATGTTGACTCCTGCCTGCCATGTCCAGCGCCGCACAACACCCAATGAACGAGTAGCTGTCTGGGTGCCTTTTAAATATGGTGCCCGGATATGAAGGCAGTGAATGCAAATTCCTGCCTGCCTCGCCGCTCGATTTCCTGAGAAAGCCCCAGCCTGAGACAGCCCCAATTCCACCTTAGCCATCCTTATGGCCTCTCCAGTTCAGCCTGTTGATTTAATGCCAATTAGTGTTTAATTAAGGACTGCAAGCATTCAGAGCCTGTTTAGATAACAGCCTTGCTTTTCCCCCTTTGTCCATTCTGTTTTAGAGATGGTTAGGGGGATTTGGGCTTGAATAAAAAATGCGCAGGTAGTCATTTCACCAGGTCTCTTTGTTCCACAGCCACTTTTAGTATCTTTGGCAAAATTGATGTAGGATGTTGAATACATCCAAATGAGAGATCAATGGATTTAATGACTGGACTATGTCATGTGGCATATTTTCCATTATTGATGCCTTACTGATGCTGGGCATCAGGAATGTTATGGTGTTCTTTGTGCTCAGTGATCCTAAGGCAGTAGAGAGATGTTTTAACAATAAAAGTATTGTACTGCTTTATGTAACTGATCACAGAGCATATTGCACTAGACGAAGTGGTAGATCTTGAAATAAATTAAAAGTAACATTTGCTCTATTCACCACTGGCCAATCTACAATGAGGCATTTCCTGTTCCAAAACTTGTGTGCTGGTGGCAGTAGAAATACTGCTGGCAGTCAACAAATAACATGAAAATCAGAACGTTCTCCAAGGTCAGAACACAGTGAGCTGAGGAGACACAAGAAGGTTACATTTAATTTAGGATCCCTACAGCCAAGACAGAATTTCATCTCATCAGCCTGAGTTGACTTTAAACCAATGTCCCAGAGATAAAAAGACAGCATATAAGCACGTTGTACCTCCCGCTAGCCTGTTTACACCAATTTATAATATTTAAATCAAGTCACAATATGTCATCTTATGCTACATCATCAATTACAGTTGCACCTTAAAAAGGGGAGGGAGGGATTGGCCAGAGTAATTGCAGACCAGTCAGTCTAATCTTGGTGGTGGGCAATGTAGTAAAAGGGTCTGGCATAGAAAGGGTTAACGTGGGACTGGGTACCATACCGCCAACTGTGTGGTGTAAAGGAACACATGACCTGAGTCTAGATGGCAGTCTTTTATTGGACAGAGATGTGTATAGAGGCAACCATGGAGGCAGCTCCTCGCTTAGACCTTATATGAGGCTTGTCCAACCCAGAGGCCACAGGCCCCTGGAGCATTGTATGAAGGGTCAATGAGTTTGAAGATTTCTGCAGAGGACTGCTCCTCCAATCACAGTCTGTTTCTCTAGGTTCAATAGTGAGCCTATCAGCAGCAAACATGGAAGAGAAGCTGGCTGTGATTAGAGGAACAGTAAACATTGGGAACTCTGGAGCTTGCAGGGCCTCAGCTCACCATCTACCCCCTGGCTTATGGTGCTTTGGCCGCATTCCCCTGGTTGCTCCCTGTGTTCAACCGTCTCTCAGCACTTCCCTCGGCAGGCACCTGCATTCGGGCCCTGCTATTCCTCAGGCCTCGCTTCTGCTCTCAATGCACATCCTGCACCCCCGCAGCTGATTTGGTGAGTAAGTGAGGATATGTGAATGAGTGACAGTGGGTGGCTCAGTAGGTAGGTCAGTTGGTGAGTGTGGGTTGGTCAGTGAGTGTGGGTGGGTGAGTGAGGGTAGTTGAGTGAGTGTGGGTGGGTGTATGTGGGTGGGTGAGTGAGAGTGGGTGAATGTGTTGTTAGGTGAATGAGGATGGACGGATGAGTGAGGGTGGGTGAGTGAGGGTGGGTGGAAATGAGGGAGGGTGGGCCTGTGAGCATGTCTTTGTGTGAAGGAGGGGGTGTGGGTGTGTGTCTGTGTGTGTGTGTATGTGTGTGTATGTGTGAGAGACAGCGAGAGAAGGTGAATTTGTGTGTGTGTCTGAGAGAGAGAGAGAGAGAGAGTGAGGTGAGCGCATGTGACGGGGGGTGGGGGGGGGCGTTGAGTTGGAGGGGAAAGTGTGTCTTGCTCACTCCCAATCTCAGTGTTCTCATTCGCCCTCATCTCTGCACACTAAAAGGTACTCTCATCCTCTCTCACAGTGGTGAGGTTGTGCAAAGATAGGTAGAAGGCCAGAAAATTGGACAGAATATAAAGAACAGCAAAGGATAAATGAAAGATTAATAAGGAGGGAAAAATTAGAATTTTAGAAAAAGCTAGCCAGAAATATAAAAACAGATAGTAAGAGTTTCTATAAATATTTGAAAAGAAATGAGTTAACAAAGTGAGCGTTGGTCCTATAGAAAGTGAGTCTGGAGAATTGATAATCGGGAACAAAGAAATAGCTGATGAATTGAACAGGTACTTTGCAACAGTTTTCACTATAGAAGATATAAGAAACATTCCAGAAGCAGCTGTAAATCAGGAACTGGAAGGGAGGGAGGAACTCAGGAAAATTACAATCACCAGAGAGTGGTACTGAGTAAATGTTTGGAGCTGCAGGCTGGCAAGTGCCTGGGTCCTGATGGACTTCATCCTAGGGTCTTAAAAGAAGTGGGTAGTGAGATAGTTGATGCATTGGTTTTAATTTTCCGAACTCCCTAGATTCAGGGAAGGCCCCATTAGATTGGAAGATAGCAAATGTAACTCCATTATTCAAAAAGGGAAGGAGACAGAAAGCGGGAAACTACAGGTCAGTCAGCTGTATTAGGGAACTGTTTCAGGGAAAATGTTATAAGCTATTATTAAAAAAGTTATAGCAGGGCACTTGGATAAGTTCAAGGTAATCAGGCAACTTCAACATGGTTTTGTGAAAGGGAAATCATGTTTAACCAACTTGTTATTTCCTCGAAGAGCTCCAATATGTGATGTGGATAAAGGGGAACCAGTGGATGTACTATACTTAGATTTCCAGAAGGCATTTGATAAAGTGCCACATCAAAGGTTATTGCGGAAAATAAAATCTCATGGTATAGGGGGTAACATATTGACACGGATAAAAGATTTGCTGGCTAATAGGAAGCAGAGAGTAGGCATAAATGGGTGTTTTTCAGGTTGGCAAGGTGTAATGAGTGGTGTGCCACAGGGATCAGTGCTGGGATCTCAACTGTTTACAATTTATATAACTGACTTGGATGAAGGGATGGTTGCCAAATTTGCTGCTGACACAAAGATCGGTAGGAAAGTAAGTTGTGAAGAGGACATAAGGAGGCTACAAAAAAGATATAGATAGGTTAAGTGAGTGGGCAAAAACCTGGCAAAAGGTGTATAATGTGGGAAAGTGGGAAATTGTCCATTTTGGCAGGAAGAATAAAAGAGAAGTATATTATTCAAATGGTGAGAGATTGCAGAGCTCTGAGATGCAGAAGGATCTGGGTGTCCTAGTGCATGAATCGCAAAAGGCTAATATGTAGGTATAACAAGTAATAAGGAAAGCTAATAGAATGTTGTAATTTATTGTGAGGGAAATTGAATACAAAATTGGGGGGGGGGGGTTATGCTTCAGTTATATAGAGCGCTAGTGAGACCACATCTGGAGTACGGTGTACAGTATTGACCACCTTATTTAAGGAAGGATGTAAATGCTTTGGAAACAGTTCAGAGGTTTACCAGACTAACACCTGGAATGGGCAGCTTGTCTTATGAGGAAAGGTTGGACAGATTAGGCTTGTATCTGCTGGAGTTTAGAAGAGTAAGAGGCGATTTGACTGAAACATATAAGATCCTGATGGGTCTTGACAGGGTGGATGTTTCCTCCGGTGGGAGAATCTAGAACTAGAGGTCACTTTTTAAAAATAAGGGGTCGCCCATTTAAAATTGAGATGAGGGTGAAATATTTTCTCTCGGAGGGTCGTGAGTCTTTGGAACTCTCTTCCTGAAAAGGCGGTGGGAGCAGAATCTTTGAATAATTTTAAGGGAGCGGTGGATAGATTCTTGGTAAGCAAGAGGGTGATAGGTTATTGGGGGTCGGCAGCATGTAGATTCGAGGTTACTTTCGATCAGCCTGATCTTATTAAATGCCGGAGTAGGCTTGAGGGGTTGAATGGCCTACTCCTGCTCCTTGTTTGTATGTTCATATGTTTTATAATTGAACATCCTGAGGCTGGGGGTGAGCTGGTCAAACACATTCTCACCCTTTCACACTTGAATGTTCATCTTAGTTTAAAAAAGAGTAATAAATAATCAATTTATTGTTGTAATTTTTTTTTGCTCAGGAAGCTACTTCTTTTCATAAGCCAGCTTTTTTTTTGAAATTCATGTTTAATGTTGTGCCAAACCTTATCTTTCTGATATTTGCTCATCAGCCCACCGAGTGTGAGAGAACTTGAATTGTGGCCCCCCATGCAAAAAGGTTGGACAGGCCTCTTGTATACTGTATATATATGTACATAGTTATGAGTAGTTAATAAATTACTTTATTGTTAATTTACTGTTAAACTGTACAAGATTCGGAACCTCTTTGTGAGACCTTCTGAACTACATACAACACCTTACAACATGGTAGCCACTACTGGAATAACCCAGTACCTCACAGGAGGAGATTGCCAGAGAAAAGCTCCAAAGCAGGATTGGAAGCAGAAGACAGGAATAAAACTCCACACTGCAGCTGAAGGCTCCACTGAATCCCATGGAAGTCCAGCTTCAATACCTTAAGAGAGCAGAGTCAAAAGACCTAGTAGGGGTGAGCTAAAAAGTTTAAGTCCTTGGCCAGGACGAGTTTAAAAAAGCTTTTAAACCAGCAGCTGTCAGAATTGCCATTTTAAAATACACCGCAAACAACCCAAGTACCTAGTCGGTGCCTGATCATATGGTGGCCAAGCTCTCTCCATTCAAAAAAAATCTAGATACTGCAGGGAAGTCTCAGCAAGGGTGATTCAGGGAGTCACTGCGAATGGCCTCCTTCTGCGCTGTACCAATTCTGTGAAAATTTTAAAACACAGAAATCGCAAATGCCAATAATGCAGGAGCCTGCCAAAACAGACAAGTGCAGGAAACCTCATTCAGGAGAAGAGTACGGCAGCACCATCTTGGATTATCTAAAAGCATTTAAAGGTATGCACACTTTTGATTTTAAATCTTTATGGATCAAAAATCTACCTTACCAGGCAGTTTGAACCCATCAACGGCCCAGACCAGTCACAAAATTGGAGATGTTGGAGAAGAGGATTACTTAGATACATAATTGCTTCAGCTCTAGATCAGAAGACAGAAGCTGAACAGATTAACACACTGCTTTATTCGGTAGGTCCAATAGCCGGTGATATAATAGTTAGACATAGAATCAATGAATCCTCAGCAGAATTTGATTAAGTTTTAAAATCACTTGACACATATTTTAATCTGAGCAGTAACAAGATCCTTGAAAGAGCAAAGTTTAACAAACATGTCCAACAACCAGAAGAATCTACTGACTCATTTATTAATGAGCTGTACAGAATGGCTGAAGGCTATATCTACGGTGACCTGAAATCAGAGCTGATCAGGGACAGAAGTATTGTCAGAATGGCGGACAATGTACTCTCAGACATGGTTCAAGCTAAAGAAGATTTGACCCTTGAAAAGGCCATTCAGATTGTTAGCAATCCTAAATCTGTTTACAGCACAGGTCCATCTTAGGGGCGAAGGCAATCCATGGTACAGAGCAACCCCCACTGTCCAGCTTGTAAAACAGCAGAGGAGTAGGCACAATCTAAGCCAAGGGAAGAAATACTAGAGGTTAGGCGACCATGCCAGCACAGTGTAGCCCAGCGATCCTACAGGCATGATCAATGTCCGGCAGTCACAGCTCAGTATTTTAATTGTAACTGCATAGGACGTTTCAGAAAGTTATGCAAAGCTAACATAACCAGGTGCCTAGATGATCCCAAGATGATTTAAGAGGTCATGGTAGCACACCAGAGGAAACACGACCATGCGCTTGGGTGAATTCATAGATCAGGGATTTTCATTCTGGAACGTGGGCATGTCGATTAATAGTCATCTCACAAAACATTAAATTGGACACAGGAGCCAGTGTTCTGGTCCTCTCGGACCGAACCTTGGCTGAGAAAACATTGGCTATGAATGATAAACACACCACTCAATGGGCCCGGAGGAATCTGACTTCCAGTTATGGACATGATTCTGGAACAATTAAGGTATGTATTGTGGGGTGGCCAAGCAGTACTATTAGTGATAAGAGTTGATCTGCAGACAATTTTCTTGGGTTGGGCTGAATTTTCCCCTTCTCGGGGGGGTTGTGCGGGGGTGGGCAGGAACGAGCGCGAACCCGATCGGCATCCTCAGTCGGGTGTGCTTCGCCATTTTACATGGGCACGCCAATTAAGGCCCACCCAGCGTGACACACACTCGGAAGCGCTGAGCGCTCCCTGTGCAAGTGGGGAGGGATTCCCTGAGAGGCTCCCTCACGCATGCGCGCGAAAGAGCGCAGAGATCTCCTCGAGGCACGGAGGTGCCTAAGGGAGATTTGTTTCAGTGCTAAAATTTCAATGAAGGTTTGTAACAGTTTTAAAACATGTTCCCTCATGTGACACTATCATATGAGCTGGGACATGTCAAAGAATAAAAGTATACATTTTTATTACATTTTAAAACATTTCATGAAACCTCATCCCGCCTGTGGATGAGGTTTCATGAAAAATGCGAAGGCCGCCTGGGTTCTTCGCCTGCCCGTCAACCTTAAGTTTGGATAGGCAGCATTCTTAACAGCTTTACTGGCTTTCTTAATGGCCTTAATAGGCATTTGACAGTTCGGCGGGCACGCAGCTGATGCGGCTGCGTGTCTGCCAAACTGACAATCTAAATGACACGCAGTGACGTCGGGACACCCGTCCAACATCACCACACATCATTTTACGTGTCGGCGAGCGGGCCCCGCCCCCCGCCCCCCCCACTCGCCAATGGGAAAATTCTTTCCATTATGCTTATTTACAAAATATGCAGCAGTAACTACACGTGCTTTCAACTCCAACTCTATCTCGACACTGACTGCTGAGGTAGCCCATGCTACTCTCCTATTGGTTACTACAGATCATGTGATCATAATATTTACACTGGGTAAGGAATTTACAAGTTCAGTCTTTCAGGTGGTTTTCTGGTACATGTGGAACGTCGCAGCTCCACAACTTCAGATTCTTTGTCAGAAAACACCTTTTCCGGAGTTGTCTGAACATCAGGTGCTCCGGTGGGCACTTGCAGTTCTGTATCCTCAGCTCTTACAGGAACATCAGACATATCAGTCCTGGGTTGAGTATCCTCAACAGGAAACGCAGACCCAGTCATGGTCACTGGTGGAACCAAATCTTGGTGATTTATCTCTCTCTTCCTTAAATGGTCCACATGTTTATGGATGATTCAGTCTTCCACCTCCATGTGGTAAGATAGAGGTCCAGTCACCACACTTATTTCACTCGGTAACTGCTTTGGTCCTTCCCCAAAGTTTTTCACGTATACTGGCTCTCCCATGGGTAAATTTCCTCTCGTAACTATGCCAGTCATGTCTAGTTTTCTGGCTTCCCTGACTCCTTTCCACCTTCCCTCTAAATTCAGCATTATTAAGTTCAATCTCGTCCTGAGACAGCACTTCAACAATAACTCCACAGGTGTGACACCTATTGTTGTGTGAGGGGTAGCCCTGTAATGAAAAAGAAAGTGTGCTAGCTTGGTTGCCAAGGAATCACCAGTTAGCTTTTTCATGCCTGCCTTGAACGTTTGAACCGCCCTTTCGGCCAGTGCATTTGAGGATGGGCGGTATACTGAAGTTTTCACATGAGTGATACTGTTGAGGCTGATAAACCATTGAAACGCAGCACTCGTAAATGCCATGCCATTATCAGAAATGACTTTTTCTGGTAGCCCGTAAATAGTGACTTCCCCTCATGTACATCTAACCATTTTGAATGGGCATCGACAATGAGCAGAAACATTTTTCCCAGGAAAAGTCCAACATAGTCAATGTGTAACTGCATCCTGGCTCTACCTGGCCATTCCCGTGAGTGTAATGGAGCTGTCACTGGCAACTTTTGCAGTTGCTGACATTGCATACACTGCTTTACTAAACTCTCTATTTTGCCACCCATCACTGGCCACCATAGATAGCTATGTGCTATCGTCTTCATTCAGGAAATTCCTAGATGGGAACTGTGTAGTTCAATTAAAAGTGGATCCCTTGCCTTTGGAGGAACTATCACTTGTGCACCCCACTGTAGGATGCCATCCTGGCTGGTTATTTCATGTCTTCTGTTGAAAAACATGACCAACCCTGTAGCATTTGTTCTCGTACTTGAGATAGGACTGGGTCGCGACTTGTCTAGTCTCTGATCTGTCGAGCACATACTGGCGAGGAATCTAAGAAATTTAGCAGTAAAACAAGTTGCTGTGGAACTGGGACGTGCTCATCATTTTCTTGTAAAGGCAAACAACTAAAGATATTGGCATTTGCTATTTGATTGCTAGCCGATGTACAAAAGTATTTCATTTATGGGTGGTAACCTTTTCGTCACTAAACAAACAGTAGTTTGTGGTCTGAAGCAATTGTAAAATGTATGTACTGATGAAATTTATACATAACCTATTGGCCATTCCATGCTGTTGTCCATCCAATGAGATAGCACTGCTCCCACTCTTGAGGAGATGTGTCACATGTCAGCACCAATTCTTTTGTCTGGTCATAATGCACTAATAGAATGGATGAGTGCAACAATTGCTTCACCTTTATGAAAGCTTTTTTCTGGGGCGCCTCCCAAGACCAGCGTTGGTTCTTTTTGAGTAGAGAATGCAGGGGGCCAGCACTGTAGACAAATTGGGTAAGAATCGCCCATAATAGTTGATCATTCCTAGGAATGATTTGAGCTCTGAGGCGTTCTTTGGTGCAGGTGCCTCTCTTATGGTTCTCACTTTCTTCTCAACCAGGTAGAAGCTCTGCAAATCTACCCGGTGACTCAAATAGATTACCTCCCTTGCATGGAACGTGCATTTTTCTTTTTTTCAGACACACTCCAGCTTGCAAGAAACATTTTAAGACTTCTTCTAAGTTTGCCAAACACTCTTTTTCAGTGAATCCTGTCACCAATACATCGTCTAAATAGACTACAACCTGGGGAAGTCCCTGCAGCAAGTTTTCCATTGTTCTCTGAAAGATGGCACAAGCTGAGGAGACACCGAAAGGAAATCATGTATATTGGTACAACCTTTTGTGGGTATCAATTGTGACAAATTCCTGGGAGACATTATCCAATTCTAGAGGTTGACAAGCATGACTCATGTCAAGCTTTGTGTACGTTGTCCCTCCTGCCAGCTTTGCATAAAGGTTTTCAATTTTTGGAATGGGGTACCTGTCCAGTTTGGCTACTTTGTTAACCATCAGTTTGTAGTCTCCACAAATTTGGATGCTTCGGTTGGGTTTAAGGACAGGGCAATGGGTGCTGTCCATTCTGAGAACTTAAGAGCTGGTATAATGCCCAGTTTCTCTAGTCTGTTCAGCTCAGTGTCGACTTTTTCTCTTAGTGCATGTTGCACCGACCTCGCCTTCATGAAGTGAGGGGTTGCTTCCGGATCCACATAAATCTTGGCTTGCAGGCCCTGGATTTTTCCCAGTTTGCCCTTGAAGACAGTGGCATACTTTTCAAGTAGTTCTGGTAGCTTACTTGCTCTCAACTGAAATATTTTGACCATTCTAACTTAATCTCCTTTAACCAGACTTGCCCCAGGAGACATGGCCCATCATCTGCTACGGTCATTATGGTTAGCTTAGATTGGCTTCCATAATGGACAGTTAACTCTGCTTGTGCCTTTTACTCGAAGGTGTTCATCTGTATACATCTTTAACTCGGCAGCTGTTCGTTCCAAACTTAATTTATGTTCACCATTATTCTAATATCTGAAAGCATGGTAGTGGAAGCTCCTGTGTTTACTTCCATTTTAATAGGTTTGCCATTTACTTTCACTGTGACAAATATTGGTTTTGTCTTTCCAACTTTCAGATTAAATAATGAGTAAATGTCAGAAATTGTTGTTTCAGACTCTTGTACATTGTAGATTTCATTGGGCTTTTTCTTTTGTTTACAAGCCTGCTTGAATCTTTCCTTGCACTGCCTCATTATATATCCATTTCTATGACCACAAAAGCGTTCGATTTTTTAAACTTCCAATTGCTAAAAGACTGATTGTTTCCACCTCTATTAAAATTATTCTTTGCTTTCGCTGCTAAGTTATTTTTCTTTATTCTTCAGCTTGCGGGGGCTGTTGCCTGCCTCTTGGCAGAGTCTTGCTTTGTCACGCCTCTTTTGGCTGAAGTTTCCCACCCATTGTGGAGGAAAGCACCATTTTGCACACTTTGTGTTGCTTGTGGATCTTTCACAGCGCTTTCCATGGCCAGCGCTATCTCTAGCTCCGTCTTGAAATCCAGATTCACTTCGGACAATAATCTTTTCTGAATGGTGTCCTCTTTCATGCCACACACTAAACGATCTCTGAGCATGCGGTTCAGAATCATACCAAACTCACAATGTTCCGTTAGCTGCTTCAGATTTGCAATTGTCTCACCCAGGGCTCTATTTCACGAATTAAACCCGAGCCTCTGCATCGTGACTGAGGGCTTGGGTTGAAAGTTCACAAGGTCCACCAATTCATCGAAATTATTCAAACCTGGGGCATTGGGTGTCATCAAACTTCAAATAAAACCATAGCTTTTGCTCCCATAAGTACTCAAGAGGATCGCTCGCCTCTTCTCTTTCCCCATAATCTTATTTGCTTGAAAAAAGAACGTGAGGTGTTCTATGCATTGAGACTAATTGTCTGTGGCTGGTTCAAAAGGATTAATTCTCCCAAATTGTGGCATTTTGAGAGAAGATAACTTCTTCAATTCAAACGGAGCTTGCTACTTACATTCACTGGGCGAGGTACAGTGCTGATTTCTTTCTAACTTGATTTCTTCTGTTCAATCCTGTTTTATCCTTTTCGCCAGTTTGTTGCAGGTGGCTGAGTTGTACTATTAGTGATAGAATTGATCTGCAGAATCTTCTTGGGTGGAAACATTAAGTTTATTTACAATATACTCAGCAGCAACTACATGTGTGCTTTCAACTCCAACTCTATCTGTACACTGGCTGCTGAGGTAGCCTATGCTACTCTCCTATTGGTTACTACAGATCATGTGATCTTCCCTAACATATTATTCTTAAAGATACAATACACACTAAATAAAGCCATACTTGCTACAGTATGGTGGCAAAGAAATCTTTGAAGTCATGTACGTCATCCGTAACCAGTCTTTTTCTCTTCTGAGCAGGGATGCCTGTGTTGTCCTGAACCTTCTTAAAATGGCAGAAGACATCAAAACAACTTCTGCCATCAATTACACAGAACTGCAAATTCCCGAGAGCCCCAGCAGAAAAGATACACTCGACTGGGACTCAGCTCTGAATTGTCTTCACTCTTTGCACAGCTGGTCTGTCCATTTACTTTGCAGGTTCCAGAAGTTCCTCAGTAATCAGACTAGCCAACCACTCAGATGGTTACCATGGCAGCGCGAGTGAAAGACAGCCAAGAGATTAACTAGCATGAAGAAGAACCTCAACCTCAAGCTCCAACATCTGATTGGAAGATACCTCAAGACACCATGACACAGGCGCTGCAACCTTTGACCAGTACAACTGTTAGCCAGATGATGCTGGAACAGAGAAACAGCCATCAACCAACCACAGCACATCTCAATGAGGCAAGGAAGAAAACCCATGATGACATCATTGCACAGGAAGCTAAGCTGTAAGATGAACCCATTGACAAGTCACACTTACACAATAGGAAGAGACATTGTCCATCCCAACATATGGGACAAACCAATGACCAACGATAACTCCAGATGGGGAGTTGAGAAGGAGTGATTCAACTCCAAAGAATGAAAAAAGAGAATTAAGGTCAACCAATCAAACACCAGAATGACCACATTCAAAGCAAGCTCATATTCAACAAGGTTTGCCAGTACAACAGAGTCTACCACTCCTCCAACTATTGTAAAGATAAGATCTGGAAGAATTATAAAGCCTCCAGACCACCTGAACATATAAACACTGAGACTTGAGTGGGGAGAAAAGGAATAGTAGAAAGAATGTAAATATGTTGGGTAAACAGGAATGCATTGTAAATAGATTGGATAAAGACGTTGGGGAAGGTGTAGTTTAAGGGTCTGGCATAGAAAGGGTTAATTTGGCATTGGGTACAGTACCGCCCACAGTGTGATGTAAAGGAACATATGATCTGAGTCTAGAGGGCAGTCTCTTACTGGACAAAAATATTTGTAAAGAGAAGCATTGAGACAGGTCCTAGCTTAGACGTTATAGTGTATATGTGTACATAGTTATGAGTCGTTAATATACACTTACTGCTAAACTATATAAGACTCAGAACTTCTTCATGATACCTACTGAACTGCACATAACATCTTACGACTGGCAAATTATTGGATAAAGTTCTGGGAGAAAGTATAAATCACCATTTAAAATTAATCAAGGACAGTCAACATAGATTTGTTAAGGGAAGGTCGTGTCTGAATAACTTGATTGAACTTTTTGAGGAGTACAAAAGAGGATGGATGCCTACATCCCATGAAAGAAAAAATTTTAAAAAAGGGAGAATCTGGTAGAGCTTCCTGAGGCTCTAAGCAGACATGCACAGGTGATAGAGGAGTCCATCCAAGGCATGACTTCTGCCATGTCTCAGCTAAAAGAGCACACGACTTCTTCCATGCAGAGGACAGCAACTGATATGGAGTGGCAGGCCCAGGCGACCACACAGCGGATGCCTGATGTCAAAGTGACCCTGCAGACCATTACTGGTGCCATGAGCTCACTGCAGCAGTGGACCAGCGAGAGGTTGTCAATGACCCTGGAGACCTCTGCAGGTGAACTCAGTCAATGGACGCAGGGCAGGGCCAAGTGGAGCTGAGAGGCTGGGCAGGCTACAGCCTGTCACACTTGATGGTTCTTCTACAAGTATTGTCAAAAGTTGCCCAGTTCATCTGCTAGTGACCCAAACTTCTCCAATAGCAGTGGTCACAGAACAGCCTTCTGCACTGTTGCAAGAGAGAGCTATATGCCCTGGCCTTGGGCTGCCAGAGGATGCCTACAAGGCAGAGAAAGCAGCAGCTTGATCCCAATACATTTGCAGATATTGGGGCTGTATCTCACCATACTACATGGAAGTGTTTCAAAAAGATCACTTTCACACAGTAAGGTAGCACTAGTGTTTATATATCTGAGTTAAGAAAGGAGTGTTAGTGTCACATTAAAACATGGTGTTTTACAAGGCATGTTTTTTTCCTATGAGGGCCTTGCGATGCTTTCCCTTCAAAAATGTAGGATACATATTATCATGTGCTTTAAGGGCATTGCCAGCTTGCTCAAAAATTGAGATGCAGTCCTCTGTGTGATGATAGAGGAAGAGCAATGTGAGTGCTTCTTTGCAACAATATGTGCCATCCATGGAAAAAGGGCAAGGCTATTGATTGTATGTCATTTAATGGTAACTAGGTGTTTGGAAGCGGGCCAGTATGAGGTAGTCCCTTGCTTCCTGGTCAACTTTCATGGCTTAGACATTGGCAATAGCCCGCTGCTGTGGATCGCCTTGCATTTCACTCTCGACTTGCCTTTTCTCCTTGTCAGATAAGCTTACTGTCTCCTCTTCTTTCTCTGATTTGTCAACTCTCTGTTATTTAAGGCACAAGAGACTCGTGTCAGTTTCACTTAATCAGGGAGGCTGCATAAAATCCTGACAAATTATAACTAAATTGGATGTAAGTGATTTATTTTGTATAAATTTGAGGTTCTTGCAGCTAACGAGCGAGTTTCCTGATTGCTAAACTTCCCGCCACCGACATAATTGGGAGCCATTTTCCTGCCGCCAGGGACACGCGGCTCTCCACAAAATTCTTCTAGCCCACCTGCCACTTTGTCCACTTCAGCAAGCTCCACAAAATCCAGATCATGGTTAGCTTTACTGATAAACTTGTATTATATAATCAAAAACCAACTGTACCAATAATCACATTTCCGTCAGTAACAAGTTATAAATATCTTGCCTTGTCTTTCATTCGTCTTCATTCTGAGGGTTGGCCGCACTATTAACAATCTTTCTCCACTGATTTCTATTCCCTACTGCCCTCAATAACTGTCCCATAGAGAGGCCAGTCCGCATTCTGATATTATCCATCCATGCCATCTTCAGTCTTCCTTATGCATATTTTCTAGATGTTTTGCTTTGCATTACCTCTTTTTCCAAACACTCTCCTCCTGTTTGTATTTGAGCTTCGTTGATATTGCTGCCTCAAACAAGTTCTCTTAACACCAGCTTTCTCGAGCACCCGCTTGTTTGTCTGCTTGGCCGTCCATGACACATGTAATATGTGCCTGAGTCCTTTCATTTCAAATGCTCTTATCTGAGCCCCTTCACTCTTCCTAATGGTGCATACTTTCACATTGTCATATAAATATCGAACAATAATGAATCAGACTACGTCACTGTCGCATTGCTAACAACGCTTTCAGAAATGTGCAGTAACCCCAAAACAACCACAGTAAGCAGCATAACATAACATAAGCCACTTGAATAGCAGTGCAACAAGATTAAGTTGTGTAACTGATTAAGTAAGGTGAGAAACAGGCTAACATATATCATGGCAATTTACTGAAGCTCGCAACATTTTACTAATCACTTGTGGGTTGTAATAAAATGCAGTAGTTGTTTCCATTATGTGCAAAAGCAGACAATACAGAAGCTTGACACCACCCATGACAAAGCAGCCCGCTTGATTTGCACCCTATCCACCACCTTAAAAATTCACTCCCTCCACCACAGACAGAGTGACAGCAGTGTATGCTGTCTACAAGGTGCACTGTAGCAACTCACCAAGGCTCCTTCGGGAGCACCTTCCAAACTTGAGACCTCTACCACCTACAAGGACAAGGGCAGCAAATGCATGGGAACACAACCACCTGCAAGTTCCCCTCCGAGCCACATACCATCCTGACTTGGAACTACATCGCCATTCCTTAACTGTCGCTGGGTCAAAATCCTGGAACTCCTTTCCTAACAGCACTGTGGGTGTACCTACACCACATACTGCAGTGGTTCAAGAAGGCAGCTCACCACTATCTTTTCAAGGGCAATTAGGGATGGGTAACAAATGTTGGCCTAGCCGGCGATGCCTACATCCTGTGAAAAAATTTTAAAATTTACAAATGTGATTCAGTATTTATGCACAGCCAAAATCCAGGGAAACTATACAATAAATTTTACAAATCCACACTCCATATTGGGAACTTGAGCATGGAGATCAGGAGAGCCCAGAAGACTTTCTGTCCATAATTATATGATTATGATGTGTAAGTGGCATCACAGCTGAGCTTAATTCTGTGCTCACCCACTATCCACATATGTGCATTTTCCGATGTAAGTCACCAGATAGTGACCAGAGGGGAGAACCCAGACTAGAGCACTTATTTACTTAACCACAATAGTAGTATGAACAAGCTTTCTTAAATACTTTGAATTCCAGGCTGATTAAACAGATTTCACATGATTAAACAAAGTTCTTAATCATAAACTGGGGCTTCTGATTAGGATTGACATGTAATTAATCCCATGACCACACATGGTTACCACAGCATCATTTCACTTTCTGGTTGAGCATCCTGCTTCTAACAAAACGAATGTATAGATGCAAGAAAAATTCTACAATGTGGAATGTGGAAATCTAACAAACAGTAGTGCATTCAGTCACACTACACTGTCCCTACTTAAGATCCCACAGCTCTCGCTTTATAATTCAGTCTTATGTGTTTCTCTTCCCAGTACTGTTGCTACTCTTCTTAAGGTTGCTGTTATCTACTCCATAGCCAATACATGTCTAATCTGCAATAATGGGAAATTAATTAGCACTTGGTTTTGATGGCTTTCATTAGGTTGCCACCTCAAATGACAAATTGGTGTCAATAGACATTTTAAGATTAATAGAGCTTACAATCAAAAGTTAAATGGTGGAACAATTATTGAGAAGCATTTGGACAAGAAATAGATGATTGCTGTGAAATCCCCTCTGTAAAGGAATTTTATAGGAAAGTTAAGCAGTTTGCATCAGTTTAAAGCAGTTTTGGTAGCATAATTGATGCATGAAGTTAAATCAAACTTGGGCAAGAGATGTGAGTAAAGGAATACCTACAATCAAATAGAGCAAAGTAAATAAAACGAATCCTCAGGCAGTTTCTAATTCAATTTTTCTAATATTACCAGTTGACTGAACTACAGCTTTAGCTTTCTCTAACACGTAACCTCAGCCGTCAATGGAGCTCTTTGTATACACACATACTCATGCATAGAACTGTTTTCCCTGACCAGACAATAACATGGAGCAACAATATAATTCAAGCTGGCAACAACATCCTTAGTGTCACATCTGCCAAAACGTAAGGAACCATGGCAAACTCTCTTTGTTAAATGAAGAAATTGTCAGTAAAGCAAACTGCCATCGGACGGGTTAGTAAAGTAAATACAGCTGGTTAATATAACATTAATAATAATAGAAAATGTAATAATGCAATTGGTAAATACCTAAAGGAAGAAAGATAAGTGACTCTGACCAATACGAGAATATCAATCATATTTCATTAGCTTGAATAACTTTTGTTCATTCATTATTTTTCTATTCTTTCTCTTCTCTATAAGCAGAGCTGCCCAAATGAAAATGCCCATGCCTAAGGTAAAACAATTGACAATAATGAAATGCTCAACGTTCTTCCAACACACATAAACACCAACCATTCTTCCCAGAACTAAATGCTACAGCTCACCTAAAATAAAACATCATCCATACTGTTCTTTGTGTTTTTCACATATTAATTGCCATTTTTTTTTCATTTGGCTTTTTCTACAGTGTTAATTGTTCTGTATTGAAGTTACACATCAAAGGAGGAGACATTATTTTGATGCTACACCTACATAGTTCACTCTCATCTCTCCCACTTCAACTCGCTTTTTTCTAACTAAAATTGCCCAGAATCCGTTCCCACTTTGAGGAGATGCAGCATTTACTACTCCAGAACTGTTGTTTGTGTTTCTTATAAGGACATAGTCTCCTTGCTATTAATGTAATCAAGAGTTCTGGTTAATAATCCAGAGAATGTCAGTTCAAATCCTATCATGGCAGTTTCTCAATCAAACTTTAGTTTTGATAAAATTGGGAAATAAAAAGCTGGTATCAGTTAAAGAGATCCAAATTGATTGTCATAATAACTCAATTAGTTCATTAATGGCCTTTAGAGAAACAAACTTGCTGTCTTTACCCAGTCTTGTCTATATGTGACTCCAGTTCCACAGCAACATGGTTGACTTTTAATTACCCGCTAAAGTAGCCTAGCAAAGCACCCAATTGTATGAAGCCATGAGCGGCAGTTCAAGAAGACAGCCCAGTATCACCTTCTTCAGGGCATCTAGGAATGAACAACAAATCCGGGCTTTGCTAATGATGCCCACGTTCTGAGAATGAATAAAATATGTTTTCACACTTCCTTAAGCTAGAGCGAGCACATAATTTCACAGATTTCTATAGCAACAACTGTTGGCTACCACTTTGGAAGGCTGGAATATAATAATAGTGAACTAAGCCAAGTACTGAGGCACCAGGAAAGCAAGCTTTGTGAAGGGAGCTGCATCACTAATGATGATTTTGTACAGCAGCAACCAGTTTGAGAGTGCTGCTTGCTTTTAGAGTCGAGCAGGCCACCAGACATGCTGTCTGGGTTCCACACAATTCTCAAGTATGGAAATAGCTGAATGCTGTGCATATGTATTTAAAAATAATTATGGAGCAGGCAAAATAATGTTGGTTCGCAAAAAGGTTGTAAACACGTTGGATGTTAATTTTGTTAAGGTTTGCTTGATACTTGTTGCAATTATATAATAGAAGTCAAAATTGAGTGAAATTATCTTCTGCTTTCAAATCTAAAGCTGAAACCCAAACTCACCTTTTTGGGAGTCAAAAGGGCTGGTTTTTCAAATGTACACTACCAGCAGCATGAGTACCAGTCAGGAGCACATAGCAGGAAATCTCAGATGTGCTCCCTAATTTTCTGGCTATTAATAATAATGGAAAGAAAATTTTGAGATGTACAACTGCAACATCATGTTATCTGTTCCCCGTTGTTAGCTTGCATTTGTAAATTAGACATTGCATCGTGCATTTTGCATTGCTGTGATGGGAAAATGGTAAAAGCTGCAGTATTACTGCCTTATAATTGATAAAGGCAGCATCCTGCAGTTTCTTGGAACGTAGTACAGAAGCCACAAAGTTCACCCCTCAAGTTCCCTCAACTTATTGGATCACATTTATGTCAAGAGTAGATTGAACCCCAAAGTGTAACGAAACTCAAGTAAAAATTGGCTAGGAATGAAATGATCATTTCTCAAAAATTCCAGAGAAGTCAGTTAACTTTCAATAGTTCTGTTTGTGTTTTATGCTATTTTTAACATTTCTAAGTTGTTGAATAGGCCAATATAGCGTTACAAATGTGAAGCTTATAAGTTTATTATGTTTTGGTACATCCTGTTTAACTTAAGGTAAAATGGAGTAGTGAAGGGAGACCTGCTCCAAATTCTGCTTGACAACAAGCCTGGGTGGTTTGGTCACTATGGGGACAGTGGGACTGATTTGCTGGGAATAAGGATGTTCGCACCTGTGGAAAATGGCAAGGGTATCTGTGATGACGCTGGATAGAATGTTAGTCTCCAAGACTCACAGGGAGGCATAGGAATGTCAGTTTTTTTTTCATGGTTATACTTTAAACTGTCCGTTTACAGTAAAATCCTGTTGAGTCAAATCTCTGGGGATCCACCCACAAATGTGCATTCAGTGGAGTTTTGTGATATCCGTGGTGGCCCTATTCCCAAAAGAATGCATCTCCATGTAACCCAATATACCCACAAATACATTCTATGTCAAAAACAACAGAGTAAAATGCCAAATGAAAACACAGTGAAGCAGTGTGTGAAAAAGTCTTTATTCAATCTTTTCACACCCTACAATGGCCTGACCTTGTAAAAGGCCGGAGCTTTCCATTGAAAAATGTTGGAAAAAACTCCATAATCTTTTCCTGCTCAGTGTGCTGTCTTCAGGCCTGTGCAATACAGTTCACCATGTCGTTAATACAGTCAAACATGTATTCAGTGTTTTCGTGCTGCAGTGCAAAATCCCTTGGACTCTTCAGGGCCATCTGCCTCCTCAGGCTCCTTGGTTGCAGAACATACTGCAGCTTTGGTTGCTTCATCTGTCAGTTCTGTATTGCAGCGTTAGGCATCATCCACCTCCACGTAGCTTTCATTGTTGCCTCTGCTGGAATTTTCATGCCAGACTCCTGCAGGCGAGCCAAAAATGCCTCATCATTAGTTTGTTTGGCCTCATCCTACTCCTCCTCGCTCTCGACGTTTTGTGCAGTCGTAATCTGCTTGAGCCCAGCATGGTGGAAGCAGTTGGAAATTGTGGCTTCCGTCACCATCTTCCGTGCCTTCTTCATTATGAACATGGCTTCTAAAACAGTTGGATCCTACTCCTGCTTCTTATCGGTGGCTTCAATAACCCGAGAGATCAGCTGCCATCAGCAGTGGGTTTTCAGGTTCCTAATCACATTCTGATCCACTGGCTGGAGCTTGGCTGTGGTATTGGGAGGCAAGATCATCAACTTGACACTCTTGAGGTTAGCAATGTCAGGATGCCCATGCCAATTGTATGTAATGATGGTAATCTTCCTTTTCTTTCACTGGTGCATTTTGTCCACTTTCCTGATCCAAGCCTCAAAAATACTGGAGATTAGCAGGCGGTTTTGTTAGCCTTGTACTATGTGGGTAGTGGCTTGACATTCATGAGGTAATATGGCTTCTTGGACTTTCCTACAAGAAGTGGCAACATTTCAGTGCCATCCATGTTGGTGCAGACCATAGCAGTGATATGCTCCTTGCTCTGCTTTCCACCATTACTTGTTTCACCTTTAGACATCAAAGAGCAGTCTGGCAAAAGATGGTAAAACAGTGTGGTTTCATCCACATTAAAAATGTCTCATGCTACACCCTCACCATTTACCGTGCAGAAGACAATGCTGTGCCTTGTCTTGAATTGGTCCAGCTATCAGTCACTGCAGGTGAATTCCATGTGGCTCAGGGAGACTCCCCTTTCCTGCAGGATTGGACCGGAGAAGGGAACCTTCTCTGCTCAGGCTGCCTTGAACCACATTAACGGAGCTTCTTCAATATCGGAATAGGCAGCCATTCTCATCCTCTCCTTAGCTGGAGAGAATGCCAGCAGATTGAACAGAATGAGTTTGTGAAGATTTAAATGAGACTGGAGGATTCATCTAGCTTGGCTAGAGGGAAGAATCTCCAATACATCCCTCATCGTGAAAGCCTGTTTGGGAATTAGAAGTTTTCCAGCTGAAAGAGGAAATTGAAGCAAGCCATCTGAAGCTGAGAATAGATTTGGACTGATTCCTGGAAAATGAAGTGTCAACTTAAGGGACAGAGTAAAGTATAGCCATGGAGGGGGATTTTCAGTCCTTTTAAAAGTTAAAGGGTGGATCTTTTCTGTAGTTTAGTATATAAGTTGACTACTGCATAATAGTTATACAAGGTTGTTTTTAGTTTGTTTATTACAGTAAATGTCTTAAAATTGAAATCTTGTCATGTGATCCTTCCAGTCAGTCACTGGAAATTCAAAAATCTTTTAAAAGGTTATTAGTCTCTATGGGGATTGTAACAGTAACCATTGCACTTCTTGATCAAGCTGTTGCATTGTGATTGTGTCGTGGCAGACCATGTATGTTCTGTATCAAATCATTTTTTTTTACTTGTTCATGGGACGTGGATGTTGCCAACAAGACCAGCATTTATTGTGCATCTCTATTTGCCCTTCTGAAGGCACTGGTGAGCTACCTTCTTGCTCTGCTCCAGTCCTTGTAATGTAGGTATACCTACAGTGCTTTTGAGTTCTCGGATTTCAATCCAGCAACAATGTAGGATTGGTGATATATTTCCAAGTCATGATAGTGTGCGGATTGGAGGGGGGCTTGCAGGCAAGTGGAGTTCCTATGCACCTGCTGCTCTTGCCTTTCCAGGTGGCAGAGATTGTGGGTTTTGAAAGTGTTGTCAAAGAAACCTTGGTGGAATTGCTGCAGGGCATCTTGTGGCCTGCGTACATGGCTGCCAGGGTGTGCCAGTGGTGAAGGGAGTGAACGTTTATGGTGATGGATTGGGTGTTTTGTCCTGGATGGTGTTGAGCTTCTTGAGTGTCACCGGAGCTGCACCTATCCAGACAAGTGGAGAGTATTTCATTACATTCCAGATTTATGCTGTAGGTGGTGGACAGGTTTTGTGGAATCAGGATTGAATTACTTGCACAGAATTCCCAGCCTCTAATCGGAGCTTCTAGCTACAGTATTAACGTGGTTGCTTCAGTTAAGTTTCTGATCAATGGTAACCCCTAGGATGTTGATGGTGGGGGATTTGAGGATAGTAATGCCATTAGTGTTAAGGGGAGGTGATTAGAGTCTCTCTTTTTGGAGATACTCATTGCCTGCTACTTGAGAGGCATGAATGTTACTTGCCACTTGTCAGCCATGCCTGAATGTTGTCCAGGTCTTGCTACATGCAGGCAGCTCCATTATCTATGGAGTTGTAAGTGGAACTTAACACTCTGCACTCTCAGTGAACATCCCAACTTCTAACTTAATGATGCAGGGAAGGTCACGTATGAAGCAGCTAAAGATGGCGGGGCCTAGGACACTGAGATGATTGGTCTCCAACAAGCACAACCATCTTTGTGCTTGGTATGATACCAGTCAGTGAAGAATTCTCCCCTGATTGCCATTGACTTTAATTTTACCAGGGCTCTTTGAGGCCATACTTGATCAAATGCTGCTTTCATGTCAAAGGCAGTCAGTCTCACATCATCTCGGGAATTCATCTCATTTTTCTATGCTTGGCTATAAGGTCCAGAACTGAGTAGTCCTGGCAGAATTGAAACTGAGCATCAGTGAGCAGCTTATTGGTGAGTAAGTGTTACTTGATAGCACTATCAATGACACCTTCTATCACTTTGCTTATGGTTGAGAGTAGACCAATGGGGTGATAACTGGCTGGATTGTAATTATCCTGCTTTTTGTGGACAGGGCATAAGCAGGCAACTTCAAGTAGATGCCAGTGATGTAGCTGTACTGGAATTGCTTGACTAGGAACATAGCTAATTCTGAAGCTTACCTTCAGCTGTTTTTTAATATCACGCACATCGAATGGAATTGGCTGAAGACTGTGATGGTGTGGGCTTCAGGGAGAGACTGAGATGGATCATCCACTTGGCATTCACAACTAAAAATAGTTGCAAATGCTTCAGCCTTGTCATTTGCATTCACATGCTAGGCTGTGCCATCATTGGAGATGGGGATCATTGTGCAGTCTCTTCCTCCTGTTAGTTGTTTAGTAGATCACTACCATTCATAACTGCAAGTGGCTGGACTGCAGAATTTTGATCTGATCTGTTGGTTGGGAGATCACTTAGCTCTGTCTATAGAATGCTGCCTCCACTGTTTAGCATACATGTAGTTCTGTGTTGTAGCTTCATTGAGTTGGCACCTCATTTTTAGGTACACAAGATGCTACTCCTAGCATGTGTCTTACACTCCTCAGTAAATCCGGGTTGGTCATCTGGTTTAGTGGCAATGGTAGAGTTAGGGATATGCTGGGCCATGAGATCACAAATTGTGATTGAATACAATTCTGCTGCTGCTCTTGGTCCACAATGCCTCAAGGATACCCCATGCTACTAGTTCTGTTCTGTATCTGTCCCATTTTGCAAAGTGGTAGTACTAACTAACACTATGATGGGTGTCTTCAATGAGAAGGCAGGATTTCTTCTCCACTGGGATTATGAAGTGGTCCCTCCTCCCAATACTGTCATAGACAGGTGCATATGTGACAGTTAGATTAGCAAGGACAAGGTCAGGTAGATTTTTTTCCTCCTGTTGGTTCTCTCACCACTTATTGCAGGCCCAGTTTAGCAGCTACATCTGCCAGGGCTCAGCCAATCGGTCAGTAGTGCTGCTTCTGAGCCACTCTTGGTGATGGACATTAAAGTCCCATGCCCAAAGAACATTCTGAGCTCTTGCTATCCTCAGCACTTCTTCCAACATGGAGGAGTACTGACTCATAAGCTAAAGGTAGGTAGTAAGCGTAGGAGATTTCCTTTTTTACATTTGACCTGATGCCACGAGACTTCATGGGGTCCAGAGTCAATGGATTCCCAGGGTTGCTCCACCCAACTGTATACTACTGTGAGCAGTCTTTGATGTTTCTGTCCTACAGGTGGGACAGGACATCACCATCCAGGAATGATGATGGAGCAGTGTGGAATGTTGGCTAAAAGGTGTGATTTTGTGAGTATAACTATGTCAAGCTGTTGGTCTACCAATATGGGACAACTCTTCCAATTTTGGCATAAGTCCTCAGGTGTTAATGAAAAGGACTTTGCAGGTTGACTGGGTTGGATGTGCCTTTGTCACATCCAGTGTCTAGATTGGTGCCTGCAGGCCCTTGCATCAATGCATGGGAAACCAGAATGTTCTGTTCATAATTAAATGTATTCAACTACCCAGGTTTATTATTATCCAACTTTTTTTGTAAATGTTTACTATAACAATGGCTTACTCAGCTATTTAAGAGGGAATTAAGAGTCAATCACATTGCTCTGGGTCTGGAGTCACATGTAGGCCACAGCTGGTAAGGAGGGCTGATTTCTTTCCATAAAGGATGTTAGTCAACCAAATGGGTTTTTATGACAATCCAGTAGTTTCATGGTCACCATTACTGAGACTCACTTGTTATTCCAGATTTATTTAATTCATTAAATTTAAATTCCCTAGCAATGGTGGTGGGATGTGAACTCATGTTTCCAAAGCAGTAGTCCAAGCCTCTGGATTATTAGTCCAGTAACATAACGACTAACATAGCATTCTTTCATATGCACACATAAAATACCTTTTAAGTCAAATTTTGAAATAATGAAAAAGCTGTAACATTCCTTTGTTACAGGCAACTTTCTACAGGCAACTTTATTTCTTATTGTAGCGGTACAGTAACTATATGCTTTTTAAAATGTTAATCTTTCATTGCTGTGTTACTGCAGCACGAGCTTCCAATTTACTTGATTGCAGGTTTCCCACTTTCAGAGGGACCACTGTGTGACGCAACATAACATTGGGCAGGATTTTCGGGTTGTCTGGCGGGCACGATGGGCGGGCCTGGGACTGGCCGGGAAACAGGCCACCGCCCGCGATCATCATCCAACTGTGATTTCACGCTTCCTGGCCAATTAGTGGCCAGCCAGCATGAAACACGTGCTGAAAGGCTTAGGGCTGCCAGGGTGGGGGCAGGAGGAGGGTGAGCACTGAAGTCTGTCAGGGTGCGGGGAAGCGCGCAATGGAAGCTTCCTGGAGGCATAGAGCTGCCTCAGGGAGCTGAAGAATTTAAAATCAAGAAATAAGGATGTAAAAATACAGAAAAACAATATCCACACTTCGGACTCACTCACCTAAATGTACAGATAATAAAATTCTGCACAAACATTTATTTTCTTTTTAATTGATATCGGAAACCCCATTTCGCCCTTGGAAGAGGCTTCCTCAAAAATCCAAAGACCGTCTGGCTGATTCACCCGTTCGCCAACTGTAAAGTTGGACAGGTAGCGAAACATCACCGCTAATTGAAACTTTAATGGCCTTAATAGGCCTCTTAATTGTCGGCGGGCATGCTTCTGAGTTTCACGCGTGCCCACTGACCTTAATATCGTACCAGTGTGCAATGACATTGGGGCGCTCACCCAAGGACATCACGCGTTATTTTACGCCTGATCAGGTCAGGCACGTGTCCGCTCGTTGGATGTAAAATTCTGCCCACTGTTTTTTTCTCAGTACTGCTATACTGGGGACAGGGCAAGATACATTAGATTTAGTTGCTGATGTAAATCTTATACTTAAAGCAGTCTAAAAACAGAGAGAAGTGAGTTGTTGCCATACCCCTGTCTTTGTACTATGTTAGAGCCATTCCTTGACTCACTGCTATTATTGCTGTGGCACTTCTGTTATTGCTTTTCCCTCTGCGATAGCACAAAACTTTTAGAATTCATGAAATTTCCATTTTTATTCGTCACTCTATGCTTACCAGTTTATTACCAATTTATGCCAACTTACTGGTAGTTTTTGCTGTGGATGTGCACCACAAGAACAGAGGTCACATTTCTTCAAAATTAACTTCACAGAGGAGTCTTACAGTTGTCAAGGAGAGCAGACTTTTATCCTGGTAGTCTAGCCTGGATTTGACCCCTATTACCAGAAGTGAAAGGACAATGTTCAAACCCACCGCATCACCTAATTACTAAAAAAACTTTTCAAATTTAATTTGCTTAATGTGGTAACAAAAACTGAACATCTGGTCAAGAACATCCACTGAGCTTTACCTTTTGATTGACAACCATATTAATGCATAATAGATAATACACAAAAACGGGTAGGTTGAAAGAAGACACGGAAATATCCACTTTCAAAATGAAAGGTTTATGGAGCTACACACTATCATAAGAATTTTCCAGGATATTCTTGGCATCTTTCATATCACAAGACAAAGAATGAATGTTAGATCACGATATTTTTTTAACCTCTCACGACGGATGTGTTCACTCGTCGGGAGCACTCTTCTTCCCAAGACTATCGATAAGTAGACTTGACCATGGGCTGCCCCTTCCTGGTTTCAGTGCTGAAAAATAAATCAAAAATTGATAAGCTTGAGATCTTTGCCATTTGATTGATTAAAAATTCAGCCTTTGGAACTCCTCCAAAATTTCATGTACTGCATTTTTTAAATAAGATATGCTACAATGCATCAATATGGCACAAGCAAAAATGATCAGACAATGGTACAACAGACAATTGCAGCAGTCCACGGTAATATGAAAACATTCACCTGATCTGGCTGACAAGGTCATTGACCCTTCTAATCTGCATGGTTCACTGCCTGTCATTATGCATCAAAGGGTATTGTGGCTACAGTGGCTGCTGGCAGTTGTTCAGGAAGTGACTGACAGGGGCATCATTGAAGAATTGGACAACATGGGATAGAGTTGATTCCAAGGTTTTTGGATGCTACACTGGAGGCCTTGGTGGAGGAGGAAGGGAGGAGGAGAGATATGCTGCAGCAGCAAGAGGCCCTCCAGAAACATGCTCAAATGGCTGTGGGAGCAGATAGCTGTGGAGGTCAATGCCAGGATTCAAGCCCTGAGTACCTGGATGCAGTGCTGCAAGAAGTTCAGTAATGTCATGGAAGTATTCAAGGTCAGTGAATGCATCTTCAAATGCCAAACCTTACCAGCTGCACCAATAGCCTCAAACACTCTTCAATTAATTAAACCCCCATCTCTCACCCACCAAAAATCTCAATTAATCAAGATTTATACCTGACATTCATACGCTTCACTGCATCTTCACACAGTTAGCACTGCTGCAAACCTCATGTCCACATCTCACAAGCTGTACTCACTGCTAGCTATTCAACCATGAGAGCCACATCACACAACCAGATCGCATGACATTCACTGGCACATTTCCCTCTCTCTTGTAGGACAAGATGATATGCATTCATAGCAGGAGCCAGAGGGTGATAAGTGTACCTACAGGTCCTAACACCAGGAAGAAGATGGTGTGACTATTATTGGGACACCTATTGCTGAGGTCGTAAGAAATTAAGAAATGGGAGCAGAAGCAGGCTATTAGGCTCTTCGAGGCTGCTCTGCCATTTAATAAGATCATGGCTGATATCGGAAACCCCTTGGAAGAGGTTTCCTCAAAAATCTGAAGGCCGCCTGGCTGATTCACCCGCTCGCCAACCGTAACGTTGGACAGGCAGCAAAACTTTAATGGCCTTAATAGGCCTCTTAATTGTCAACGGACACGTTTCTGAGTTTAGCGCGTGCCCGCCGACCTAAATATCGTGCCAGTGTGCAATGACATCGGGGCGCTTACCCGAGGACATCACACGTTATTTTGCGCCTGATCAGGTTGGGCGCGTGCCCGCTTGTGGGATGTAAAATTCTGCCCATTTTTTATGACCAATCCACTTTCCTGCCTGACCCCAATACCCCTTGATTCCTTGTAGCCATGGCCAGCATCGGAGCTGAAACTACTGAAGATAACAGTATCCTCATAAAGAACCTTCCTTCGCACATCCCACCTCCCCTTCATCCCACTCCCTCTTTTTATTTACAAGCTGCTGATGACATAAGCTGGAGATGATATAAGCATGCATCTCTTGCTTCCCCCCAACTCCCTGCACCACAATCATATACTTGTGCACGTACCCAAGAAGTGTAACCTGGCCACATGGTGAAGGAATGCCAATAAGGGACTGATAATGAAGCCACAGGACCATCACTCGATTTCACACTTGCAGCTATCAGCTCAGTTACTGACGCTGCACATAATTTAGAGGATCGCATGGAGGAAACAGTAGTATAGTGGTAATGTCATTGAATTAGTAATCCAGAGGCCCAGGCTAATGCTGTGGGGACAGGGGTTCTAATGAACCATGGTAGCTGGTAGAATTAAAATTCAATTAATAAATTCAAATGACTAAAAATCTGGAATTGAAAGCTAGTCGAAGTATATGAATCTATTATTAATTGTTGCAAAAACCTATCTGGTGCATTAATGTCTTTTAGGGAAGGGAATCTTCTGTCCTTACCTGGTCTGGCCTACACGTATCTCCAGGCACACAACAATGTGGTTGACTCTTAACTGCACTTTGAAATGACCTAGCAAGCTACCCAATTGTATCAAAACCACTACAGAAAAGTTAAAAAGCAACAAAATCAGACGGACCACCTAGCATCGACTTGGGCACTGGAGATGACTACTTGACCTGCAAAGTCCTTCTTACTAACATCTAGGGGTTTGTGCCAAAGTTGGGACAGCTATCCCACAGACTAGTCAAGCAACAGCCTGGCACAGTCATACTCACGGAATCATACCTTACAGGCAATGTTCCAGACACCAACATCACCATCCCCAGCGGAGGCATCGTGGTATACAGTCAGGGGGAGTTATTCTAAGAGTCCTCAACATTGACTCTGGACCCCATGATGTCCATGGTATCAGAACAAAAATGGGCAAGGAAACCTCCTACTGATTACAACCTACTGCCCTCCTTAAGCTGAAGAATCAGTACTCCTCCATGTTGAACATCACTTGGAGGAAGCACTGAGGATGCATGGACACAGAATGTACCCTTGTTGGGGAAGTTCAATGTCCATTACCAAGAGTGGCTCGGAAGAACCATTGTTGGCCGAGTCCTGAGGATATCTCTTCCAGACTAGGCCTAGTGTCTCCCACTTGACATCATGCTGTAGTCCAAGGGGAATCCCATATTTAGGATCAACTAGTTTGTGCAGAGGGTTTGAAGTCAGCAATAGTTCCTTCAGTGCCTGTCATACCAACAGACTTTATTGTAGACTTTGGCAACTTTAAACAATGATAGAAATCACCAAACACTTGTAGAGTCGAAGCAACAGCCACACAAAATCAAGTAGCAGCTAACCTGTGAGTAATGAATGGTCTCTTTAAATAGCACTGGTGAGGGGTGGTAGGATTGGGGGAGTGGGGGGGGGGGGGGACAACCTTCTTGCTGCTCAAGACCTGTTAAGTTGGCCAAGGTGTCATGAGACTATGCCCTTTTATTTTTGAAAATACAATTTTTCAATTTTCAAATGACTGCAAATTTTGCAATTTGAACTGAGACAGAGCAAATTGCTTAAAACGCAAGGCCACATTCCAAGGCGAGGTGAGAAACAAACAAATCACCTCCAGGGGAGTGTGAAGAGAGAGACATTTCCTATATTTCAGATGCCCATCGAAACTTGTAACTGTCTAAGGAAGAGACATTAAAAATGAGAAAATCCTGGGCATTATATTTTCATGTGTTTCTGTGAAATAAGACAATTTCTTATGAAAATAATACAAATTTTGCTCTTGAGACTGCAAAGGAAAATATGCTTTCATTACATTGAAAATACGGTAGAGTAAAAAATACCTTGAAATGGAATCCGGATATTCTAACCATATTATGAACTTTGCAAGTAATTATTCTCTGCTGAGAAAGCACTAAAATTAATTTAAATATTAATTTAGATTATTTTTAAAAAGTCCCCAAAAAGGAATTCCTTCAACACTCAGGCTCTCATGTACAGAAGCATTTAAATACCTTCAGATTGACTGGCTCACAATTGATATTGAGACAGAAGACTAATAGTATCTATAAAATATTTTATAATGTACTCCAGCATCTGTGGAAGTTGAGACTGGTCAAGAATGAGGTCATTCTTTTAAAAAATGGGCCAAATCATCTTATCTGTTTCAGAGACAATGATAGGTAAAATCATATTTCATTGTGAGCATTGGGCTACAGACCCACAGTTCTATGGGTGTACCTACACCAGATCGATAGCAGTGGTTCAACAAGGTAGCTCATTACCATCTACTTAAGAGCAACTTGGGCAACAAATGCTGGTCTTGCAAAATGCAAAAGTACTGGATATTGAAACAGTGGCTGCTACAGACAGACACACACAAAACCTCTTGGTAATACACAATGAATGAATATTTCAAGGTAAGGCTGTCCAGCCACTAGAGAGAGATTGCAAGTGACACAGGCAGTGTCAAGAAAGTCTTCAGTAGAGGAAAAGGCTGAAGGTTGCTCTCTCTTCCTGCCTCTTTTTTGGAATAACTGTGTCGCCCCGTTCAAAATGCCAATTCTACTAGGCACCTACCAACAAATCAAGATCTTGTAATAATTGTGATGTCTTTTACATCTAACTGCATCCAAGAAACCAGCTAACCCAAACAACATTTAAAATCTAAACCTCAAGGACAATCAAAGGACACAATCGTATATTCTTTTTACCGTTTTTTATTGGTTTCTAATGTCCCTTATTTCTGATACCTATGTGTTTGTCGGCCTGTATGTATGTTTGTGTGTGTGTGCGTGTGCATATGTTTGTGAGTGTGTGTATGTGCATGAGTGTGGGCCCGAATGACTGCATGAGGGCCGAATGCTTAACGTTGCGTTTTTATTATTTTTCTTGGGTTTAATGGTTAATAAAGTTGCTCTTTCTTTGACTCAAGAAAATCTTGTTTAGTTGGCTCTTTATGGCTCACAGCTTAAATAGTTAAATACATTCTGATTTTGAAAAGGCATATCCTCATGAAAAAGAAATTCAAACCTTTATTATGACCAACTGAGGAGGTTGAACAGAGGGGAGCCAGTTCACCCATTCTCACCTAGCCATAAAGAGGTTAAAACAGGGCTTTAACTGGAATGTTGAGGTCTAAAATGGCTCTGCTGGCAGTACCATCATTGCATGCAGATTAATGTTATGATCTGCTTGCTCTCCATGCTTCTGGAATATATTTACTATGCATGCATTAGTGCGCTCACCAAAATGGTGTCCAGTGCAATTCACCCGACAAATGTGCGCATGTGTCTTGGGCATTTTTTTGGAGCTCTAAGGGCACTCCTCGTGCTCAAAAAATGGACACAAACAATTTCAATTTCTTGCTCTTAATTTTTTTTATTCTTTAATGGAATGTGAGTCAGCATTTGTTGCCCAAATTGGTCTTGAGTAGGTGGTAATGAGCTAATGAGCTAATGAACCACTGCTATCGATCTGGTGTAGGTACACCCATAGTACTGTGGGTCTGTAGCCCAATGCTCACAATGAAATATGATTTTACCTATCATTGTCTCTGAAACAGATAAGATGATTTGACCCATTTTTTAAAAGAATGACCTCATTCTTGATCAGTCTCAACTTCCACAGACGCTGGAGTACATTATAAAATCTTTTATAGATACTATTAGTCTTCTGTCTCAGTGCCAATTGCGAGCCAGTCAATCTGAAGGTATTAAAATGCTGCTGGACGTGAGAGCCTGAGTGTTGAAGGAATTCCTTTTTGGGGACTTTTTAAAAATAATCTAAATTAATATTTAAATTAATTTTAGTGCTTTCTCAGCAGAGAATAATTACTTGAAAAGTTTATAATATGGTTAGAATATCCGGATTCCATTTCAAGGTATTTTTTTACTCTACCGTATTTTCAATGTAATGAAAGCATATTTTTCTTTGCAGTCTCGAGAGCAAGATTTGTATTATTTTCATAAGAAATTGTCTTATTTCACAGAAACAAATGAAAATATAATGCCCAGGATTTTCTAATTCTACATTCCCACTCCTCAATTTGCTGCGCAGTAAAATGAAAGATAATAAAATTGTGATCTGGGCAGTAGAGAAGTTGAACATCCTGGCCACTATGTATACTTTGTTCTTTTTAAAATGTTTTCTTCACTTTTTTCTCATTCTCACTTGAAAGTTATAAATCATGCTGCAATTTAGTTTCCAATGTATCAGCAGTTCTTCACTACTGGCCATTCTCTATATTCTAAAATGTGTTGGCAGGATAAATCAACATGAAAGACATCACAGCAAAACATGATATTTTATGCCATCCAAATGCTTTCTACTAGTGATTAAAGTGGAAATCCTTGCTGATTAAGTATTGGGAAGACCAAAGCCATTAACTTCGATCCCGACAAATTCCATTTCCTAGCTACAATGTCCATCCCCCTGCCTGGGAATTGTCTGAAGCTGAACTAGATTGTTCACAACCTTGCTGCCATATTCGACCACGTGTCCAGCCATCATGAAGACCACCTATTTACACTTCCATGACATTGCCCAACTCAGTCCCTGTCTCAACTAAGCTGCTGGCTAAACACAGATCCATGCTTTTGTTGGGTCTAGACTTTATTATTCCAATGCACATCTGGCCAGCATGCTACATTCTCCCCTCCATAAACTTGAGGTCATCTAAAATTCTGCTGCCCATGCTCATTACCTAAAATCCCATTCACCCATCAGCTTATGCGTGCTGACCGACAATGGCTTTCGGTTAAGCAACATCTCAATTTTAAATTCTCATGCTTTTCAGATCCCTCCAGGCTTCACCCCTTCCTATTTCTGTAATTCTTAGCCAATGCCCATGATCCTCCAAGATTCCTATTTGCCTCTAATTCTGCCTCTTGAACATCAGTGTTTTTAACTGTTCCACCATTGGTGGTTATGTCTTCAACCATTGCCAACACTCTTGAATTCCCTCTCTGCCTCTCTCCCTCTCTTTCCTCCTTTATGATGCCTCCATAAACCTACTTCTTTGACCAAACTTTTGGCCATCTGTCCTAAGATCGCCTTATGTGGCTTAGTGTCAAATTTTGCTTTATCATGTTTCTATGAATCACTTTGGAATGTCTTATTATGTTAAAAGTACTGTATAAATACAAGTTATTATTTTTGTTGTTGTTGGTTATCCCTTCTCTCGTCCAAGATCTGTTGTAGCCTTCTAACTGCCAGCCTGACTAAGATCAACAGTCTCAGTGTAGACCAGGATTTAAACACAAGACCTTTCTGATTGTATTGTTAAAATGCCAAATCACATGGTGTGAAAAAACAGTTGGCTATCAAGTCTTTGATAATTTCCTATTTTCAATCATATCCATAATTATACCACACAACTAGTTGTATAACTCTCTAACTATATAACTGAAATGCCTCGATTAAGTGCTAATTTTCATTATATACTGACATGACTTGCATTTAGGCTGTATGCTACAGAGAGGATATTGAGGCTTTAGGGAGGGTACAATGCAGATTCACAATATGCTTAATATAAGGAAATGCAAATACAAAGAAAGATGTGACAAATTGGGCCATTTTTCATATGAACAATGCAGATTACAGGGCAACTGAAATGGATTATTTAGGCAGAATGGCCTGTTTTCATGCTGTAACTTCTCTTTTTCAATGTATAAACATAGAGCAAGAACATGGAAATGGTTAAAGTAATATTCAAGATTTTATTTCATGAAGCCATGTATGCATATTGTCACAAAACAGGGTTTTACTAACAAACTTTAAGGGGAAGCCAACAGTGGCTGAAAACAATCAGAATTTGATCCTACCTCGTGTCCATCTATATTAAAAGCAGCAGCAACCTCCAAGATTAATAGTTTACTAGACATTTTTTGGCAGGAGAAGAGAAAATATGAAAAACTGCCTCATCAACACATGCAAATTTGCTGCTGATGTGTTTTGATACAATTTATATTGTTGAGTATTTTTAAACAAAACAATTTTTTACAATGCGCTTAGGTGGAGAGATTTTATGGCACTATACTAACTTCACATTGATTCCCTGAGGGCACATATTGCTGCAGGCCACTACCTGTGAGTCCCATTTGGTGCTCTTCATTGATATTATTAAAGAATAACCTACAGGCTGTGCAGATGGTGGTCTGCAGTGCTTCTTACTCCAGTGAATCATTGTAAGTCTTCATATAATTTATTGCCTTAACTTTTGGAGGTAATATGTCTTCTCATAACAAAATTCCCTAGATCTGCAATAAACAACAGAAAATGCTGGAAAAACTCAGCAGGTGTGACAGCATCTGTGGAGAGAGAAAATGAGTTAACATTTCGAGTCCATATGACCCATCTTCAGAGTTGAAGAGAAGTAGAAATGTGACGAAATTTATACCGTTTAAGGTGGTGCGGGGGGGGGGGTGGAGCAGGTGAAGCTGGATAGAGGCCAGCGATAGGTGGGGGCTAAGGAGAGATTGACTAAGTTGTCATGGACAAAAAGACAAAGGGAGTGTTAATGGTAGTGGTAAGGGCTAAAGAAGGTTCTGATAGTGGCATAAAGGTAAAAAAGCAGAATGTGATAATAGCAGAACAAGGATCAGCACTCTGTGAAAGAACAACATGGACCAAGTAACAGATGGCTTTTTGGGGGTGGGAGGGGGGAAAAGGATAGAAAAAGGCATAAAAAAGAGGGTTAAAAATGGGGATTAAAACAATGAATAAATGAATAAAATTAAAAATAAAAATGAAAATAAGAAGATAAAAAATAAAAATAAATTTTAAAAAAGGGATTCGAAAAGAGGGTGAGGATGGAGGAGAGAGTTCATGGTCTGAACTTGTTGAACACAATGTTAAGTCCAGAAGGCTGTAAAGTGCCTAATCAGAAGATGAGGTGCTGTTCCTCCAGTTTGTGTTGGGCTTCACTGGAACATTGCAGCAGGCCAAGAATGGACATGTGGGCATGAGAGCAGGATGGTTTGTTGAAATTGCAAGCAACAGGAAGGTCTGGGTCATGCTTGCAGACAGACCAAAGGTATTCCATAAAGCGATCACCCAGTCTGCGTTTGGTGTTTCCAACGTAGAGGAGACCGCATTGGAAGCAGCGAATGCAGTAGACCAAAGTGAAGGAGGTGCAAGTGAAGCATTGCTTCACCTGAAATAAGTGTTTGGACCCTTGGACGGTGAGGAGGGAGGAGGTAAAGGGCAGGTGTTGCACCTTCTGCAATTGCATGGGAACATGCCTTGGGAAGGGGATGAGGTGTTGGGGGTGATGGAGGAGTGGAATAGGGGTCTCGAAGGGAACGATCCCGACAAAATGCTGACAGAGGGGGGTGAGGGGGTGTGTTTTGTGGTGGCATCATGCTGGAGTTGGCAGAAATGGCGGAGGATGATCCTTTGAATGCAGAGGCTGGTGGGGTGAAAACTGAGGACAAGGGGGATCCTATCATGGTTCTGGGAGAGAGGGGAAGGTGTGAGGGCAGAGGCATATGAGATGGGTCGGTCACAGCTGAGGGCCCTGTCAACCACAGTGGGTGGGAAACCTCGTTTAAGGAAGAAGACATGTCAGAAGCACCATTTTGACAAGTGGCCTCATCGGAACAGATGTGACAGAAGCAAAGGAACTAGAGAATGGGGTGGAGTCCTTACAGGAAGCAGGGTGTGAGGAGCTGTAGTTGAGGTACCTGTGGGAGTCAGTGGATTTGTAATGAATATTGGTGGACAGTCTATTACCAGAACTGGAGACAGAGAGTTCAAGGAAGGGAAGGGATGTGGGAGATGGGCCATGTGAAGGTGATAGAGGGGTGGAAATTGGAGGCAAAATTAATACATTTTTGCAGGCCCAGACGAGACTATGAAGCAGAACCGAAACAGTTATCGATGTACTGAAATGAGTTGTGGGAGGGGGCCTGAGTAGGACTGGAACAAGGAATGTTCCATATGCCCCATAAAGAGACAGGTATAACTAGGGCCATACAGATACACATAGCCACACTCTTTATTTGTAGGAAGTGAGACAAGTTTAAGGAGAAATTGTTCAGTGAGAGAACGAGTTATGTCAGACAGAGGAGAGTAGTGGTGGATGGTGATTGTTTGGCCCTCTGTTCAAGGAAGAAGCGGAGAGCCCTCAGATGATCCTGGTGGGGAATGGAGGTGTAGAGGGACTGGACGCCAATGGTGAAGAGGAGGCAGTTAGCACCAGGGAACTGGAAATTGTTGATATGACGTAGGGCATCAAAGGAATTGCAGATGTGGTTGGGAAGAAACTGGACAAGGGGAGAGAGAATGGAGTGAAGATAGGAAGAAATGAGTTCCGTGGGGCAGGTACAGGCTGATGCGATCGGTCTGCCGGGACAGTACTGTTTGTGGATTTTGGGAAGTGGGAGAAGCGGGCTGTGCGGGGTTGGGAGATAATGGGGTTGGAAGCTGTGGAAGGAAGATCTCCAGAGGAGATGAGGTCCTGGAAACAATGGCTTGATGTTCAGTAGTGGGGTCATGGTCCAGGGGGAGATAGGGAGAAGAGCTATGATGTGATCTGTCCCTGGAACTGCAACTGCTTGATTTCACTGGAACAGGAGTTGGTCGCTCAACCTCTCGAGTCTGTTCTGATCATTCATGAAATGTACCTCAACTCCATTTATCCATGTTTTCTCCATTTCCCTTAATACCCTTACCTAACAAATTTGAAATTGCAGTTTCACTGACCGAGCATTCACATCCTTTTGGGGAGAAAGTTTCCACTGCCTTTTCACTCATATACGGCTAGGCTTTAATGTTAAGATTTTGCCCCTTTATTCTGGATTCCCCATCAGAGGAAATAGTTTCTATATCTACCCGTACAAATCCTTTATCATTTTGAATACATTCATTAGAGCTCCACTCAACTAAAGTAACTTCACACAAACTAAACAAGAGGTAATACAGACAAAATTTATGCAACTTGTATTCATAATTTGACCTTTTAAGCCTGGTACCCTTCTGGTGAACCTTCACTATACCCTTTCCAAGGCCACCATATCTATCCTGTGATGCAATGCCCAAAATTGAGCAGGATTTTTAGCTCAGCGGGCGGATGCATGCCCGGCCCGTTCCAGCATGATTCGCGCGAGATGACGTCAGGCGAGTATCCCGATATCATCCCGCTCTGGTGCGATATTTCGGTTGGCGGACACACGCAAAAGTCGGAAGCACGCCTGCCGACAATTAAGAGGGCAATTAAGCCCATTAACAGCGCAATTGTCTGCATTTTTTCGTTGCCTGTCCAACCTTATAGCGGGCAGACGGGCAAATCGGCCAGGCAGCCTTTACATTATCCACTGGTGGGATGAGGTTTCTGTGATGAAATAAAATATAAATAAATTTTTGTGGACAGCATTTTCAGTAGTGAAATTTTCAGATGATTTATCAAGATGCAACGACAGATTCTTTCAGCTTCTGAAACCTTTATTTTTGACTTTTCAGGTCTTCAGTACCCTGAGGCAGCTCTCTACCATCAGGGAGCTTTCTCTCATTGCTGGCCCGCACCCGCGTTGACATCAGTGCCCGCCCTCCTCCTGCCCCCACCCCGGCAGCTCTGAGCTTCTCAGCGCGCGTTTCGCACTGGCTGGCCGTTAATTGGCCAGCCAGCGTGAAATCGTGGTCAGAGGCCGATCGTGGTTGGCGGTCCGTTACCAAGCCGATCCTGTGCCCGCTGATCACACCCGCCTGCTGACCTTAAAATTCAGGCCATAATTTTCTGGATGGCGGGGCCTTGTTTCCCGCCATCTGGAGAGTAAGTGGTGAACATATCCAAGGCAACTCTGACTGCCCCGCAGCCAATTTTTAAAAATTCATTCACGGGATGTGGGCTTTGTTGGCTGGGCCAGCATTTATTGCCCATCCCTAGTTGCCCTTCAGAAGGTGGCGGTGAGCTGCCTTCTTGAACCGCTGCAGTCCATGTGGCGTAGGTACACACAAAGTGCCTAACTCCTGGGAGCTCTAGGATTTTGACTAAGCGATAGTGAAGGAACAGTGATATATTTCCAAGTCAGGATGGTGAGTGACTTGGAGGGGAACTTCTAGGTGGTGGTGTTTCCACCTATTGGTTGTCCTTGGCCTTCTAGATGGTAGTGGTCGTGGGTTTTGAAGGTGGTGTCTAAGGAGCCTTGGGGAATTCCTGCAGGGCATCTTGTAGATGGTACACACTGCTGCTCCTAAGCATCGGTGGTGGAGGGAGTGAATGTGTGTGGATGTGGTGCCAATCAAGTGGGCTGCTTTGTTCTGGATGGTGTCAAGCTTCTTGGGTGGTGTGGGAGCTGCACTCATCCAGGCAAGTTGGGAGTATTGCATCATACCCCTGATTTGTGCCTTGTAGATGGTGGACAGGCTTTGGGGAATCAGCAGGTGAGTTACTCATCGCATGATTCCTAGCCTCTGACCTGCTCTTGTAATCACAGTATTTATATAGCTAGTCCAGTTCAGTTTCTGGTCAATGGTAACCTCCAGGATATTGATGGTGGGGGATTCAGTGATGGTAATGCCATTGAACATCAAGGGGCAATGGTTGGATTCTCTCTTGTTGGAGATGGTCATTGCCTGACACTTGTGTGGTGTGAATGTTACTTGCCACTTGTCAGCCCAAGCCTGGATATTTTCCAGGTCTTGCTGCATTTGGACATGGGCTGCTTCAGTATCTGAGCAGCTGCGAATGGTGCTGAACATTGTGCAATCATCAGTGAACATCCCCACTTCTGACCTTATGATGGAGGGAAGGTTAATGATGAAGCAGCTGAAGATGATTGGGCTGAGGACACTACCATGAGGAATTCCTGCAGTGATGTCCTGGAGCTGATTGACCTCCAACAACCTTTGTGCATGGTATAACTCCAACCAGTGGAGAGGTTTCCCCCTGATTCCCATTGACTCCAGTTTTGCTAGGGCTCCTTGATGCCACACTCTGTCAAATGCTGACTTAATGTCAAGGGCAGTCACTCTCACCTCACCTCAGGAATGAGCTAAACTCTCTTTTGTCCATACTTGAATCAAGGCTGCAATGAGGTCAGGAGCTGAGTGGCCCTGGCCGAACCCAAACTGGGTGTCAGTGAGCAACTTATTGCTAAGCAAGTGCCACTTGATAGCACTGTTGATGACCCCTTCCATTATTTTACTGATGATCGAGAGTAGACTGATGGGGTGGTAATTTGTTGCGTTGGATTTGTCCTACTTTTTGAGTACAGGACATACCAGGGCAATTTTCCACATAGCCGGGTAGATGCCAGTGTTGTAGCTGTACTGGGACAGCTTGGCTAGGGGCGTGGCAAGTTCTGGAGCACAAGTCTTCAGTACTATAGCCAGAATGTTGTGAGGACCCAAAGCCTTTGCAGTATCATTTCTTTATATCATATGGAGTGAACCAAATTGGCTGAAGACTGACATCTGTGATGCTGGGGACCTCCGGAGGAGGCTGCGATGAATCATCCACTCCGCACTTCTGGCTGAAGATTGTAGCAAATGCTTCAGCCTTATCTTTTGCACTGATGTTCTGACCTCCTCCATCAATGAGGATGAGGATATTTGTGGAGCCTCCTCCTCCAGTTGCTTAATTGTCCACCACCATTCATGACTGGATGTGGCAGGACTGCAGAGCTTAGATCTGATCCTTTGGTTGTGGGATCGCTTAGTCCTGTTTATCACTTGATGCTTATGCTGTTTGGCACACAATTAGTCCTGTATTACAGCTTCACCAGGTTCACATCTCATTTTTAGTTATGCCTAGTGCTGCTGTAATGCCCTCCTGCACTCTTCATTGAACCAGGGTTGATTCCCTGGCTTGATGGTAATGGTAGAGTGGGGGATATGTCAGGCCAAGAGGTTACAGATTGTGTTCGAGTACAATTCTACTGTTGCTGATGGCCCACAGTGCCTCATGGATGCTCAGTCTTGAGCTGCTAGATCTGTTTGAAATCGATTCCATTTAGCATGGCGGTAGTGCCATACAACATGATGGAGGGTATCCTCAATGTGAAGGTGGGACTTTGTCTCCACAACGACTGTGCAATGGTCACTCCTACCAATACTGTTATAGACAGATGCATCGGTGGCAGGCAGGTTAGTGAAGATGAGGTCAAGTATGATTTTCCCTCTTGTTGGTCCCTCACCACCTGCCACAGACCCAGTCTAGCAGTTATGTCATTTAGGACTCGGGCAGCTTCGTCAGTAGTGGTGCTACTGAGCCATTCATGGTAATGGACATTGAAGTCTCCCACCCAGAATACATTCTGCACCCTTGCCACCCTCATGCTTCCTCCAAGTGGTGTTCAACCTGGAGGAGCAATGATTCACCAGCTGAGGGAGGGCGGAATATGGTAATCAGCAGGAGGTTTCCTTGCCCATATTTGACCTGATGCCATGAGACTTCATGGGGTCTGGAGTCGACGTTGAGGACTCCCAGAGCAACTCCCTCCCGACTGTCTACCACTGTGCTGCTACCTCTGCTGGGTCTGTCCAGCTGGTGGGGCAGGACATACCCAGGTATGGTGATGGTGGAGTCTGGGACATTATCTGTAAGGTATGATTCCGTAAGGATGACTATGTCAGGCTGTTGCTTGACTAATCTGTGAGACAGCTCTACCAACTTTGGCAGTAGCCCACAGATGTTAGTAAGGACGACTTTGCAGGGTTGACAGGCCTGAGATTGCCGTTGTCGTTTCCAGTGCCTAGGTTGATGCCGGGTGGTCTGTCTGGTTTCATTCCTTTTTTGTGACTTTGTAGTGGTTTGTTACAACAAAGGGGCATTTAAGAGTCTGGAGTCACATGTAGGCCAGATTTCCTTCTCTAAAGGATATTAGTGAACCAGATAGGTTTTTACAAAAATCAACAATAGTTCCATGGTCATCACTAGACTTTTTTAATTCCATATTTTTATTGAATTCAAATTCCACCATCTGCTGTGGTGGGATTCAAAGCCAGCTCCCAGAGTATTAGCCTGGGTTTCTGGATTATTAGATTCCAGCAACAATACCACAACGCCATCACCTTCCACCCTCACTTGGGAGGAAGTCCCACTTTAGAAAGCTGCTGGTCAATCTGATTGGCCGGCAACTCTCCAGTCACTGCAGCAACAGTGCTACAGTGGACAGAAAAGGAAGCTCAAGAAGACGTCGGAGACTAAAGATGGAATTGTCCCAGATTTGCACTAAGTGTGATAGCGGGTGAGTAAAACGATGTTTTACCTGCTGGCTGCGATAACAGGTTTTCGCTCCGTATTGTCCTAAACCCACTGCATTACTTATGCATTCCTGGGAAACATGCCATTTCCATGACGAGCGGGCTCTCATTCACCCGCCACACCATCACTTCATCGCTTCATCACGCCGGGTGCCATATTTAAAGTCCATCACAAATCTCAGTTCCAGCCCACAACTGCTACAGGGAAGATGTCCACAAAAGGCAAAAAAACCGCAGCTTCCAGATTTAATCACATTTCACTGGTATGCCATTTGGATACCGTGGAGGCCTGTTGTCATGTCCTCTATCCTCACTCTGGCCGCAGGACGAGCAGTGGCATTACCAATCCAGCATGGAAGGTGGTGGCAGCAGTAATCAGTGCCAATGCTGCACAGAAGAGGTTGGCCATCCAATGCAGATAAAGGCTGCATGATCTCATCCATGCAGCCAGGGTATGGCAATCATCTCATCACTCTGAACTCACACACTCATGCCCATCACACATTAACTGGCATCTCACTTACTGCCAGTTCAAGTGACATTACCACCCATTCTTGCACACATATCCTCACATGTTCATCTGGCTTTATCTCCTCTGGAGGCTGCCTCCTCAGTCCTCAACATCTTGAAGCTACTTGCACAGATCAACATGTGCCCCCACGCACACCCTGAGATGCTCTCCTTCTCCACTACAGTTCTTACCCTGCAACCTCTCCCCTTGCCTGAGGCCCCTTCTCTCCCTTCCCCAAGCAAGACCTTGCCCTGCAGCCATTGAAAGGCCACCCATATATGGCTGATCTGGAGAGACCTAACAGACTAAAGGAAAGTGTGAGATAAGGACACTGGGACAGGCAGTCAGCAGCACCTAGAGCAGAGTTTGAGAGATGTATCCTAGGACAGGCAGTCAGCAGCACTTAGAGGATCTAGTCTATCTAGGGGATCTAGCATTTAGTCTATACTAAAGTAGGAGTAAGGGTAAAATAAAAGCAAAGGTCCATATTCTATTTAATTAGGATATGTCTGAGGAGCTCAGTTCCACGATTTGCACATCCTGCACTATCTGGGAAATCCTAGGTGTGCCTAGTGGTCTGGATGACCATTACTATCCGATTGGAGCAACTCGAGGTTTGTGGATAGCATGTTTCAGGACGTAGTCACCCCACAATTTAAGGAAGTGCAAGCAGAGAGGGAATGGGTGACCGCCAGACAGAAGAAGGGGACCAGGCAGGTAGGGAATCCTTCAAGTGGACCTCATTGGCAAACCATTTTTTGGTCTCGGAAAATGGTCAGAGTGATGATTCCTCTGTGGAGGCCAACCGGAGCCAAGGTCATGGAACAGTGGGTGGTCCAGCTGCTCATGGGGGAGGAAGAAGTGTGGAAGGGCAATAGTGGTAGGGGATTTGTTAGTGATGAGAGTAGAAAGGCACTTCTGCGGCTGGAGGCATGACTCTAGGATGGTTTTTTGCCTCCCGGGTGCCAGGGTCATGGATGTCATGGAACAGCTGCAGGACATTCTGAAGGGGGAGGGTCCATGTTGGGACCAATGACATAGGAAGAAAGAGAAATGAGGTCCTGCAAGCAGACTTTAGGAAGTTAGATAAGAAATTGAAAAGCAGCACTTCAAAGGTAGTAATCTCTGGATAACTAGGGAAAGAGTAGGGCCAATTAGGGACCATAGTGGTAATCTCTGATTGTACCCAGAAGGTGTGGGTACAGTCGTCAATGAAAACTTTGCGTCGGTCTTCACAATGGAAAAGGACAATGCAGGTATAGACATCAGGGTGGAGGACTGTGAAATATTAGAGGATATTAACATAGGGCAGAAATTTCCCCCCCCCGTCGGCGGGGTTGTGCAGGGGCGGGCAGGTCCCCGCCCCCTGCTCGCCGACCTGAAAATTTTGCCCACAGAGAGGTACTAGTGGGTTTAGCGGCCTTAAAATTGGATAAATCCACAGGCCCGGATGAGATGTATCCTAGGCTGTTGAAGGAGGCAAAGGAAGAGATATCAGGGGCCCTGGCAGTAATTTTCAAATCCTCCCTGGCCACAGGTGAGATGCGAGAGGATAGGAGGACTGCTAACATTGTACCATTATTAAAAAAAGGGACAGACCAGGAAATTACAGGCCAGTCAGTCCAACTTTGGTGATGGGGAAATTACTTGAGAGAATTCTAAGGGACAGGATATTTCTGCACTGGAGAGACACAGATTAATCAGGGATAGTCAGCATAGATTTGTTAAGGAAAGGTCGTGTTTGACAAATTTGATCGAATTTTTTGAGGAGGTAACCAGGAGTGTTGATGAGGGTAATGCATTTGATGTGGTCTACATGGACTTTAGGGAGGCTTTTGATATGGTTCCTTATGGCAGACTGGTCAAGAAAGTAAGAGCCCATGGGATCCAAGGCAAAGTGGCACTCTGGATACAAAATTTGCTGAGAGGCAGGAAGCAGAAGGTAACGGTAGAGGGATGTTTCTATGACCGGAAGTCTATTTCCAGTGGAGTTCTGCAGTGCTCGGTGCTAGAGCCCTTGCTGTTTGTGGTGTACATAAATGATTTGGAATTAAATGTAGAGGGTAAGATCAAGAAGTTCGCAGATGATATGAAAATTGGTAGGGTGGTAAATAGTGAGGATGGTAGCCGTAAACTGCAGGATGATATCAATGAACTGGTCAGGTGGTCAGATCAGTGGCAAATGGAACTCAACCTGTAAAAGTGCAAGGTCATGCAATTGGGGAGGGCTATCAAGGCAAGGGATTACACTATGAATGGTAGGACCCTGGAAAGTACTGGAGATCACAGGGACCTTGGTGTACATATCCACAGATCCTTGAAGATACCAGGGCAGGTAGATAAGGTGGTTAAGAAGGCATATGGGATACTTGCCTTTATTAGCCGAGGCATTGAATACAAGAGCAGGGAGGTTATGCTGGAACTGGAGTACTGTGTGCAGTTCTGCTTACCCCATTATAGGAAGGATGCGATTGCGCTGGAGAGGGTGCAGAGGAGATTTACGAGCATGTTGCCTGGGCTGGAGGGTCTGAGCTATGAGGAAAGGTTGGATAGGCTGGGGTTGTTTTCCTTGGAGCAGCGAAGGTTGAAAGGGGACCTGGTAGAGGTGTATAAGATTATGAAGGACATAGATAGTGTGGATAGGAATGCATTTTTTCCATTTGTAGAGGGGTCAATAACCAAGGGGCATAGATTTAAGGTAAGAGGTGGAAGGCTAAGAGGGGAGTTGAGGAGAAATTTTTGGGATTAGTGTAGTGGGATTAGTATAGTCAGATCTTTGTTGACCGGTGCGAACATAATGGGCCAAATGGCTTCCTTCTGTGCTGTAGACATCTATGAGTCTATCAGTCTACCCGTGAGACTCCCTAACAATGATGTGGTGCTGTCTGTGAAGCCTGGTGCTGATGACTGCGAATGCTGACCGAAACAAGGTAGGCAAACAAACCTTGAAGTCCCAAACGAAGTGGAGCCCACCAGGTGCATGTCGCTTATGTGCTGTTGTGAATCACATTGGCGTGTTTTCCCGCCAATCCAGCGGTGGGGGGATGAGTCCAGCAGGTTGGCCTTATAATAATATGTATTACAATGAAGTTCCCGGCATCCAATGGCAGGAAACACGGCCCGCCATTGGCAGGCTGAGCGGATGATCACAAACTGGTTTCACACCAACATGAAACCAATCGCACCATGCTGTCCACTCACGCCACCAAACATGCCTGACAGCGGTGGGCATGGAAAATCCCGGCTTAAGGGAGGAATCATCCCAGATTTGCACTAAGTGTGGCAACAGAGTGAAAAAGTCGTTTCACCAGCCGGCCATAATGGCTCGTGCCCTTGCTACCTCATAAATTATGCAGTCACAGGAAACAGTCTGCTGGTTTGCTCGTGGGCAGCCTCTGATTGGCCCACCACGCCGTTACCTTGTCACCTCTTCACACTGGGTGCCATATTTGAAATTTAGCCGTGCGCACATTTCTCAAAAGTTGCAGCCCATGATTGCTCCAGTCAAGACATAGCCCCAAAAGCCAGGAAGATTGCAGCTTCACGATTCAGTGACAGGTCCCTGGGGCACTTCTAAGCACTGTGGAGTCCCGGGGTGAAGTCCTCTACTCCTGCTCTGGGCACAGGAGGCCCATTGGTCTCACCATTCTGGCTTGGGAGGTGGTGGCAGAGATGGTCAGTAACAACGTTGGACACAAGAGAACAGCCATCCATTGCAGAAAACAGGTGAATGATCTCATTTTACTGTCAGGAACCTCCATTTCATCACTCTCAACGCACACACTCACAAGCCCATCACACATTCACTGGCATCTCATTCACTGCCAGCTCAAGGGATACACCACTCACTCTCTCAGAAACGCCCCCGATCTCCACTGGCCTCATCTCCTCTTCAGACTGCGTCCTCATCCCATTCATGGCTCCACTCAGGACACAACCCCCTCACCACTCTTCTCATTTGGCCTGACATGCACCTTGTTCACACTCTCTCCATCTGTCTTTATGCAGGACAAGCTTGCGCACAATCGTCGAGAGAGATCCCAGACCAGAGGCGGAGTGCCGGACAAGGTCCTCAGTCCATTTGAGAGTCAAGTATTGGAACTGGTTGGAGAGGACGTCGGCTGTTCCCGTGGCGATAGTGAGGTCGGCAATGAACACCCATGTGAAGATCCTGCACCATATCATTCCTCTCTCAGCACTACTCTACGTCCACTGTTCAACACAGCTGCCAAGCACTAATAATCTCCACTTTCTCTCCTAGGCACATCTGACATGTCACCGCTAGGCAACCGTAACTCCAATCTCAGCACTGAGAGCACCTCAGGTAAGGACCCTGAGGGCAGCACCGTTGAAGACCCGTTACGGCGCTCACCCACAACCTTCACTAACACAGCGACACATACCTCGGCAGGACTTAGATGTAAAGTAGCCACGGGATCACAATCTGGTGAGCGCACCATACAATCTGTTGCACAGCATTCAGAAACAGGGACATTCTTGGTCGCCGGCACTCAGAGGACTGCTTCAGGCAAGGAATCTGCTGCGTCCGTATCAAATGATGAGCCTCTAGGCTCGAGTCCTCAATAAGTTGGTGAAGCTGCAAAGGCAATCACAGGAACACCAGGAAGGGATGTCTGCTGCACTCCTCAGATTTCAAAGGTCAATGGAGAAGTCTGTCTGCCTTCAATCGGAGGTGATAGCACCAGCATGCCAACGCATCAAGGTCAACACCGGCAGGATGGCAGCTGCCATGGAGACATTGGTCTAGGATATCTGTCCTGTACTCTTGCATGGCCTGAACTCCATCGCTGACGCCATAGTTGGTCTCCAGCAGTGGCAATGCGAGAGGGGAGGGGAGCAGTTCAATCTCACTCCAGCTTCCTCTTCTCCTCAAGGAGTCAGCCAGGGCCCCTTAGGCACCCTTAGGGAGGAGGATCAGCAGCTTGACACCCAAGGCCATCCATCCAGGTGACTTTGGGAAAGTCCAACCGATCCAAATCCCCTCTTCCTGGAACCCCACAGCTCCAGCTCCACAGGCTGAGGTGCAGCTGGCCCAGAGCAGGACACCAAAAGCAGGCCAGGGCCCTCCACATCTCAGCCCTGCCATAGTCATCACAGACAGGGTGTAGCAGTCAGGTGGCTGCCTCCACCTCTGCTGTGGATGTCAGGCGAGCACCAAGATGTAGCGGCAAGGTTAGGAAGGTTAAGATATAGTTGTACAGCCTGGGCACGGGTGTTAATCACTTGTACATAATGTTCACTATTGTAAATAAACTCCCAAGAATGTCTCCTTGTTATGATGAGCAGTGTTTGTGTCACTCAGATGTGAAACTTCCATAAGACCATTAGACGTAGGAGCAGAAGTAGGACATTCGGTCCATTGAGTCTGCACCGCCATTCAATGAGATCATGGCTGATCTGATTGTCCTCAACTCCACTTTCCAGCCTTTTCCTCATAACCCTTGATTCTTTCACTGATGAAAAATCTGTCTATCTCAGCCTTGAATATACTTAATGACCCAACCACTACAGCCCTCTGCAGCAAAGAATTCCACAGATTCACTACCCTCTGAGAGAAGAAATTCCTCCTCATTTTTGTCTTAAATGGGCGACCCCTTACTCTGAGATTATGACCTCTGGTCCTAGACTCTCCCACAAGGGGAAGCAACCTCTCAGCATCTACCCTGTCAAGCTCCTTAAGAATCTTATATATCTCAATAAGGTTGCCTCTCATTCTTCTAAACCCAACCTACTCAACCGCTCCTCAGAAAATCCCTCCACACCTGGGATCAACCTAGTGAACCTTCTCTAGATTGCCTCCAATGCCAGAATATCTTTACTTAGGTAAGGGGACCAAAACTATTCACCAGGTGTGGTCTAACTAGTGCCTTGTAGAGTTTTAGCAAGACTTCCCTATTTTTGTACTCCATCCTCTTTGAAATAAAGGCCAACATTCCATTTGCCTTCCCCATTACCTGCTCAACTTGTATGTTAGTTTTTCGGGATTCATGCACGAGGGCTCCCAAATCCATCAATGCTGCAGCTTTTTGCAGCCTTTCTCCATTTAAATAATATTCAGCTCCTCTATTCTTCCTGCCAATGTGCATAACCTCACATTTTCCCACATTATATTCCATCTGCCAAGTTTTTGCCCATTCATTTAACCTATCTATATTCCTCTGTAGACTCTTAGTCTCATCCTCACCATTTGCCTTCCCACCTATTTTTGTGATATCCACAAACTTGGCAATAGTACATTCACTTCCCTCATTCAAGTCATTAATATATATTGTAAATAATTGTGGCCACAGCACTGACCCTGGTGGCACTCTACTAGTTACAGGTTGCCATCTGAAAATGCCCCCTTATCCCAACTTTCTATCTTCTATTAGTTAGCCAACCCTCTATCCATACTAATAAAGTACCCCCAACAGCATGGGCTCTTATCTTATTAAGGAGCCTTATGTGAGGTACCTTATCGAACAGTTTTTGGAAATCCAAATATATTACATTTACTGGTTCCCCTTTATCTACCCTGCCTTTTACCTCCTCAAAGAATTCTAATAAATTTGTTAGGTATGATTTCCCCTTCATGAAGCCATGCTGACTCTCCTTGATTATATTATGCATTTCTAAATGCTCTGCTATTACATTCTTTATAATAGGCTCTAACTGGCTTATGGTTACCTGTTTTTTGCCTCCCTCTGCTTTTTGAATAAGGACATTACATTGGCAATTTTCCAATCTTCTGAGACTTTTTCAGAATCTAAGGATTCTTGGAAGATTACTACCAGTGCATCCACTATTTGTGTAGTTGCTTCCTTTAATATCCTAGGATGAAACCCATCAGGTCCAGGAGACTTATCGGCCTTTAGCCCTATTAGTTTCCCTAGTACTTTTTCTCTCGCGATTGCTATTGTATTTATTTTCTCCCCCTCATTTTGTCCCTTGATTACTTAGTATTTTTGGAATGCTGTTGGTGTCTTCTACCGTGAAGACTGATGCAAAGTATTAATTCAACTGCTCTGCCATTTCCTGGTTCCCCATTATTATTTCCCCAGCCTAATTCTCTAAGGGGCCTATATTCACTTTGGCCTCTTCCCTTTTATATATTTAAATCAGCTTACTGCCTGATATTATATTACTTGCTAGTTTACCCTCAAAGTTTATTTTCTCCCTCTTCATTATTTTTTTGGTCATCTTTTGTAGGTTTTTAAAACTTTCCCAATCCTCTGGCTTACCACTAATCTTTGCCACATTGTATGTTTTTTTTCTTTCAATTTGATACTATCCTTAACTTCCTTGGTTAGCTATGGTTGGTTTATCCCCTTCCTAGAATCCTTCTTCCTCACTATCTTTGTTGTGAATCTTGGACTATTCTTAAACATCTATCATTGTTCATCAACCATCTTTTCTGCTCAACTCCTTTCCCAGTCCACTCCAGCCAACTCTTCCCTCATTCCTTTGTAATTACCCTTATTTAAGTTTAGCACAGTTGTTTCTGATCCAAGTTTCTCACTCTCAAACTGAATGCGAAATTCTACCATGTTATGGTCACTGATTCCTAGGGGATCTTTTACTGTGAGATCATTTATTAAACCTGCCTCATTACACATTGCCAGATTCAAAATAGCCCAATCCCTGGTTGGATCCACAACATATTGTTCTAAGAAACTGTCCTGAATACCCTCTATGAGATCTTGCTTGTGACTACCTTTGCCAAATTGTTTTTCCCAATCTGAAGATTAAGGTCACCCATGATTAATAAACTGCCTATTTTACATGCCCTCATTATCTCCTGATTTATTCACTGTCCTACAGTATAGCTACTGTTAGGGGCCTATAGACTACTCCTACCAGAGTCTTCTTCCCCTTGTTATTTCTAACCTCCACCCAGATGTGTTCTACATCTTCTGATCTAAGATCATTTCTTGCTATCGTACTAATTCCATCTCGAACTAACAAAGCTATCCCACCACCCTTTCCTTCCTGCATATCTTTTCGAAAGTCACATACCCCTGAATACTTAGTTCCCAGCTTTGATCTCCTTGTAACCATGTCTCTGTAATGGCTACAAGATCATACCCATTAGCTTCTATTTGTGCCGTTAATTCATTTCTTTTGTTCTGAATATTATATACATTCAAGTAAAGAACCACTAATTTTGCCTTTTTACCATTTTTCCTCCCTTTGACCCTATTTGCTGCTGTGTTTTTATGTTTGAACACTCTGTCCCTTCCTGTCACACTCTGGACACTATTACCTAAATAGCTCTCCTGCAATGCTACCATATCCTTTTGCTTTATAAGCTTGTGTTTCCCCTCTCCAGAACCTTTCCATCCCTCTATTTAGTTTAAAGCCCTCTCTACAGCCCTAGTTTTTCGATTCACCAGGACACTGGTCCGGGAATTGTTCAAGTGAAGCCCATCACTGGTGCCAGTGCCTGATGAACTGAAACCCATTCCTCCCTCACTAATCTTTGAGCCACGCATTTAACTCCTTGACTTTATTTACCCTATGCCTGTTTGCCCGTGGCTTAGGTAGTAATCCCAAGAATATTACCTTGGAGGTTCTGCTTTTTAATTTAGCTCCTAACTGTTCAAATTCTTTCAGCAGAACCTCCTTTCTAGTCCTATTAATGTTGTTGGTTCCAACGTGGACGGCGCCAACTGGATCCTCCCTTCCAATTCCAAGTTCCTCTCCAGCCCTGAGGAGATGTCCTTATCCCTGGCATCAGGCAGGCAACACAGCATTTGGGACTCATGCTCCTGGTTGCAGAGAACAATATCTATCCTCCTAATTATACTGTCCCCTACCGCTACTACATTCCTATTTCCTCCCCCAACTTGAATGGCTCCCTGTACCACGGTGCTGTGATTAGTTCACTCATCCTCCCTGCAGTCCCTGCTTTCTTCCACACAGCTTGCAAGAACCTTGTAACTGTTGGACAGTTGCAGGGGCCAAGGTTCCTCGAACACTATCCCCTGTGTCCCCATACCTGCTTCGCCTGCAGTCACACCCTCTTGTGCCTGATCACAGACCAAATTTGAATTACCTAATCTGAGGGATTCTTCAAGCATAAAGAGCAGGAATACTAGAGTAATTAATTAATAAATAAAATAAAATAAAATACAATAGCGATGGCAGGACGGGTGATGTGTTGCTGCTTTTTAAAATTTATTTATTCATTCACGGGATGTGGGCTTTGCTGGCTGGGTCAGCATTTATTGCCTATCCCTAGTTGCCCTTGAGAAGGTGATGGTGAGCTGCCTTCTTGAACTGCTGCAGTCCATGTGGTGTAGGTGCATCAACAGTGCTGTTAGGAAGGGTTGCTGCAGCATGTGGGAGCTGCTGGACACCAAGGTGCAAAGTGTCCAGGTAACTTTCCCCTTCCCTGATGGGGCACAATGTCTGCAGCTCAGACTCCAGCTCCTTAACACGGATCCAAAGTTCCTCAAGCTGCAAACACTTACTCCAGATGTGTTCAATTTGGATCACCTTGGTGTCCAGCAGCTCCCACATGCTGCAGCAACCCTTCCTAACAGCACTGTTGATGCACCTACACCACATGGACTGCAGCAGTTCAAGAAGGCAGCTCACCTCCCCCTTCTCAAGGGCAACTAGGGATAGGCAATAAATGTTGACCCAGCCAGCAAAGCCCACATCCCGTGAATGAATAAATAAATTTTAAAAAGCAGCAACACATCACCCGTCCTGCCATCGCTATTGTATTTTATTTTATTTTATTTATTAATTAATTACTCTAGTATTCCTGCTCTTTATGCTTGAAGAATCCCCCACTCTTTACACTTGATTCTATTTTTTTTTTACTTGCCAGTGTCGATCTTATACTTAAACTATTTTTAAGAGGAAAAAAAGGCTAGACACCTAAACACAAACTAAAGACCTTACTTTTACTTTAAGGATTAGAAATACTCACCATTCCTACTCACCAATCAGCTCTCCACGCTCTTTTCCCTCTTGCGCTCTTTAAGAGGCGCTAGTCTTTCTCCCGCCCTCTTTAATAGTTTCTCGCCTCCCTCCCCACACTCTTTAACAGACTCTCATTTCTCTCTCTCTCCGCACTCTTTAATGGACTCTTGTCTCTCTCTCTACGCTCTTTAATAGATTCTTGTCTCTCTCTCTCCGCGCTCTTTAATGGAGTCTCATCTGTTTACCCGTGCTCTTTAATCTGCACAGGATAAAAGCAGGTGTCTCAGTCCAGGGCCTCTTCCCTGCGCAGTGTGTAACCTTCAGAGCAAAGTGATGATCCAGCTTCACACTCACTGGACACATTAGTGATGTACACCTCCATGGTGCTTGTCATTGCTGCCAGAATGTCATAGACAGGTGGCACAGAGTTCTGTCATTCTCTCTGTGTGCTCTCAGCCCCTTTGAGGTGGGACTGGCTGTCCCATCTCTTCAGCATCTGTGACCTGTGATGGTGTGCTTCTGAAGGGGTCAGGTGCTAAAGGCTGACAAAGGATCAGGTGCATTTAAAGTATCATGGCTGCGTCTCCATGATGTGATCCTGAGCTCAGAGCACAAGTGATCAGCCACACAGGAGTCAAACATTCACAGATGCAGTGTGAGGATGTCAGGACTGTCCTCACTGCATCTTGTCATCATCCTCCATGAATCCTGCAGCTATGAGGGCTTCCCGAGCGTGCCTCCCCCACCTGGCCAGTGTGATGTCCTCATCGCTTGGTATTCTCACCTTCGAGGACCTCAACACCGTTATCCCCTGAGATGTCCTCCTCATCAGAGGAGGCGTGTAGCTCTTCCATCTCCTCCTCAGCCAGGTCCTCCTCCCGTTGCAGCGCCAGGTTGAGTAGTGTGCAGCAAGCTACGTTGATGCATGACAACCTCGGTGGGCTGTATGCAGTATTCCACCGAACCTGTCGAGGCACCAGAACTTCATTTTCAAATTGCCAATCCTTTGCTCCACCAAAGTCCAGGTCGTGGTATGAGCCTCGTTATACCGTCACTCTGCTACAGTCTGAGGCATCCCATGGGCCTCTGTGGGTAGCCCTTGTCCCTGAGGAGCCAACCCTGCTGCCTCTGTGGATCCTGGAAGATGTCAGGGATCTGAGACCTGCTAAGGGTGTAGGAGTCATGAACACTCCCTGGGAATTGTGTGTACACCTGTAGGATGCATTTGTGGTGATCACACACCAGCTGAACATTCAGCAAGTGGAAGCCCTTGCAGTTGACGTAGTTGACTGCTTGTTGCCACAGAAATCTAAGCACCACATGAATGCAGTTGATGGCACCCTGCATCTTCAGCAACACTGGCTCTCAGTCATCTGCAGGAACGACAAGCACTGTCTATGGAACCTGGGTCTAGCGAAGTGCCTACTCTCTGTGGATTTCCAGTTGCGTACACAGCAGGACTTGCCACTCCTTCATCTTGAGGGAGGTGTTCCTCCCTTTGCCGAGCCAGGCACTTCTGTCACTCTCTTCTTCTTCTTCTCTGCTCTCTGTAGGCATGAGGCATACTGATAAATCACCAGGCTCCATGATCCTGAGGTTCTCTTCCTGCAGGATCAAAGAGAGAGATGCGTGGGTTAGCATATGTATCCTCTCTTGGCTAAGTCTGAAGGCCCCTTCACTTCTGCAGGGGAGTGCTGGCCACCACTTGGATGGCCAGTGTGTACCTTGTTTCATGGCTGTCCCAAACGCAGCTCCACCCCACTCCACTTGACCAATTGGCAGCAGCTTTGGCCACTGGACTGCATGCCATGCTCTCAGCTTAGATGCAGACATTCTCCTAACCTGCACTGCAAAGCTGTGCTGTTAGCTTGAACCATGGTGGATACTGGTCCAAACCTTAATAAAGACATTTCAATGGGCTGCAAGTGCCTCCACCAGTGAATGTGCCATGGCCACCTTTCACAAGGGGTTCTACAACTTGCCCAGTTGGCCAATTGTTCTAATGCCCCTCAAAACACGTATTAATTTACAGTCTCACAATATTATCCACTCACGCCCGCCGCCAACGGGGCCAGACAATTCAGCCCAAAGTCTGTGAACCACAGACCCAGGTAAGCTGGGGTCCCAGGGCGGGAAGGGTAGGGAAAACCTGCAGGGGCACCAGGGAGAAGATCAGGGTCTCAGGGGACAGGCCAGGGGTAAGGGAGATCTTGAGACCATCAGACCTTAAAGGGGCCCAACTTCAGAAGCTGGCTTCAGATGGGGGTGCCACCCGCCCCCAACCTTCCTGCCCAAGATGTAACTTTGTTGTATTTTAGGCTTCCCCTACAGAGGTTTAATCTTCCTGCTAGCCTAAAAGTTGTGGCTGGGCAGAAAACAGCACTTAAGTGGCCATGAAAAGATGGGCTTCACTTCTGAAGCCTTGCCCACCCGAGAGTAAAATCACTGTGTAGTCGGGGCAGGTGGGAACCCGGAAGGAATCCCGTCCCTTCAATTTCATGCTTCCACCCCGCCCCATGAGGGAGTGTAAAACTCTAGCCATAGGTCTGGATTTATTGTTGTGGGAACCATGGTGGCCAGACCTACTTAAGCATGGGAATGCCTGTGTCAATCACCTGGAGGGGTGACTAAATCCAGCCCATAGGAACAAGAATAAATTATTTAGCTCCTCAAACTTGTTCTGCCATCCAATGAGAGCAGCATATGCTTCCAATTCTGTATACATTTATTTTTGCTAATAGTCACTTGTGTGGAACCTTATAAGATCTTTTCTGGAAGTCCATTCGGGTCAACATCCATACAGACTATCATTTCCACCATGCTAATGACCTCATCAAAAAAAATCAACTAGATTAGTCAGATATAACCAACCGTTCACAAATCTTTGATCAGCTTATAACCATTAAAGTGCTCAGTCACTGTCTCCTGGTGATATAATATGTGTTTAAATGAATAATTGCTTAAATAAATACTGGCCATCATCAGATGTCACTTGCAAGTTGCTTTTTTTGGTTTGAAGGGAGAGACAAATTGGAAAAAATTCAGCAATGGATTGATTGTTCAGGCTTTTATAATAAAAAATAAAAAAGTCTGACCTGCGATAACATTCAGATGGTGGTGACACAATTTGCAAATTCCTGTCTTCCAATTCAATGAGCCACCCTAACCTAATTAGTAAATCTGAGCATAAAAGGAAAAATTCCAGCATTTATTCACTCAGAAATGTGTCAGTAGATGACTTGTTGCTACCTCTTTTAAATTTATCCTGCAAGATTCAAAATCCGCATATTTGCAGAAGCTCAGTTCATTGGCTGTTTGTATTTTCCTCTAGAGAGAGTGAATTTTGAAAATGGGTTTTTTACCTGATCAGCTTTTCTCTCTGCTCCTTTGTTGTGAGGGAGGTGATTTTCTTCTCAAGAATGCTACTACTTTGACTGAGAATTAGCAATCCTGCTTCCTCTCTCTCCCTCTTCCACGATGAGTTCATGATTTCAAATTGCCCTCAACATAGGTAAGCATCAAAGGCCAATACTTCTCCGAAGGGAAAGAAGGGAATGTAATCTCTAAGTGACTTTTCAGTATATCTAAGTGGGAGCAGGCTACTCATTGTTATTTCACTGCTCCTGGACAGCAGAGGTGAAAGAGCAGAAATCAATTTACAAAATTAACAAAGGGCATATTTTTCCAAAAAAAGATGTAAGACATTTTTAAAAACTAACATGGAGATAAAAATATAAGAATTTTAAAGAACACGAAAAGGCTTTTTCAGATATCAACTATACCTATCCATTTTCTCACTAGATTCTTCTCTCTCCAGAAATGAATCTAATTGTCTTAATTTATATTATCCATGTCAATGGCCTTCTCTCTTAACTTATGACACAACCTATCACTTTAGGCAAAAAGTTCTTTTCCTATTTTAACTTCCTAATTTTAAATTTGTGTTCCCTCATGTTTGAACTCTGCCATTGTAAACAATTTACTTGGCATGATTTTACCAATTCCCTACATAGCTTTGAAAACTTTGACAGATCGCCTTGAATTTCCTCTTTTACAAATAAAACAAGCTTCCTTCCTTATTGTCCCACAGAAATTACACCCTTCTTATGGTTAGGTGCACTACAAATGCTACTCCAGATGGGAGCTGATAATGACTTATAAAACAATAAATCTATTTATTAAAATTTTTGTGGTCTATCCATTTGATAATGCAATACAGCACATTATTTTCTTTTATTACTGCAGCTCAGCAGTGGTGGTTGCAGTTTTATAGATTCATCTACGATAGCTCCCAAATTTCTTTTCTGATTTTACGTCCATTCAACATATATAACATATCTTGGTTCCTTGCACCCATATTAATTATTTACACTTGCCTCCACTGAATTGCATGTGTCACCTATTACTCATCCTTAAACTAAAAGATTTGTGTATTTCTAAAAGTGGTTGCAATGTTCCTCATTATTGTAAGATTCTCCACAATATATCCCCTTTGAAATATTCAGGATAGAATTGAAACTGCTGTAAATCATAGTTCTCAGAAATAATTGATCATAAATCACAGGAAAAAGACCATCTCTATTTGAGATGCTGCTCTGCACAGTCACCGACAAGAGCACAATTTTGGCCAACTAAGGTAAAGCCTTATGTTGAAATGGATGGCTTTGACTTTCTCGGGATAACAATGTGATTTATAATTTATTCAGTGTAGCTAAACAGACAGCAATCTGGAGAACAAATTCTAACTGCATACAGCTATTACAAACTTCCTTCCAGATATTTGTAAGCTTACAAGAATGAGACACTGCATTTATTGTTCCTCTTGCATAAGGCTATCGTAAAGATTTTTTGCACTTGGCCTCAGCACCCTTGAACTTAAACCACTTTAAACCAGAGAATCCTAAAGACTATAATAATTATTTAAAGTGTGTACACTAGTTTTGTCATCTAGTGAAGTCATATTCTTTCATAACTACATTAAGAATTACTACATTAGGGGTTACTAAAAAAATAATAAAAAGAGCAAAGGTAAATTATGAAAGAAAATTAGCGTAAAATCTAAAAACTGATAGCAAAAGCTTCTACAAATATATAAAAGGAAAGAGAGTAGCTAAAGTAAATGTTAGTCCCTTGGATGATGAGACAGGGGAGTTAATAGTGGGGAACACAGAAATGGCAGAGATACTTAATCAATATTTTGCTTCAGTTTTCACAGTGGAGGACACTAGAACCACCCCAATAGTAACAGGTAGTGCACAGGATATAGAGAAAGAGGAACTTAGAACAATCACCTTCACTAGTGAAAAAGTACTGAGCAAACTATTGGGATTAAAGGGTGACAAGTCCCCTGGACCTCATGGCCTACATCTCAGGGTCTTAAAGGAAGTGGCAGCGGAGATAGTGGATGCAGTGGCTATAATATTCCAAAATTCCCTGGATTCTGGAAAGGTTCCAGTGGATTGGAAAAATGCCAATATAATGCCCTTATTCAAAAAGGGGGGAGGCAGAAGGTCTATAGGCCAGTTAGTTTAACGTCTGTTGTTGGGAAATTGTTGGAATCCATCATTAAGGAAGTAGTAATGGGATATTTGGGAAGTCAAAATGCAACCCATCAGACTCAGCATGGTTTTATGAATTGTAAATCGTGTTTGGCTAATTTGCTAGAGTTCTTTGAGGATGTGACAAGCAAAGTGGATAATGGGGATCCTGCAGATGTAGTATATCTGGACTTCCAGAAGGCCTTTGATAAGGTGCCGCACAAAAGATTAATACACAAGATAAGATCACATGGAGCTAGGGGTAATATATTAGCTTGGATAGAGGATTGGCTAACCAACAGAAAGCAGAGAATCGGGATAATTGGGCATTTTTCTGGATTGCAAGCTGTAACTAGTGGGATGCCACAGGTGCCTTGGGCCTCAACTATTTATAATCTATATTAATTTCTTGGATTCAGGGATAGAAGGTACTATAGCTAAATTTGCAGATGACACCAAAATAGGTGGGAAAGTAAGTTGCAAGGAAGAAATAAGAAATTTACAAATGGATATGGACAAGTTAGATGAATGGGCCAAAATTTGGCAGATGGAGTTTAACGTGGATAAGTGTGAGGTTATCCATTTTGGTTGGAAGAATAAAATGGCAACTTATTATTTAAATGGAGAGAAACTTCGGAATGCTTCAGTGCAGAGGGATCTGGGTGTCCTCTTGCATGAATTGCTGAAAGCTAGTATGCAGGTACAGCAGGTAATAAGGAAGGCAAATGGAATTTTTGGCATTTACTGCTAAAGGAATAGAGCATAAAAATAGGGAAGTGTTGTTGCAACAGTACAAGGCATTGGTGAGACCGCACCTGGAGTACTGTGCACAGTTTTGGTCCCCTTACTTGAGGAAGGATGTAGTTGCACCGGAGGTGGTTCAGAGGAGGTTCATTAGATTGATTCCAAAAATACGGGGCTTGTCTTATGAGGAGAGATTGAGCAGTTTAGGCCTATACTCACTGGAGTTTAGAAGGATGAGAGGAGATCTAATTGAGGTATATAAGATGCTAAAGGGGATAGACAAAGTAGATGTGGAGTGGATGTTTCCCCTTCTGGGGCATTCTAGAACAAGAGGCCATAGTTTTAGGCTATGGGGTGGTAGATGTAAATAAGAGATGAGGAGGATTTACTTTTTTCAAAGGGTCGTGAATCTGTGGAACTCACTACCTCAGACTGCTGTGGATGCCAGGACGCTGAATAAATTTAAGGACGAGATAGACAGAGTTTTAATTAGTAATGGGTTGAAAGGTTATGGGGAGAGGGTGGGAAATTGGAGTTGAGGCCAAAATGAGATCAGCCATGATCGTAATGAATGGTGGGGCAGGCTTGAGGGGCTGAATTGCCTACTCCTGCTCCTAGTTCTTATGTTCTTATGGAACAAAGACATGCATTTATATAATGCTTTTCACAATGACTGGATGTCTCATAGAACTTTACAGCCAATGAAGAACATTTGAAGTGTAGTCACTGCATTAAAATAATAAATATTCAGTCAAAGCTCCTCTTGTCGATATTGGTAAATGTATCACATGCTCTAGAACTAAGATATAGCTGAGAGGAAGGTCTCATGTTTGAATCCCATTCTCTGTTATGTTAGTTGATATCAGTTGGCGTGGCATGCGTATTCAAATAATTCCATCAGTTTCCTTTGGTGATGGAATGGAAAAGAGCCACAGCATACAGGACAATGAGAGTCATGGGGCACAACTAGCATCATAGAACACACCATTGGCAGTTTGAAGCAAAGTTACAGGTACCTTGATTACCCTGGACCCCTTACACTATTCACTGCATTTGCTACATTCTGTACACCAAGAAATGCAAAGCAGATTGGAGTTGGGGAGGCACAAGAACAAAAAGAAACACAAGAATGAGTGCTATATATGCAGGAGTGCTCCTCCTGACCCCATATTCAAATAACGCAGGTTGCTCCCAGCCACTGCTGCACCACCCTAATCAGAACCCCAACATCTCCCTAGACCCATTTTACACATGCAAAATCCATCTAGAATTAAAATTGGGGCCTATCTTTCTCAACTGTGTCTTTATGCTATCAATATTATTGCTACTCTGCACATTTTTTTTGTGGCTCCCAATTTCAAATATACTGTCTTCTAGATTCTTTCTCCTCCTTGTGTTGAAATCAAGACCCAAGTCCTACTCTGAATCACTTCTTCCCAGCAACACAAACTGTACAATATTTTGCTCCCTCAGTCATGCCTTCTTCCCACAATATAAAGTCTTCTAAATCCAAGCTTGGTGTAACATAATCACTACTCAATTTATCTCATTTTCTCTCCTACTTTTTTTCAACTTTGGTTGCATCATGCCAATATATCTTCCACCTAGCTTTCACAATAAAGTAGTCTGATATATTTAATGCACCTAAACACGAAAAGTGACCTGTTTGCAAAAGTTAACTCTATTATTGAAGGTATCAGACACATGGGGCAGGATTTTTTGGATGGCGGTGTTTCGCCCCCTGTCACCTGAAGAGACAATGCGGCAGCTCTGCAGCCGTTTAACGCTCCAAGGAGAGTTAGCTGGAGACAGGACTTTGGCCTGTGTGAGTTCGAAAGTCCTGCCTCAGAGAACTGCTGGTCAATCAGATTGGCAAGCAGCTCTGTAGTCTCATCAGCACCAGTGGCAGCAATGGCCAGAACTGGAACTACAAGCAGTCCCCAGATTTCAAGCCCTGGAGTCCAGGATCAGGTCAGTTGGGGGGAGGGATGTCTCATTAGGGAGGTGAAGCTTGTGAGGGGTGGGGAGCAGGGCTGGGGGTCTTGATGGAGAGACCAAGTGAAGAGGGAGCACCTGTGGGAGATAGTTCTTAGGGTTGGTGGTACCCGATGTGGAAAGAGGTCCCTTGAGGAAAGTGTCGTCCCCACCTTCATGACTGAGGCACAAGCAGGGTGACATGCTGGGCTTCCTCCTTACCTCTGAACTCCTCCTGTCAGCCTCAAAATTGAGGCTGCGCGGGGAGCAATCCTTAAGTGGCCAAGAATTGCAGAAAGCTTGGGGGCTGGCAGAGGGGTAGCAGGAGGGTCACCCGGGGAATTTTACGACCTTCCTGTCTGCAAACCTATCTGCAGGGAACCATAAAATTCTGCCTATGATTAATGCTTATATGACATTGCTCTGTCAATTTTTCCAAAGTTTATGTTAATCTATTGAATTTTCTGTAAAAATAATTGATATAAATGACATATGAGTGTTTTAGTGTTTGTACACCAATATGGGAGATGGTAATTTGTAGTATATAATGTCTACTGACCTTCTAACTGCAACAAACATTGTTACAGTCTACTTATTTTCATTCAAGAGTGCTTAATTCAAATAATCTGATAATAACATTTTTCTATACATTTCAACATTTTTTTATTCTTTCATGGAATGTGGGCGTTGCTGACTAGGCCAGCATTTATTCCCCATTCCTAATTTCCCTTGAGAAGGTGGTGGTGAACTGCCTTCTTGAACCGCTGCAGTCCATGTAGTGTAGGTACACCTATAGTGAAGTTAGGAAGGGAGTTCCAGGATTTTGACCCAATGACAGTGAAGGAACGGCAATGTATTTCCAAGTCAGGATGGTATGTGGCTTGGAGGGGAACTTGCAGGTAGCAGTATTCCCACTAAGTTACTAATGTTAAGTTATGCCCTTTATTTAATTCAAATTATTAGTTCATCTTAATTTTTAGCAGTATATGTCATTATAAAAATCAGGAATATACATGGCAATATTTTCTGCATTTGGTAACCATATAAACAAATGAAATACTGGCCCAGATCTTCTGGTCCTAATAGCTTTTAGGGCCACAATGGCACTGCAAGTTCCAAGGAGTCCATTTATGCTGGAATGTGGAACTTTTGCTTCACCAGAAATGGATATGTGGGGCCACACACTGATGATCCTACTGCAACTTGTAAGCATGTAAATTTGGGCTGATTGCCTGGTACTTATCCAGTTATTTACAGTGATTTATTTAGGGCTGCTTGAGGCAGGCAGGAGCACAGCCTTTTAAATCAGGAGGAATGTCAAAGCACTCCCGCACCCCTACTAGCAACAGCACCGCTCACCCCCACCGGCAGCACACCACTGTTAATACCCCCAGCACCGTTCTTCCCCCCTCATACCAGTGGGCCTGCTCACCACCGCCACCTGGGTTCTGCTTACCCTCCCTCCCCTCCTGGAACCCCCCAACTCTGCTCAACACCTCACTCCTCGTGACTCTATTCACCTTCCTTACCTCCCACCTTGCCCCCCACCCCCCCATTGCTAATGGCATCAGCAGTGTCCCAATAATGGCTGGCACAGGTTCCTCCATTGGGTTCAAGGGCATGCAAGCACATGTGTTCCCCTCTGGTTAGCTCCTGATGCTTCTGGTTCTATGCCAGCTTGTCCTGAAAAAGAGAGGTAAGTGTTTCAGTGAATGTTGTGCCATCTATTTGGCTGATGTGGCTGTCAAGATTGAATAGTGGGCAATGTGTTTAAACTGTGAGATGTGGTGTGAGACTTTAGTAGTGCTAAGTGTGTGATGTTGAAGCGAAGTACATGAATGCCAGGTATGATGCCTGATTGATAGAAATTGTTAGCAGGCTAGTGATGGGGGTGTGGTGCTTTAAACGATGGCTGGGGCTATGGGCAAAGTTGGTAGGATATTGTATCTGAAGATGCATTCATTGATCTTGACCACTCCTATAAGGTCATTCAACTTGTGGCATTGCATCTAGGTCTTCTGGGCTTAACTCCTGGCATTAGCTGTCCCGGCTGTCAGGTCCCACAGTTTTTGCAAAGTTTGTCGAGCAAGCCTCCTGCCCCACCCCACTCCCACCCCCCCAACGCCCCTATCCCTGCCTTCTGGATAAGATCACAACTCACCTCCACTCCGCCTCCTGCCTCCAATGCAGTATCAGAAAGTCTTGTAACCTGCTGTCACCATGTTGTCCCATTATTAAGTATGCGCTGCATCGGAAACACCTTTAGAATGACTTCCAGCACCTTCTCCAGGCACAATGCCCCTTCCCTTTAAATGGTGTAGGTTGGCTTCAAGTAGTCCAGGCTAGCTTTAATTTGTGCCAAACTGTCATGATTTTACGCCTACTGCCCAATGGGCAGCTATTCATGGTTGCATGCTGCAATCATTTAAATAAGTAAGCAGCGCGAGGTTTACATCCTGCCTGCATCACAAGGAATGTGTGTCAGGTAGTCCCACATTCTGATCCCTGTGGCCATTTTTGGGCTCAATCCAATTTTGCCCACTTACACATTTTATATCCAACTGTATTATTTCTATTTTCAATATTACAGTTCAACTTATTGAGAACCTAGGACAGCAGAGGATTTTTCTTTTCATTTATTCTTTCATGTGATGTGAGCATCACTGGCAGGGCCAGCATTTATTGCCCATCCCTAATTACTCTTGAACTGAGTGGCTTGTAGCCCATTGCAGAGGGCAGTTAAGAGTCAACCACAATTTTGTGGAGTCACATGTAGGCCAGACCAGGAAAGGATGGGAGATTTCCTTCCCTAAAGGACAGCAGTGAACCAGGTGGGTTTTTATGACAATCGATGATAATTTCATGGTCACCATTACTGAGACTAGAGTTCAATTCCAGATTTTATTAACTGAATTTAAATTCCACCAGTGCCGTGGTAGGATTTGAACCTGTCTCTCCAGAATATTAGTTTGGCCTCGGGATTGCTTGTCCAGTGACCCAAAAAAATTCAATTATGCAAAAACTACAGGAACAGTACCCGAAATAATTGTAAAACCAATAGGAGCTAAATTGGATAGCCACTGAAAATGGTGTGGGGATCACAATGTGTAAGTACCTCATGCCCATTGACTGCAATTTGAATTAAATAAAGGGCATAACTTAACATTAGTAACTTAGTGGGAATACTGCTACCTGCAAGTTCCCCTCCAAGCCACATACCATCCTGATTTGGAAATATATTGCCATCTTTGTACTATCTGCCCATTTCTGTGGTCTATGCAACCATCCACTGCGAACTGCACTGCTGATTATCTGGACACATCAGTAGGGGTTCAATGTTGTGAGTGGCTAGCACCACTTAAAGCTAGTCTGCATGGCTTAAAGTAGTCTGCATTTCATCATGAGGCAGTGCAATGCGATTGGAGCCAGTGCTCAGAGTCATGATCAAAGATAATCTGACCTAAGAAAGAGTGAAGAATGGCATAGCACGGGAGCAAGTGGACTCCAAGATTTTCAACACTGCAATTGAAGTCTTGGCGGATGAGGTGGATAGGAGAGATGGCCTGCATCCACAAGTGGGTGGGGGGAGTGGAGACCCTCTCTAGGCACATGGTCAAAAGGAAGTGGGAGCAGATAACCATGGAGACTGTCTGACATTGGTCCTGTGGTGAACCTTGCATTAATAAGGGCATCCCTCACAGCAATGTGAGAAGCTGGTGCTGCACTGGCATTGTAAACTTCTCCCTTGGATTTGTCTGCAGACAATATGCACTCTGGCCTTTGGACCTCCAATCATCCTGGCTTATGTGTACTGAAGGATGCCTCCAGATCTGTCCAGGTATGTAAAGTGTAGTTTGGGCATGCTCAGGCTTTCAAATCTAGATTTACTGGTAGCACTTAATTGATCTGGCATCTCACAGATGTCCTCAACCAAGGTTGAAAGGGGTTATCACTTGTCTCCTAGCAGCCAGCCTTTAAATCTACTTCCTTGTCCAAAGACGTGAGGGAGCTTATATTGCTGCAAGGAGAAAACATCCTGGTAGCTCCCCAGGAATCTGGTGCATTCCTGCAGAAATATCTTTCTGTGGTTGCATAGCAACTGCACATTGATGGAGCGGAAGCCCCTGTGGTTCATGAATCGTTTTTTGCGACAATCAATGATAATTACAGAGTCACTATTACTGAGACTAGCGCTCAATTCCAGACTTTATTAACTGAATTTAAATTCCACCAGTGCTGTGATGGGGTTTGAACCAGCAATTATGTGTGCAAGTTGCCACATGTGTACAACTGATAATGTCCTGCACTAGTGGAAAGCCAGGCAGGGATGCAAACCCGAGTGCCTGCGCATTTTAACCAGTATCACATGTGAGGTTTGTGCAATTGCAGCCCTGGGAAACAATCCATCAATCCATTTGTGTACCCCCAAGTAGGAAATCCTGGATGTGTCTCCAGCAAAGCCATAGAAGGATCCAGAAGTGAAAGGGTTGAGTGTAGTCGTTACTTGACAAGCACTGGTAATCTGTAGATATCAGGTTCAGCACAGTCTTCTTCTAGGGGGCTGCAGATGTCTGTCACCACCAACAATCTAAACCCCCGAAAGCACTGCTGTTGTGACAGGTCAAGGAAGCCCAGCCTCTGCCTGTATGCTCTGATTTGCAGGTAGTGCCTCCTGCGAGCTGCATCCCACTGCTGTTCCGCTCTCTTTGCCGTTTCTCACTCTTCTATCCAGCTACAGGTCTGTCAACAGTTTTACTACTGGTACTCCCCTCTCTGATGTCCAGCTCCAGGTTTGTCAGCCTCTGCTGCTGAAGCTCTCATAGCTCATTGTCTGAGATCCTTCTAAACTCTCAGCAAAAGTACTGTAAGCAAATAAATTAAAAGCAAATTAATGTGGATTATTAAGAAATAGAGATTAAGTTATACTGTATTTGTGGGTGTTAGGAATGAATTTTAGCTTTAAATTTTATGCTTGATTTGTATTTCTGTATCTTTGTGTTGAGGAAAGAACAAGTAGAATTTTAGTTTCACTTTAAAAACGTTCCTGCATCTCTAATGAGATTTTTCTGACTCTTCCAGCTAGATCGAACAAACATGAGCAGAAAAATTGGGCTGTTGACTAGCAACCGGGGTCCAGAGAGGCAGGTCCCTCCCACAGACACACAGGAAAGCTAGAAACAGCAGTTTTTATTTGGAAGCTGTGGAGTTCAGATGTTTTTTTTTAAAGTAGCTGCCAGGAGAGACTGGAGCAAAGGGGACAGATAGCAAGTACCAATCTAAAGGAAAACCCCAAGAAAACTGGAGAATGGAACAGGGGAAAATCCCAAGCAGACCTTCTGGTCAAAGTAAGGACAGGAACCTGTAAAAGGTCCTGTTAATGAAGTTAAGAGTGAGGGCAGAGAGAAAGGCTCCAAGATTCAGAGTTAAAGAGACAAAAAGCTGCAGAAAGCAGGTTTTAAGCGAGAACAGCTTGCAAAAGGCAAGAAGGTCCAAAGAGACAACTGAAGGTCTGTAACTCTTTGCTATGGGCATGTAAAGCAGTGGTACTGTTGACAGCTGAGCCGGTGAGAGAGAGTGCATGGAAGACAACTTGAATACATGTGGTGACCCAGGGAAGAGGAACATCGGAAGGAGAGTTCAAAACCCTGGAGGTGAGCCCTTGCGGAAGGAGTCTAAGCAAAAGTGTCGGTTTGGGAGAAGATTCCTAAGTGAGTTCTTGGAGAGTGGAGATTGGAAACTCTCATGTGAAAGACGGAGTTCTGTGAGACTGGTTGGCTCACAGTATGGCAAGTATCTGGGGGGAGTTGAGGGGCGATCCATAGCATTTGACTAAGGTGGTATCTGTCACTTAGTTTCAGAGTGTGGTGTGTCTGACCACAGGGTGCCTATTGCTACATGGACTGTGTACTTACTGCGAACATTAAAGTATAAGGTAGCTTTGTAACTTGTGTTATCCTTATAAATCTGCATATATCTATAAATGAATAGTTGTGGTGAAGGAGTATTGTAATATAATTCATCTTTTCTTGTTTAATAAATGTGTTATGCTTTTGTTAAAAGTTCATTAGCTGACTCTGATGACTCTGTTCAGTAACCACTCTCCACATATCTAAACAAACAAATTAAAAGTTAGGATCTATCACTCTGGGATCAGGTCTGTCCAGGGGTAACCTCAGCTGGGATCATAACAGGTTGCTGAAGATCTTAAATAAAAACAAGGTGCTTCTTCAAAGAAACTGCTGATACGTACGGTAAACAAACACTTTTCCCCCATAAAAAAAAAGAACCTATTAGTACTGAGTTGTATTCTCACCTTGCTTTTGATGGGAAGTTTCAGTAAGCCTGGGAAACCAGGGGGTACACCATTAAATTAAAAAATATATTGAAATAATGCTCCAACTGAGTGATTTGCATATGTGAATAGATAACCCACCCTTCCCAAGGGGGTTGCATGCAACCAGCCTAATGCGCTTGAGTTAAATGTGGAAGTCGGCAGTTGCAGCAGCTTCCCGGCTTGATTTTTTTTCTTATCAAACTCCGTCCCCACCCTTATCAGAACCAGCACTGCTCCATGCTAAAATAACCCCCATTGTCTTCATGAAGTGGCGGAACTATCAAAAAGGTGCAAAACACCAAAAGCAACAGGCTACAGCATACAGCCAAATGGTTTGACAATCAAAGGATAAAAGCAAAACTCTGTATCCTATCACAGTCAACAATGGTGGTGATCATCAAGCAATTAACAGGAGGAAGAGGATCCATGAAAATCTCCAGCTTCAATTATGGTGCAGCCCAGAGCAACAGTGCAGGAGTCAAAGATGAAGTGTTTCCAAGGTAATCATGACTGTCAGAGGCTAATAATTTCCAGCCCCAGGACAGTATAGGGTGTCCTTGGCTTTACCATCATAACTTGCTTCCCCCATGTCCATCCGTCCATTGTAATGTCAGAAATGGCTGCATATGATTCACAACTCCTTCCATATTGAAGCAGCCTGTGCCAGTCTACAGCAAAACATGAACAACAGCAAAGCTTGGGTTGACAAATGGCAGCTAATATGCACACCATAGAAATGCCTGACAATGACTATCTTCAACAAGAAAACGCCTAACCACTTCAACATGAGATTTAATGGTAACACCATAATTGAGTCCTATTGGTCACCAGTGACTAGAAGTTTTGCTGGACCAGCCATAACTAATATATGCTACAATAGCCAGGGATAGGGTCTGAGTACATTACAGTATGTGAACCATCTCCTGACTCCTAAAAATTTCTCTCTCTTCACCATCTACAAGGCTCAAGTAAAGAACGTGATAGAACACTGATCACTTATGTGGACGGAGCAGGTTTACAATGCTCAAGAATAGTCACTTGGTAGTACAGAACTTGGGTATTGCTGAAAAAGAGACATGTCGAAGCTTTTTGTCTTGCACTCATCAGCAGACTTCACAAGAATACCAATTTAAGTGGAAAGCAGCAATTTATATTGTATAAAAAAAGAGTGCTGATTGGTTGGCAAGTGGACTCTGATAGGCAGAGGCGTTGCCATGGAGAATGCACCAATCATCGGTGACTGACAGTTAACTGCCAAACATTGTTTGAAATTTAAACCAGGCAGTTTGACCCTGACTGGTCAAGGCATTGCCCTGTGGAATGAGTCAGCAATTGGCTGTCAGCTATTTTGTTTAGTTGAAACAGGCGCAATGTATGTACATGTTCTTTCTGCCTGTATCAACATATGTAGCCTCCAGTATACGCAAATGCGCCGCAATACAAGCCCAACTGATAATCTTAAATTGGTTGTCAGCATAATTCTTAACACACTGAGGATTATTTAGCAAATGTTTTCCGATCATGGAATCACATCTAATGTTGGACATTGTGTTTTGAGCTTTGCAAGCATGAGCTAGTTGGGTATGGTCTGTACCTTGCCGACTGCAAACAGCGGCTGGGGCATGCTGTTTGATACAATCTGCCAATCTTTGGATCGTACAGCCTACAGACCTAGCATCACACTGGTACTGAAATCCATATATCACATTACCCACTTGACAGGCAGAACATCTTTTTGGCTTGATGGCAGCATCCTGTTAGCGGCGAATACCAATGGCATGAACCAGAAGTTGAAGAAGGCTTACTACCACCTTGACAGGATAACTAGGAAGAGTCAATAAATGAGGGCTTGCCTGCGCTGTCTATACAGCAGCTATAGATAATTTTAAAAATATTTATCAGTTCAGAGATTTGGACTGCAAGAGGTTTTTATAAAAAAGAATACTAGTACCTGAGCAGCACCAGTTGATGCATCATTTAGGAATGCTGAAAACAACTTTAAAGGATGCATCAACAGTGGGGGAGTCCTCTACCCTTACATGTGCAGTTGTGCATGACCACTTATTAGAACTGCAGTTCATTATGTAACAAGTGGAAAATTCAAAGTGCAGTTCCTTGTCATAGAGGTCTTAATTCCAAATTCAGTATCTTGTTAATTTTCCACTTGTTGCTATTGGCCATGTGCTCCAATATATAACAGGCTGTTTTGTCTGTTTACTGTTTAGCCCACATAAATTAGTTGACGTGCTGAGGAAGTTCCCAGCAGCAAGAGTTTGGCTAAAATAGAGGGAGCACAGAGCAATACCACATCCAACACATTCAGCATTATTGCACCTACTGAAATGATTCAAGATGTGTCATTAAGCAGGCAAGATGAACCAGCTCCCAAAACATCCGACATGGTTCAACCAGTTGCAGGGCCATGTCATGACAGAGCACAAGGAGATACAAAGCCATCTCTATCCCAGAGACCAACCACTGGGAAGCACCCAGAAGGTCTGGTAGCATAGGTTTGAGAAAATACAGATCATAACTGTTACCAATTGAGGAAGCATTTATAGCAGATACAATTTTTATTTCTAAGTAAATCAATTGGTTGCGCTTTATATTAATGTGAGTTCAGTAGATCAAAGGAACATCAAGCCAGTTGAAATAGTGCCATGGAAAATTTTGGGGATAGTGCATGGATCATTGTGCATGGAACATTGCACACGGATATTTGGACTGTTTGTACACGGCAGACTGTAGGCTGAATACTTATCTACTGGAGTCTCACATGCGAGTCTTCTTGAAACCAGATTTCAACAGGAATAGAACAGAACTTGCCCTCTAGGTCCAGGTCTGCCATTGGTTGAAGCTGGCCTCCTTGTTGACCTGCCCCAAGATAACAATTCATTCGCAGTAAAATTGTACAACATGCAGCATACAACATGCAGCAGCCCACTGTTACATTTCAGGCCTTGGCAGGGCTAAACTGTATATCACTTAGTCGGCTTCAAGGCAGGTCAAGTGCTACTTTAACATGGTGTTTCCACAATCCACAATTATCCCAACAGTTTTGTCATTTCATTATTCACCTTGCATTTATGGCTGTGACCTAGAGCTGAAAAGGGTCACTAGGCAGCCATCCATCCAAAACAAAAACAGAATTACCTGGAAAAACTCAGCAGGTCTGGCAGCATCGGCGGAGAAGAAAAGAGTTGATGTTTCGAGTCCTCATGACCCTTCGACAGAACTTGAGTTCAAGTCCAAGAAAGAGTTGAAATATAAGCTGGTTTAAGGTGTGTGTGTGGGGGGCGGAGAGATAGAGAGAGGTGGGGGGGTGGTGTGGTTGTAGGGACAAACAAGCAGTGATAGAAGCAGATCATCAAAAGATGTCAACGACAATAGTACAATAGAACATATAGGTGTTAAAGTTAAAGTTGGTGATATTATCTAAACGAATGTGCTAATTAAGAATGGATGGTAGGGCACTCAAGGTATAGCTCTAGTGGGGTTTTTTTTTTAATTTTTTTTTAAATAATGGAAATAGGTGGGAAAAGGAAAATCTTTATAATTTATTGGTTTATCCATCCAGCCTGCCTAGTATATCTTGAAATAATGCAGACCTGGTGGATTGCCTTAGAATGAATGCATCATGGTTGCTGCCAGGATTGCAGCTATTCATTTGCACCATTTTGTGTTCTTGGTCACAGACCATCTGGAAACTCAATGAATGGAACACCTTGAAGTTCATGAAGGCCTTCATGATGGAAATAATGCCTTTCACATCCTCACTATGTCCCAAAGCTCTTCATCGCCAAATAAGTACTTTTTTAAATGTAGTGAATGATATAAGCCTTCATACCTTGATAATGTTCATGCACATTTCATGCGATAACACTTTAGTATCTACTGAAAATCTGATGGAACATTGCATTTGGTGCAAATTGAATGGTGGTAAAGTGAAAGTGTACCTTGCCCAATTTCCTGTGTTGACACACTCTGCACGATGGAAACTTTTTGCTGACTAAAAAATCCACTATTTTGGGTTCTAAGTGTTTGGAGAGGGAGAAGAGCTGGAAAAGCTGTATGCCATTTCTGTCACAATATTATCACTTGGAAGTGACACAACATATACTGAAACTATTAGCCTTATTAATGTTTGTAAACAAGCAAAAGATTTTCTGGCTTCCTCCTGCTATATTGGTAATTGTGGGGTGGGCAGTGTCAGAAAATTGCTCAGCAGCAAAAACTGTTGCATCCATGCTTCGTCGTTGCTCCAGAAAACAGCAAGGCTGATGTATGCCTACCTGTGCATGAACATAGGAACAAGTAAAGGCTATTTAGCCCCTCAAGCCTGTTCCACCATGGCTGAAGTGCACTTCAACTCCATTCCATCCTTTGATCCATAAATTTTAATACCCTTACCTAATAAAAATCTGTTGCTCTTGTAGTGAAAATTTAAATTTACCCAATATCCTGTCTTTTGTGGGAGAATTCCAGAAAATGTGCTTCCTGATTTCACTGCTGAATATGGCCCATCTTTAACTTTAAGGTTGTGCCTCCTTGTCCTGGGTTCTCCTGTTAGACGAAATGGCTTCCCTGTACTGTACCTTATTTACTAATTTAGAATTTTAAATATCTCAATAAGATCACCGTTGAACTTTCTAAACTCAACGGAATACAAACCAAGTTATTCAATCTGTCCTTATAATTTAACTCTTTAAGCCTTTACAATTCTCGTGAATCAGTGTTGTACCCGCACCAAGGCCAACATCCTTCCTGAGGCGTAATACCCAAGTCTAAACACAATACTTTGGCTGCAGTCTGAAATAGGCTCTGTAAAACCGAAGCATAACATTCTCTCATTTGTATTCCAAACCCTTTGAGATAAAAGGCAGAATTTTGTTAATCTTTTTGATTACTTTTTGTACCTCTACATCAGCTTTTAGCGATCCATGTATCTAAACACCCAAGTATCGTCTCCCTTCCACAGTTTTAAGCTCTTGTCATTTGGAAAATATTGTGATTTGCCTTTCTTGGATCCAAAGTGGATGACCTCACACTTTCCCACATCAAACTCTGCCAGTTTTGAGCACCCATTTTATCTATGACACTTAGTAACCTCCTCTTCTCATCCATAAAACTTACTGTGCCTCCCCACTTAGTGTCATCTACAAACTTGGAAATACAGTTCTCTATTTTTCCATTGATATATATGGTGACATGTTCAAGGCCCAGTGCAGCAGCCTGGTAACACCACTTGTCACATCTCACCAAAGTTCATTCCTTTTATTCTTACTCTCTGTCTCCTACCCCACAATGATTGAGTACAAGCAAACAATATTAAAATGAGGGAAAATGGTATTTGCCATTTGTCCTGAATGAACGGTGGATGCCGTTACTGTCTGCTAGGCCCTGACACCCAATGTTTAAAGATTGCCGGAGCAATGGAAAAGATAGTGCCAATAATAAAAGCATGGGTTCTGCAATTCATCTGCCCCAGGTGACAGAAAGAAACTTCGGTAATTTTTGAAAAACTGTAACCAATAGTTCTGAAGAGCTCCCCAGAAGAGACTGAGGAGCCCACCTTCAGCATACAAATGGTGCTAGAGCCGGAGAGCCAGCCATGTTCAAGGGGGCATTTCTGTGGCAGGCAGATCTCCTCCACATAGATATCTGTACTAACTGAAAAATCTAACCTGTTAATTTAAAATCACTAGAATTATATGAAGGGAAAAAAAAACAACCCTTAATTTTTTTTGAGAGGGGAGTGAGTCTTGGGTGGTTTGGGGCCGTGGATGAAGGTAGTTGGCATTGATTTTTTAAAATTAATTTCTAATGGAGAAAGATACATCAAGAGAAAAGACTATCCAGGCAGTTTTACTTTCTCAAATTGACAACGTGTCAATGGTTGTAAGGCTACATTGCATTTGGGAATAAAGTCCATGGCAATGACACTCACATATACTGGTATATATATTTCTGACTCAGAGTTCGTGTTACATGTTAAAAATATAAATCACTAGTTTTTCTATTCAGTTGCTTATTCACTAATCTCCAGAGACATCATACAATGACAGGTATCACAAGGACTTCTGAATGCTGATTTCTCTTCTCTTATGCTAATCAAAATGAGAAAATATTCTCATGCTCTTCTACTCTCCTAATCCTGTTCTCCCAATAGTGAATGGTGCCTCAAAGTGAACATAAGTCAGAGATAGGGTAACAATAGTGTATGTAGCACTGATTCTCCAACCAATAGTCTTTCCATGTGTGATTCCCATTGAAAGCATGCTGATTTGGCGAATTTACCAACTCATGTTGGTTTTAAAGATTTCCTGATTAGGTGTAGCACCATGAAACACAGTATACAGCTATTTAATCATTTTCATACTTCATGCTTGCACAATGATACGCATAAGTCCACTGTCTACTGCTGCCCAGTACTTTCTCAATGCACAGTTGTGCACTATGTTTGCATTTGACATAGTTGCAGTGATTGCTTCACTGGAGTAAAGACAGCCCTGGGAATTTCTGGAGATTTGCTCTGCTGGTGTAAGTGCATATATGTAAGAGCAGAACATATGCCCACTGAAATAGCATCAAGCTGACCCCTTCAGAAGTTCTAGGGTCTGCTAATTTAAATAACTCCCGTGGGAGTCGTGCTAGCAAGATACCGAATATGCTAGGGAGACCCTGCAAAATTTGAGAACGGGACATAACAAAGATCTAACTTCCCTATTTAGAGGCTGGAATTATGGCTGGAGATAAAAAAAAGGGTAAAAGGTGAGATTCTAGCTTTTCTGAGGTTGATGTGAAAGTTCTCCTAGCCCAAATTAAAGAATGAAATAATGCCACTGTTGGAGTGTAGAAGCAGCTTTCATATGCAGCTAATGTGCCATGTGGAAAGAGGTGACAAACTATTGCTGTGAGTGGAAACTTCCACAACCCTAAAGATCCACTTTGCAGTGTTGGAAGAAGTTTAATGACCTCACTAGAATATCAAAGGTAAAATATTTTCAAATGCTTAACATACCAAATAATTGACTCATAGGGCAGAATTCTCCAGTCGGCGAGCAGGGGTGGGACCCGCTGGCCAGCGCATAAAATGACGCACGGTGACGTCGGGCGGGTGTCCTGGCTTCACCGCACGTCTTTTAGATTTTTAGTTCAGCAGGCGCGCAGTCGTCGAACTGTCAAAGGCTTATTAAGGCCATTTAAGTAGTAATTAATTCAATTCACTGAGCTGCCCGTTCAACCTTAAGGCTGGCGGGCAGGCGAAGAGCCCTGTCGGCCTTCGCATTTTTCATGAAACCTCATCCACGGGCAGGTTGAGGTTTCATGAAGTGTTTTAAAAGTCAATAAAAATTTTAAAAATAATTCTTTAACATGTCCTAGCTCATGTGACAATGTCACATGAGGGGACATGTTTTAAAAGTTTTTATTTCCCTTTATTTAAATTTACACATGTCAAACCATTCTCCCTGAGGCACCTCACGCCTCAGGGAGATCACATGCGCAAAACAGTGCAGGCCCCGACACAGGGAATTCCCCCCGCTCGCACAGGGAGCGCTCAGCGCTTCCGGGAGAGTGTCATGCTGGGCGAGCCTTAATTGGCCCATCCATTTAAAATAGTGGCGCATCCCCAATCGGGGGCACCGATCGAGTTCACGCCCGCCTCCACCTGCCCCTACACAGCCCCCTGACAGGGAGAAAATTCAGCCCATAGAGAACCACGAGGGATTTCCCTAGAACAATATTCAAGCATTCCAGAACTCCTGACTGATTGTAACTGTAGGGTTGAAGACTGCAGCAGCCAATTTTCTTTTCCCTATTTGTTCATGGGAGGTGGGCATCACTGGCAAGGCCAGCATTTATTACCCGCCCTTAATTGCACTTGAAAAGTTGGTGGCAAATGGCCTTCTTGAACTGCTGCAGTCTGTGTGATATAGATAGACCTGCCAACAGTGCTATTGGGAGGGAATTCCAGGATTTTGACCCAACAATAATGAAGGAACAGCGATATATTCCCAAATCAGGATGGTGTGTGACTTAGAGGGGAACTGGCAAGTGGTAATTTTCTCATGCACCTGCTGCCCTTGTCCCAGGTGGCTGACATCACATTTTGGAAGGTGCTGCTGATGAAGCCTTGGTCAATTGCTGAAATGCATCTTGCAAACAGTGCACATTGCAGCCACAGTGTGCTAGTGGTGGAGGAAGTGAATGTTTAAGGGCCAGTCAAGTGGGCTGCTTTGTCATATACGGTGTCCAGCATCTTGAGTGTTGTTGAAGCTACACTCATCCAGGCAAATGGAGAGTATTTCATCACAATCCTGATCTTCCCTTGTAGATGGTGGAAAGGCTTTTGGGGGAATCAGGAGGTGAGTCACTCGATTCAAAATACCCAGTCTCTGAGATACTCTTGTAACCACAGTATTAATGTGGCTGATCCAATGAAGTTTCTGGTCAATTTTGGCTGCAGGATGTTGATGGTGGAAGATTCAATGGTAATACCATTGAATGCCAAGGGAGGTTGTTAGACTCTCTCTTGTTGGAGATGACCATCGCCTGGCACTTGTATGGGGCAAATGTTACTTAGCATTTAGCAGCCCAAGACTTAATGTGGTTACTTGTGGGCATGGACTGCTTCATTATTTGAGGAGTTGTAAATGAAACTGAACACTATGCACTTCTTCTACAGAGAATATCACACAATGCCAAGGACATACCACATTCAGCATTAGATATCGCATAAAGAAAAAACAACAATTGTTTTCACTGCCTCCCATTCTGGCTTGGCAATTGTGGATGGAAATTTGGAAGTTCCTGTGGCTTTAGTGGATTAATGACATTGCCTTTTCTAATTTCAATACTTCTACGTATTCTTAAATCTCTTCACCAATTACCACTTTCCTCATAAGCAATTTACAAAGGAACTGAGCAAGATAGAATACCATTCAAGCATACAGAAATTAACAGTATTATTTTTTGCTTCAAAGGCTTTGCAAGACGGAATACAGCCAAAAACATTGCTGAAAAGCAGGGCCTTGCATTTCCCTCTATATTTGGCAATGTTGCAAGTCATTCAGTCATCTTGCCATTCACTCTCCACATTAAACTTAACAACCCAGAGGCATCCACTCGATGGGGTTGTGAGTGTAGATGAGGAATTGATATGTAGTAAGTACAGCTTGTGCAGTTGAGTGGGGATCAGCCCCTGGTTCCAACCAAACAGATGATAATGTTATTCTGTGAAAATAAGAATGGCAGCAGAGCATCAGACGTAAACAGGTTCTGTATGGCCTCCCCCGAAACATGCAACAGATGGTAATGGAGTTATTTGCCTTGCTGTGTGCCAACATCAGAGAAAAGTTAAATTCACTGCAAAGCAGCCTGGAGAAAGTGGCAATTGCAGGAAATTTTGCAAACATTCTTCTGCTTTATATAGAATCCAAGTGAGCCAGTCAATGCAATTGAATGAAAGGCTTCAAATCTTGGAGAACCATTTGGAGAAGTTATTGGCAACCGGATTTCAATGTACACAAGGCAGCATCTTGAAAGAGCAAAAGAATATTCCATTGACTCTCCCAGGGATTTAAGGATCTCACTGATTCCATGAGGTCTGTTGTCCCAATGATTACTGGTAACCCAAATCTTATTCTCTGTATCAGTGAAGAAGCTTGTGCATGTGCCTTAGAGGAATCCTCCTCATGGCGGTAGTTGCTTTGTAAAGTTCATGGGCCAAGTCTACAACATGAAAATTGTTACCAATAGGCTCTCTGGCATTCTCTGTGACATCTACCATCAGTCCTTTGCTGGTTGCAACATTGTGACATATTACCACAATTTGAGAGATGTCGCTGGACACAGTGCAGGACCTGTTCTTCTTTTAAGCATTCCAATAGTATGCTCAATGCTTACCCTTGTCTTTACTGTAGAGTTCTTCTGCAGTACTGATAGTTTAAGCAAAGGGATGTTCTGAGGTTCTAATACAAAGTTAATGAATGGAAAAGGAATCCCATTTCCCAAATGTGCCAGTGATGTTCCCCTGAATCACCCCCATACAGCAGAACAATTTTCTTAGCTTCATTAAGAATGTCAAGACCAATTTCTCTCTATTTTCTCGTTGATTGACAGTGACGATGTTAACATTTAATAGAACTATAAATGCATTAGGTGTGCTATCAGGATTATAAAAGGAAAAGCAGGTAATTTAAAGCAAATGATAAAAATGACATATTACTGAAAAAATTTAAAACTGCTTTTCGCTTCTATAAAGAAAAAAAATTGGTTAGTTTTATTATTTGCTATGTCGCACTCAGGTTGAAATTTTTATCATTGTTGGGTGTAAAGATATAATGCTTACACTATTCTTGTGTTTTTCATTCTTGTAACAGGTTTGGGTTAGTATGAAAGCTGCAAATTCATCAACTGGAATGCTAAGTGATGTTTTAAAGCGCTACAACATTAGTTTCCAGATTTTACAATTCAGCAGAATTGTAAATGACATCTGAATGAGAATGCCAAAAACCAGTGTGACCCTGCTCTGAGTCTGCCACATTTCTGGGTCTATGACAGTCAGAGGACATTTGCATTTTATTCTTAACGGTGAAATGCACACATAGGACAGCATTTAATACCTCCCCGGAGAAAGGTTTTGTGGTGGGGGGGGCATTTAATTGGGCGGTAGAGAGGCTGGTGGGAACCCTGTTGCCTTCCCCGATTAAGTATGGGCAGAAAGGCATATGGATGCCTTCCCACCCCATTGCCAATTGAGAACCTTAAGAGGGCAATTAATACTCACTTAAGAGCCTTGTCTCTGCTGCTGCTGATATTCAACATGGATTCAACAGGGACTTGCCACATGGGAAGCCCGAAAAACAAATCCTGTCAGGGTTGCTTGTGGGCTTCCAAGGGAAGGTTCTCAGTTCAAAGGCACTCAGCACCTGATTGAACAACCTGGTATCGAGAAGGGGGGAGACCTCACTGAAAATCACCCAGTGCCCCTGCTGCCAATCCCCCTCCCTCATGACCCCCACCTTGCCATCAATCACCTATGGCCTGGGTCCCTTCTCGATCCTGGGCCTCAGGCGAGTGCATTGCTGGTAGCTACCATCGCTCCCCCAGTGGCACTGACAAGCAATTCACAGCTGCCAACCTTTGATTGGTTGGCAGCTTTTGGACAGCAGCATTTCCGCCGCCAGGGTCCATGACCTTGTAGAAGAACGTCGCTGAATGGAGGCAACACAGACTCTTGCCGACTCCCCAGCCAGCAGGCAAGACTCCCATCGCCTCGATTAAATACTGCCCGTAATGAAAGACAACAGAATGCAAAAGGTTGAGGATCTGTAAAATGTATATTATTTGATCTTTATGAAGAAGAACTCATGGAATTTTCCTAGGAGCTCTTGTGCTCTTTCACTCCAACTTCAGTGGAAGATCACCTAAAAACTGACAGAAACATCACAAATGGCTATTCACGTTATTTCCCCAGGGCTTTTGCTGATTTCTCACTAAAGTTATGGCAGGTGATGTACATGGAAGCTTTACCCTCAAGGTCTTCCAGCTACAGGAAAAGCAGTGGACTATATGCAAGTAGCAGCATCAGTGCCAGTTGTAGGTTAGTCATGGCATTTATCATATGTTTTATCTATACTATCGAAACTTTTATATCTTCTATTCAAAAACATCAGCCAACCAGCATGTCATTCCTTGTAATGAAAATAACAAGCAGTGCTCAGCTACCTAATTAATTCTCCTGCAGCAGAAATCAGAAGAACACAAGAAAACCAAGATGCTTCTGTTTCCCAGTCTTTCAGTGCTCTTTGATTCATGTGATCATCATCCTCTCTCTCTAAAGCGTTCATCCAGGAAGGGGGGAACTTCAGTTAATAACCCAGAGGGAAATGAACAGGGTGATGCCGAGGGCATAATTGGGGGAGGAGGAAGGACCTGAAGGAACAGACAATGTCAACAGGAGGGTCTGGAATCTTCTGGTCTCAGCTAAGGTGACCCAGAGGGATATAATAAGGGTAAATAAAGAATGCTATTCAAGCATACCATAAATGGGCTGCCATTGGGGACAGTTGGCAAAAATGTGCAGCTGGTCATTTAGCAGAGTACATTACCTGCATCTGTGGCTCCATGATGGATGTGTATATGATACTTTAGTCCACACTGTAATATGTGGCAGTGACAGGAAAAACAGCAGCAGAGACTTGGAGGTGAGCCTTAGCTTCTGCAATGGAATAGCCGGAAGCTGTTATAGTGACTTGGTCCCTCTGGAAAAGATTCTCTCTTCAGCTGCCAAGTGATTGAGGTTGCAATGCAGAGAAGACATTTCAAGGTTATGGTAATATAAGATGCCTAACTCAGATGCTTTTTTAAAGATCAGTGGTCCTGCAGAACTATTACCTGGTGCCAGTAACCTGGCAGGTTTTAGCTTCCATGATAATTATGCTTTGTCTTAGGGCAGCAGCATGTGTACCTTATAGCAGACAAGAACAGAGTGCCCTTGCAACAGTATAAGAGCAGGAGTGGCATTGCCTCATGTGGGTACTGTACAAAGATTTAGTTACTGATTCCTACAATTTACTCGACATTCAGTGATTGGCTGGTGAGTACTTTTCTCTTTTCTCTCTCTAAACTAGAATATTCATTTCAAATTAGGCCATGGGGTTAGAACAGAGGTAAGTGACTTGAGAGCATAAGCACAAAGCAGGTTCAGAGGTATTAATTAAAATTAATAGCTTAAATAGAGCACTATCCAGATTGTTAAAGAGGGAACAAAGAGTAGTTTTTCTACATCATGGATGGGCATCTGAGACCTGGTGCAAATCCGCACCATGTGGGAGATTGTCTTGACCACATTTCTCCAGCTGTTCCAGCTCACGTTCAGGATTTCTGAGCTTAAGGAAAACAGGAGTCACTGCAGAGCATCAAGGAGGATGAGAGTTTCCTGGATCATGTGTTCCAGGAGGTGGTCACCCCACAGGTAGTGAAAGGCAGGCTAGTAGCTGGGTGGCCATCTGGAAGAGTAGGAAGAGGCAGGTAGTACAGGAGTATTCAGGGTGTGTGTCACTCTCAAACAGAGACTCAATATTAGAGACCATTGGGAGTGATGAAACCCTGAAGGAATGCATCCCATCCAAGGCACCAATGGGCAAGGGAGTATACAAAAGGGAACAGAATGTTCATAAAAATGCAGTTGTTATAGGAGATTCCATGATTAGGGAGACAGACAGGCATTTTTGTAATTATCATCGTGAGTCCTGCATGGTGTGCTGCCTTCCTGGTGACAGAGTAAAGGACATCACGTAGAGGGTGCAGAATGTTCTGCAGTGGGAAGGCAGTGAACCAAAAGTTGTGGTGCACTTTGGTACCAATGACATAGAGAGAACAGATATTGAAGTCTTAAGGTCAGATTTTCAGGAACTAGGGAGGAAGCTAAAAAGTAAGAACTCGAGGGTAGTAATCTCTGGATTACTCCCAGTGCCATGTGCTAGCCAGAGAGAAATAGGAAGATCAATGCGTGGCTTGAAGCATGATGCAGAATGAGAGCTTCAAATTCTTGGGGCATTTCTGGGATAGAAGGCACCTATTCAAAAGGGACGTGTTGTACCTCAAAGGGACTGGGATTAATGCCCTCACAGAGTGGTTCACTAGTGTGGATGGGGAGGGTTTAAACTAAACTTAAACTAAATTTGTAGGAAGCAGGCAACAACATTTAGAAGTAGAAAAGAAGAATAAGCTGCATAAAGTGAGAGTGTTGGACAGTATCAAAGCTAAGCTTAACTGGAAACTTCACAAAAAAGTGTGAAATTATTTTAACAGTAGAGGGGGCAAAGAACTGCTTTCCAGTTTAGTTACCTTTTGTACCCTAAAATGTTGATCTTCATAAGCCATAAATCTATTTTTATCATTAATAAGTACTGAAACACGTATCTAATCAGAAGTGTAATTGCGTAATGCAGCACTTCAACTCTGGCCAATTTATTATGAAAAGGGTGATTCAACAGAAACAGCATTGCTTAGAGGGACAATAATATGCCATGAAAACTGGTTCAGAAGCAAATCACATGTCGTGTTTCAGTCAAACCAAGTATTTGACTGCATATGACATCATTTTGTAAAAGTTTAGTTTTAATAAAAGTAGTGCAGCCTTTATAGAACTCGCAGGGAACTGCCAGATGGTTGCTAGTAGATCACTGAAATGTTCAATAGATTGTTGGTGAGCTACTGTATTGTAAGAAGAATCCCAGCTGAGCCCAATTCTGTCCTAAACTAATGTCTACAACATACACATTTTCTAAAAAGTGTTGCTATCATTGGATAGCAATCAGGAAATCTTGAATTTTTTCTCCACTCATCACCATCAGACTGAAGTCAGCTAATAGCACCCCTGTTGCTGCTCCAACTGAGATCAGTAAACTTAACATAGAATAGTCAGAGGGCTCAATAAAACGTGGGAGGGGGGGTGCAGATTGCCTACACCGCCCACCCCACCTCCCCCACCCCATTTATGGGGTGAGCTTAGGGTGGGTGGGAAGGTGGTAGGGTGGGTAGGTAGGAAGGTGGTGGGTGGGTGGGTAGGAAGGTGGTGGGTGGGTGGATGCCCACCCACCCTATTTTATGAGCATCCCTGCTGGAAAGCCAACAAGCGGGGAGGCACATTAAATGCAGCCCATGCAGTCTACAACAAACAAGAAAGCCATTTGGCCCATCGAGTCCATGCCAATTCTCTGTAGGACAAACAAGTCAATCCCATTTCCCTGCTCTATCCTCATAGTCCTGCAGTTTGTTTCCTATAAATGCCCATCCAATTTCTTTTTGAAATCACTGATCATAATAGAATTGAATTTTGTACTATTTCTTGAAGAATACAGTGATGGGCCATCTTTTTTGAACTGTTGCATGCTGTGTGCTTCCACAATGCTGCTAGGCAGGGTGTTCTTGATACCCTTTGTAGCAGTTTGATAAACCTGAATAGCTTGCTGGACCACTTCAGAGGACAGGCAAATCATCATGATGCGGGACTGGATTAAGTTACTTATGAAAAATGTTTCATTTGAATCTGCAATGTGAAAATATTGAGCCTTTAGAAAATATCAAGCAAGTAAAATGAGAGGTACATTTGAGGAGCGTATCACATTATCTGGATCCCTTAAAAATCATATGTTATGAAGAATTATGATTAACTCTTAGATCCTTTTTGTTTTGCACTTTGTTATGAATGTGAGCATAAACCTAGCAATTACAAACCAGTCAGCCGAATTTCAGTTTTGGGGAAGCTTCTAGAAACAATTAGCCAGGATGGAATTAATAGTCGCATGGAAAAATGTGGGTTGATTAGGAAGAGCCAGCATGGATTTCTAAAGGGAAAATCATGTTTAACTGGAGTTTTTTAAAGTGGTAACAGCGAGGGTTGATGAGGGTAATGCTGTTGATGTCGACTTCCAAAAGGCATTCGATACAGTGTCACACAACAAACCTGTGAGAAAAGTCACAGCTCATGGAATAGAAGGGAAGTGACAATTTGGATATGAAAATGGCTGAGTAATAGAAAACAGTGAGGAATGGTTAATGCATGTTATTCAAGCTGGAGGAAGGATTGTAGTGGAGTTCCCTAGGTGTGGTATTGGGACCCTTGCTTTTCCCAATATATATTAATGATCTAGATCTTGGTGTGCAGGGGACAATTTCAAAGTTTGCAGATGATACAAAATTGCAAGTATTGTAAATTTTGAGGAGGAAGTGTAGAACTCCAAAAGGACATAGACAGGTTGGCGAAGTGGGCAGATGGGTGGCAGATGAGGTTCAAATTTTGGTAGGAGGAACATGGAGGGAGAATATAAAATAAGGGGTACAACTCTAAAGGGTTTGTAGGAGCAGAGGGACCTGGGCATATATGTGCATAAGTCATTAAAGGTGGCAGAACAGGTGGAGAGAGGAGTTAATAAAGCACACTGAATCCTAGGCATTATTAATAGAGGCATAGAGTACAAGAGCAAAGAGGTTATGCTGAACTTGTGTAGGACACTAGTAAGACTTCAGCTGGAGTATTGTGTACAGCCCTGGGTGCCACACTTTAGAAGGATGTGAACGCGTTGGAGAGTGCAGAAGAGGTTTACAAAAATGGTTCCAGGGATGAGAAACTTCAGTTATGAAGATAGATTGGAGAAGGCAGGACTATCCTTCTTGGAGAGGAGAAGGCTAAGAGGAGATTTGAAAGAGGTATTCAAAATTATGAGGGAGCTGTACAGAGTAGATAGGGAGAAACTGTTCCTGCTTGTAAAAGGATTGAGAACTAGAGGACACAGATTTAGTGATTTGCAAAATAAGCAAATACGATGTGAGAAAAAACTTTTTCACAGAGCGAGTGGTTCGGGCTTGGAATGTACTGCCTGGAAGTGTGGTGGAGGCAGATTCAACCAAGGCATTCAAGCAGTCATTGGATGATTATTTGAATAGAGACAACTTGCCAGGGTACGGGGAAAAGGCAGGAGAATGGCACTAAGTCATAATGCTCATTTGGAGAACCAATGTATACATGATGGGCCAAATGGCTTCCTTCTACACTGTAACATTTCTGTGATTCTGTGGTTTTTGTTTAAGCTGTGAATTTGATGATATGGGAATGTTAAGTGAAGCTGATAGTGTGAGGCAGTTAAATTAACATGCACTACTGATGCAGAACCACCCGAGTTAATTATTTTCTGATTTTAATTCTGCTGCTTTGCATTCAGTGACTCATTGAGGAGAGTGCCCTAACAAGTGTTTGAATAAAAAGCTCCATAAATCAACAGAAATGAACTGAATAAAATAAAAATGATAATGGTTTATAATGGCTATTTGATTTTTGTTTAAAGGGAGTAAGCCTGGCTGCTTTGGTGGTTAAATGTACCGATGACGTGACAATGAGGCACAGAAAGGAGATCCATGGTTCTCATGCCTGGCCTGTGCGAAGTAAACCAATCTCAATCAGTGCAGTAGAAATGCTACAATTACTTGCAATGATCTTGTGATAGGAGGGAGAAAATCAGTTAGAATCCCATTCTTAATCACTATCTAATCATTATTGCTGTAATGTCCTTGCATTTGGATAACTGTGAGTACAAGGGCAGGTTTGGCAGTATGATCCTCAGAGTTGAAAAGACTGTAACATTCACATCATGCAAAAAGTGGCTACTCAGACAATGGCTGATGCCTGCACCCCAGCATAAATCATCACCACCAGAAGGTGAAGGGAAATTAAAGAACATAACTAGAGATAAAATGAATCTTGATGGTGTGAATCTGTATATATTCTAAGCAAAATTGGGTTTATTGTATACCTGTACCACACAGAATCAGTCCTGTCATGTGTACTTGTTTGCATAAACTTCAAATTCATTCACTGGCAGCTTTTCTCAATCTCTGACTGCAATTGATCATACTTATATAAATGTGGGCTCAGATACAAGTTCAAATTGTTTTTGATATGCAACCATAAAAGCTCAAACTGAAAGGTGTGAATAAAATCTGAGAACCCTTATCCAGGACTACCACTTATATTTAAACCGAGCAAAGCTCCAGGTTGAGTTTTTAGAGCTGCAATAACATTTGAATATACATCACCACAAATGACAAATACATCAAAATACACGGCAATACAAAGCTTCATTTCAAATGGTAATGAGGTTCAAATTTGTGAATTGTTCAACATCATTTGAGATAATTGTTGTGCAAAAGAGAGTTGGAAAATTTTAACCAAAGTGGGTGGAATTTTTCACTGTTATGTAATGAATGGGTAATTCTGTTATAACCTGGTTTAGCTGTTTAAAGGCTAGGTCATTCAGTACAGACTATCACTTCAGAATATACTCTAAGACCTCTGCCAATGATGCTCTGAAACTCTGCAGCAGAAGGTAGTCCAGAGAAATTCATTGAGAATAGTTCTCCAATTCAATTTCTCTTTCTCTGGGGAAGCTTCTTGTGTATGATAGCACAGTCATGGTACAGGATGAATACTCCAGAGGCCTAGACCAATGATCTGGAAATGTGAGTTCAACTCCCACCATGGCAATAGGGGAACTGAAATTGAATTAAATAAATCTGGAATAGAAAGCTAGGGAAAAATTTTCCCCCCGTTGGGGGGGTTGTGTGGGAACGGCGAGGGCGGGTGCGAACCTGATCGGGGCCGTGCCACCATTTTAGGTAGGTGAGCCAATTAAGGCCCGCCCGGCGTGATGCTCGCCCGGAAGCACTGAGCGCTCCCTGTGCAGGGTGGGGGTCCCTGAGTTGGGGCCGGCGCTCTTTTGTGCATGTGCGCGAAAGAGCGAGAAATCTCCCTGAGGCACAGAGATGCCTCAGAGATCAGTTTGATATTTAAAAACTGAAATAAATTAATTAAAACCTTTTAAAACATGTCCCCTTAGGTGACACTGTCAAATGAATTGCGACATGTCAAATAATTATTTTTAAAATTTTTATTGAATTTTAAAACACTTCATGAAACCCCATCCCGCCCGTGGATGAGGTTTCATGAAAAACGCAAAGGTGGTCTGGGCTCTTCACCTGCCCACCAACCCTTAGGTTGAACAGGCAGCTCACTTAATTGCTTAAATTAGTTCTTATCAGGCCTCAATAGGCCTTTGACAGTTGGGCGGGCGCGCAGTCGACTCAGCTGCGCGCCTGCAGCTGAGTCGACTGCGTGCCCGCCGAACTGGAAATCTAAATGATGTGCAGTGAATTTGGAGCACCCGCCTGGTATCATCGCACATCATTTTACGCGCCGGCATGTGGGCCCCGCCTCCGCTCAACGACGAATTCAGCCCCTAGTATCAGTAATGGTAACCATTAAACCACTGGATTTTCTTAAAAACCCACCTAGTTAAGTCCTATAAAGAAGGAAATCTGCTGTCCTTACCCAGCATGATTTTTATGTTACTCCAAATGCATTGTGATGTGGTTGATTCTTGACTGCCCTCTGACATAGCCTAGCAAGGCACTTAATTGCACTCAAGAAGGTAGCCCACTAGCACCTTTTCAACAGCTAGGGATAAAGAATTTCTGCTGATACTTTGTCAGATTCCTTTTCCTTTGTAAGCACCAATACAAAGAGCTTGTTAAATATTCTAGCTTTGCCCTGCACTCAAAGCATATATCACCCTCTTTGTCTCTAATAGGCCACACCCCGCCTCTTGCTACACATTTATTATTCATATGCTGGTAGAAGATTTCCCTTTTATGTTCAACTGCTATTCTGTTCTCATATTGTCACTTAGCCGATCTTATTTTCCTCTTCAATTCCCTTCTCAACTTATTTGGCCTGGTTCTTGTTTGAAGAATTCACCTGTTATGCATCATACACCCTCTTTTTTTGTTTTATCATAATCTCTATCTCCCTCATCATCCAACAAGCCTTGCCTTTATTCCCTTATTTTCACCCTTATTGGAATGTACCTATTCTTCATATGAAACATCTACTCAAAGATCATCCGTTGCTCCCTTATTATGCAATTAATTCTTGGCAAAATCCTTAACATTATCTTTGGAAATGTAAGATGGATGTGTTAAGAAAATAATAAGGTCTTGTGATCTGTTAATGGAAGATGTAAATCTGTCAACTCATCATTATTAAAATATTCTTAGTAACTATGAGGGAATGAAGCATATCAAAAATAGATAGAATCATAGTTTAAGGTCCATTTCCATTGTGGAGCTAACTACTTCCTGTTTAATCCCAGTTTAATTGCCTGTCTTAGTACAAACTGAATAACTTCTATTCTTTTCACGGATTAAATATTTGTAGAATGTATCCTCTTGATCCCTTTTCTTAACGAAAACAAGCTGAGTCTATGAGTCTCCGTTCATTACTTAAAGCACTTCTGCTCTTTACTGTTGGTCCAAGCAATCCATTAGAATTATGCAATGGTTTCTTGTAAACTATATGAATAAGACATACACTGTATGGAGGCCTGGAACAACCTGAGAAGTAGCTAAGTGTGATTGCTGGACAGGGAGTAGTTACCTGGAAATTGGGGACAAATGAATCCTGGAAGTATACTTCAATACCAATCTACAGTTTAATACAACAATAAAATATTATAAAATGTTCAAGACTCACACATATAGTCAAGATCAGTGAATTCATCTCCTAATGCTGTGTCTTACCAACAGCACCAGCAGCCTCAGGCACTGCTCAAATCATCAGACCAATATCACTCACCTATTAACAATCTCCATTAATCAGGGCTCTTACCTACTATTCATAGTTGCACCTCATCCCCAAACATTTACACAGCTGCAAGCCTCACACCCACATTTCACAGCTTGTGCACACTGCCACTGTCAACCATGACAGCCAACTCTCATAAACACTTCATACCACACTCACTGGTGCACAATCAGAAGCAGCAGCAGCAGGTAATCGATGGGAGACAGGCTTATGCCTTACTCCTTTGAAGGGGTACAAGCTTGCTATCATTGGATCGGCCATTGTTGAGGTTGTGGCCAGTGATGACCATAAGACCATAAGACATAGGAGTAGAAATAGGCCATTCATGGCTGATCTGATAATCCTCAACTCCACTTTCCTGCCTTTTCCCCATTCCCTCACTGATTTTTAAAATTCATTTACAGGATGTGGGCATCACTGGCTAGGCCTGCATTTATTGCCCATCCCTAATTGCCCTTGTTTAGAGGGCACTTAAGAGTCAACCACATTGCTGGGTCGAGAGTCACATGTAGACCAGACCAAGTAAAGACAGCAGATTTCCTTCCCTAAAGGGCATTATTGAACCAGATGGGCTTTTACAACAACGGTTTTATGGTCATCATTAGACTTTTAATTCCAGATTTTTATTGAATTCAAATTCCGCCACCTGCCATGGCAGGATTCGAATTCGAACCTGGGTTCCCTGAGAATTACCCTGGGTCTCTGGATTACTAGTCCAGCGACAATAGCACTATGCCATCGCCAAGGTGGGGCCTGTCTTGGGGTTGAAACCATAGAAGTTGACAGTATCCTTATACCTAATCCTCCCTTTTATGACCCACAATCACCTCTGATTTACAAACTGCTGTTGGTATAAGCATGTACCTCTTGCTTCCCCACACCACCGCAAACGCCATCACCAAACATTACCCTTGTGCCTCTTTCCTTACAGAAATGCAGGAACTGCCACCAGGCAGAGGTGGAAAGGCAACAGAGCAGGAAGGCACTGCTGACAAAGGAACATTGTCACTTGGTCCCACACTAACAGCCACCAACTCAGATACTGGCACTGTGCATAACTTAGAGGGATTTTTTTTTAATCGTTTGTTGGATGTGAGCATGATGGCTAAGCCAACATTTATTGGCCATCCCTGACTGCCTTTGAGAAGGTGGTGATGAGCCGCCTTTCTGAACCACAGCAGATTGTGTAGGGTAGGTGCATCCACAGTGCTGATAGGAAGAGAGTTCCAGGATTTTGATCCAGTGACACTGAAAGGATGATGATATAGTTACCACTATGCTACTGTTTCCATGCAGAGCATATAAGTGGAAGCATGTAGCTTGCCACTGGGTCCAAGAGGCCTGCAGCCACTGCACGGGTTATGCAGATGCCAGTTTGCTAGAGGGAAAAGTTGCACACAAGTTCTGCTGCAGAAGGCTCAGGTGAGCACTTTCATGAGGCAGCTTACAGAAAAACCCTAATAGTTATGCAGAACGAAATTCTAGATGCAGTGGTAGGCCTGCCAGAAACCTTGTATGCAGTGTCAAGGAGCATAGAGGAAATCTAGCACCAACTTTATACAGGGTTTTGTGCATAACCTTAAACCCATCCTCTCCAGTGTGGAAGTGGTAGCGAACTCCATTAGCATACTTGTGAACCCAACCCTACCTGATGACCAATGTCTCAGTTTCCATTGCTCTGACTTCTGTCATCAGCTTGCTGCCATCATGACTACAAAACCAGTGATCAAAGGATCTTTTAGAGTGTCAGAATAGTTCAACAATCTGTCCTCCAACAGATCACTAGGATTGCTGAGATGTTGACCTGAGGGAACGACAGTGGCTTTATACAGCATGAATCTGCTCTCCTCTCTCAGGGTGACAACATTTGCCTTCTGGCTACTGCCACTTCACCAGTGCCTTTGCTGTGGCCTGTCGGCCAGTCAGCCAGACTGATGCTGCCCATGCTGAGATGGTGCAGACTGAAGCTGGGATTTGTAGGTCCAGTGCTGCTCAAGGTTGAATTCCAAAGCCATCTGCAGTAAGCCCCACTGAAAATCAGTAGCCTTGCAAAAGCCTTGTTGCAGCCACTGGGGTAGCACTTTCATGGAGCACTTTTTTATTCATTCATTGGACAGGGGCTTCACTGTCTAGGCTAGCATTTATTGCCCATCTCTAATTTTTCTTGAGAAGGTGGTGGTGAGCTGCCTTCTTGAACCACTGCAGTCCGTGTGGTGTAGGTACACCCACAGTGCTGTTGGCGAGGAAGTTCCAGGATTTTGACCCAGTGACAGTGAAGGAACGGTGATATATTTCCAAGTCAGGATGGTGAGTTGCGTGGAGGAGAACTTCCAGGTGGTGGTGTTCCCATGTCTGTGCTGCCCTTGTTCTTCTAGATGGTAGTGGTTGTGGGTTTGGAATGTGCTTTATAAGGAGCATTGCTGAGTTCCTGCAGTGCATCTTATAGATGGTGCACACTGTTGCCACTGTGCGTTGGTGGTGGAGAGAATAAATGTTTGAGGATGTGGTGCCAGTCAAGCAAGTTGCTTTGTCCTGGATGGTGTCAAGACTCTTGAGTGTAATGGGAGCTACATTCATCCAGGCAAGTGGAGAGTATTCCACTACACTCCTGACTTGAGCTATGTAGACAGTGGATAGGCTTTGGGGAATCAGAAGGTGAGTTACTCACTGCAGGATTCCTAGCCTCTGACCCGCTCTTGTAACCACAGTATTTGTATGGTTAGTCCAGTTCAGATTCTGGCCAATGATAACCCTCAGGGTGTTGATAATGGAGGACACAGTGATGGTAATGCCATTGAATGTCAAGGGGCGATGGTTAGATTCTACCTTGTTGGAGATGGTCATTACCTGGCACTTTTGTGGGGTGAATATTACTTTCCACTTGTCAGCCCAAGCCTGGATATTGTCCAGGTCTTGCTGCACTTGGACATGGACTGCTTCAGTATCTGAAGAGCTACGAATGGTGCTGAACATTGTGCAATCATCAACGAACATCCCCACTTCTGACCTTATGATGGAGGGAATATCATTGATGAAGTAGCTAAAATGTTTGGGCCTAGGACACTACCCTGAGGAACTCCTGCAGTGATGTCCTGGAACTGAGATGATTGACCTCCAACAGCCACAACCACCTTCCCTTGTGCTAGGTATGACTCCAACCAGCAGAGAGTTTTCCCCCTAATTCCCGTTGACTCTAGCATTGCTAGGGTTCCTTGATGCCACATTTGGTCAAATGCTGCCTTGCTGTCAAGGGCAGTCACTCTCACCACACCTCTGGAGTTCAGCTCTTTCGTCCATGTTTGAACCAAGGCTGTAATGAGGCCAGGAGCTGAGTGTTCCTGGCAGAACCCAAACTGTGAGCAGATTATTGCTAAGCAAGTGCCGCTTGATAGCACTGTTGATGACTCCATCCATCACTTTACTGATGATCAAGAGTAGACTGATGGGGTAGTAATTGGGTGGGTTGGATTTGTCCTGCTTTTTGTGTACAGGACATATCTGGGCAATTGCTGGGTAATTGCCAGTGTTGTAGCTGTACTAGAACAGCTTGGCTAGGGGCTTGGCAAGTCTTCCGTACTATTGCCAGAATATTCTTAGGGCCCATAGCCTTCTCAGTATACAGTGTCTTAAGCCATTTCTTGATATCATGTGCAGTGAATCGAATTGACTGGAGACTGGCTGTTTGACACACAAATAGTCTGTGTTGTCGCTTCACCGGTAGACACTTCATTTTTAGATACGCTTGGTGCTGCTTCTAGCATGCCCTCCTGCACTCTTCCTTGAACCAGGTTAATCCCCTGGCTTGGTGGTACTGGTAGAGTGGGGGAATATGCCAAACCATGAGGTTTCAGATTGTGGTTGAGTGCAGCTCTGCTGCTGCTGATTGCCCATGTCGCCTCATGGTTGACCAGTCTTGAGTTGCTAGTTCTGTTCAAAATCTATCCCATTTAGCACGGCGGTACCCCACAGAACATGATGGAGAGTATCCTCAGTGTGAATATGGGACTTCATCTCCACAAGGACCGTGCAGTGGTCACTCCTACTGATACTGTCATGGACAGATGCATTTACGGCAGGCAGGTTGGTGAGGATGAGGTCAAGTATGTCTTTCCCTCTTGTTGGTCCCCTCACCATCTGCCACTGACCCAGTCCAGCAGCTATATCCTTTAGGACTCGGTCAGCTCGGTCTGTAGTTGTGCTACTGAGCCACTTTTGATGATGGACATTGAAGTTCCCCTGCCCAGTGTACATTATGTACCCTTGCCACCCTTAGTGCTGGGGAAGTACTGATTCATCAGCTGAGGCAAGGAGTGTGGGGTGCGATACATGGTAATCAGCACAATATTTCTTTACCAATGTTTGACCTGATGCCTTGAGATTTCATGTGGTCTGGAGTCAATGTTGAGGACTCCCAGTGCAACTCCCTCCCGAATATATACGACTATGCTGCCACATCTGCAGAGATGGTGGTGGTGTCTGGGACATTATCTGTAAGATATGATTCTGTGAGGATGACTATGTCAGCCTATTGATTGATTAGTCTGTGGGACAGCTAACCCAATTTTGGCACAAGCCCCCAGATGTTAGTAAGGAGGACTTGGCAGGGCCAACAGGGCTGAATTTGCCATTGTCGTTGTCGTTTCTGATGCCGAGGTCGATGCCAAGTGATCCGTCTGGTTTCATTCCTTTTAGACATTTTAGTGGTTTTGAAACATTTGAATGGCTTGTTAGGCCATTTCAGAGGGCATGCCTCATTGCTGTGGATCTGGAGTCACATGTAGGCCAGGCCAGGTAAGGATGGAAGATTTCATTCGTTAAAGGGCATCTGTGAACCAGATGGTTTTTACAACAATTGACAATGGTTTCATGGTCATCGTTAGACTCTTAATTCCAAGTTTTTATTGAAATCAAACTCCACTATCTGCCATGGTGGGAATTGAACCCAGGTCCTCAGGGCATTACCTTGGGTCTCTGTGTGTCCTTGCAAATGTCAGGCGGGTGTCCTGCTTGCTTCTCTCTAGCAGGAGAGAATGAAATATAGTTTATTCTCATGGAATTAAGTGCCTCAGTAACCTTCCTTCTAGGAACATTGGATGGCAAACTGGGTGATGTTGCAAATATCATCTGCTCCAGTCTGAAAAGAGCCAGAACATTAATATGTATGGCCACAGTCACCTTCACAGCTACTGGCAATGTGGTTGCTGACTTGCCCTGAGGTTGCAGTTGTGGCTGCATCTCAGGTAACATCTCACACATTGTTTCTTACTGAAGTTCAGGAGGGAAAATTGATTGATGAACTCCTTGGGCAGATGTGGCCTCATGCTGAGAGCCCTTGTCTTCCTCCTCCTCCATCTTCAGCAGCTTATCAACCTCTGCATTCAATCTCCAAATCATGATGTATTCAAAAAGGAATGCCTACTAGTGCACCGATATCTGGGAGTAACTGATTTGTGCAGAAGCCTTGAAGTCAGCAAAATATCCTTCAGTATTGACTTCACGTTTCCTGTAAGTTTCTGAAACCTGAAATACCTAGAAAAAGCACCAACCTTCTGTAGAATTTTCACAATAGTCAGAAGAAATCAACCAGTAACTAACCTATAATAAAAATATAAAATGGTAGAAATCCAAGTCAGGTAGCATCTGTGGAGAGTTAATGACCTTTCATCAGAACTACCCTGTAAGTTGTTGCTGATCCCTTTAAATTACACTAGTTGGAGATCCTACCTTCTGTTAAATGGGTGTTCAGCCGTGCTGATTTCAAAGAGAGCAACAGTTCAAGAATTGAGCTCCAAATGGCACTATTGGCATCGAATCAGTGTTGTGCTGATTGACATCATGATCTGCCTGCTCTGTATATTTCTGTCCACCATTCATTGTGTGTTCACCAACAGCTGCAACAATATGGCATCTGGCAAGATTTGCCCCACAATATTTACACCATGATGTCATCTTTGAGTTTCAAATATAACCACTAATGAACCTAATTTCTCCACTTAGATCTCAAGTGTTTAATACTGTTCTTTTTATTTACTTTCACCTCAGCAAAAAAGAGCTATCAGTAGTCAACGATCTGCTGCAAAGTACCAAATAATGTGCAGTAAAAGAACTTCAGTAACTGACAAAGAGTAAATATCATAAAGTTTGCCAATGGCTCAGTGATTTAGTACGCTGCTCAATGTGGAACTGAGTTATAAATACTAGGACGATCCCAAGTTTGATTCCTTGCCTCTGCTGGAACAGCTGAGGTCCAGCTTCAGATTTGTAACTACACAGATACTCAGTGATCCCAAGAATGAACATTAACTCTAAGATTGTATAACTGTAAACTTTCATGTAACCTTTATTATCCCAGGCAAAATGCACTTTAACGTTAGGAACATAGGAACACAGGTAGGCCATTTAGCCACTTGAGCTTGTTCCATCATTCAATGAGATCATGGGTGAATTGTGACATAATTCTATACACCCACATTTGGCCCATATCCTTTAATACCTATCATTAACAGAAACCTATCAAACTCAGATTAAAAATTAACAACTGACCCAGCATTAATTGCCAGTTGCAGAAGAGAGTTCCAAACTTCTATTACCCTCTGCAAGTAGAAGAGTTTTATAACGTTACTTCTGAAAGCTCTGGCTCTAATTTTTAAGCTATATTCCCTAGTTCCAGATTCCACAACCAGCAGAAATAGTTTCTATCTATCTTATCAGTTTGCCTTAATATCTTGAAAACTTCAATCAAATCATCCTTTAATCTTCCAAATTCCAGGGAATACAACCTTAGTTTCCATAACATCTGCTCATAATTTAACATTTGGAGTCCAGATATCTTTCCACTAAAACTAAGCTCCACCCTCTTCAAGGTCAATGTATCCCTCCTAAGATGTGTGCCCAGAAGTGCTCACAGTACTCTACTGAAAGAATTATGCTCCTGTCAGGGGGGAAGTGCAGGAGTGAGCATGGGTAGGTGCGCCTCCAATTGGCACCCCCGATTGGGGGGGCATCGCCATTTTATGTGGGCAGGCCAATTAAGGCCCGCCCAGCATGATTCTGCCAGGAAGCGCTGTGCACTCCCTGTGCAGGCGGGGGGGAGGGGGGTGGCGAGTATTATCTCGGTCGGGAGTGCGTCTTTTGTGGAATCCCTTCCTGTTCACGAAGGCACCTGGCTGACCCGCTGGCACTTTGATGGCCACATGTGTGCGGTCGATTGCACCCCGGTTGCAGGGGAACCCAGCAATCACTGCAAAGCCTCTGGCTCACTCAGCCTGGCTGGCCTTGTCCATATGGTAAAGAATAAAGGTCAGTACCTGCCTGAAAAGAGTTTCTGTCACCAGCTTGACGCAACTGTGGACAGCTGATTGGGAGATTCCACATAGATCCCCCACTGACGCCTAGAAAGAGCTGGAGGCATAGAAATTGTGAGCCTCTGTGACCTTCATAGCCACTGGCATGGGATGTCTACCCAAACAGTTGGAGCTGATTTCAGGTCCAATCATCTGGCAAATGGAGGTCACGCTCTCCTTGAGAGGCGGAGCCTCCTTCGGCATTGCACCTCAGGCATATTGAGGTTGCTGCAACACCTCCAAACCCTGGCAGCAGCATAGTGGTGTCTTCTGCGGCCCCTTCTACCTTGGACAGCCTGCTGGCCCTGCGCCCCTTGTGCTTGCGCCTCTCCTCCCACAAGTCCCTCACGTGGCCTCCTCTCCCTTCTGGCCCTCTTTTCTTCCTCAGAGGAGGTGCCTCCAGTGGAGACCACAATCTCCATTACCAGGGTAAGGGAAGGCTTTCTGATACCTGGAAGGATCCATAAAGTCTGAATCCTCCTGGGGCCTGGCAGATACCAAGGAGCCTTGAAATGAAGCCTGGAAATGCTAAGAATGAAGCCCTGAACAGAGATGAAGCTGCCAAGAACCATTAAGCAACCAGTCCCAAAACTCCTCACTACTCTCACAGGCAATGCTGCTGACCCTTTTTATCCCGCACTTGGATGAATTTTGTGAAAATGTCGGCTGGCCACCTGCCCATTTTGCCCATGCGACGAGCAGAAAATCACAAGGGCCAAGAAATATCACATTCAATTGGACTGTTAAGGGCCTTAAGTGGCCACTTAATTAATGGCGTGCGGCGCTCTGGTACCCGTGTGCACCCACCAAGCGAAATATTGCACGAGCGTGCAATGACATCATTCAGGACGCTCGCCTGACGACATCACGCATTATTTTACTCCCGTTTGGGTCGGGCGCGCGCCCGCAGGTGGGACAAAAAATTCTGCCTTTGACGTACTAGAAGGTGAGCTGGGCTTGAAATGTTAAGTATGTAAACATGGGGAGGTTTAGAATGTAAGGTGTAAATGGACATTTGCATTTTTAAGTAAACAAGACTTGGTTGTTTTCAAAGGAGGGGTGAAATGTGTCACCTAGCCAGGTGAAGTTCAGAAACAGTGACCGGTATTTTATGATCCCGTCATGGCGGGGATAGGACCATAAAATGCAGCTATTGTAAAGTTCCATTCAGTGGGCAGAATTTTCTACCTACCGGGCGGGCGGGCCTGACCCAGTCTCCGGCGGGCGGGGAGCCGATCCCCACCAGACAAGCGGGCCCCGCCGCCATTTTAAGTGGGCGGGCCAATTAAGGCCCGCTCAGCGTGACGTCCAGCGGGAAGTGCTATGCGCATCCTGTGTGGGCGGGGAGAGATTCCCCAAATGCAAGAGTGCGCTCTTTCGCGTATGTGCACAAAAGAGCGCACATCTCCCTGAGGCTAAATCTGCCTCAGGGAGATCGCTGAAAGTTGTACAAAGATTAAAAATAGAAAAATTAAAAATCCTTAACATGTCCCCCTCATGTGACAATGTCACATGAGATGGGACATGTTGATAAATTTCACTAAAACTTTCTTAAAAAGTTTTTTAAACCCTACATGAAACCTCATCCCGCCAGTAGATGAGGTTTCATATTTTTTCTATTGCCCGCCGGGGCTCCTGGCCTGCTCACCAACCTTGAGGTTGGACGGGCAGGGCCTTTAATTGTTTTAATTATCCTGTCAATGGCCTCAAGTGGGGGATTCAGAGATGGTAATGCCATTGAATGTTAAGGAGAGATGGCTAGATTCTCTCTTGTTGGAAATGGTCATTGCCTGGCACTTGTGCGGCGTGAATATTACTTGCCACCTGTCAGCCTAAGCCTGGACATTGCCCAGGTCTTGCTACATTTGGTCATGGACTGCTTCAGTGTCTGAGGAGTCGCAAATGGCGCTGGACATTGTGTAATCATCAGCGAACATCCCCACTCCTGACCTTATGATGGAAGGAAGGTCATTAATGACACAGCTGAAGATGGTTGGGTCTAAGATACTACCTTGAGGAACTCCTGCAGTGATGTCCTGGGACTGAGATTATTGACCTCCAACAGCCACAACTATCTTCCTATGTGTTAAGTATGACTCCAACCAGTGGAGAGTTTCCGCCCAATTCTGACTGACTCCAGTTTTGCTAGGGTTCCTTGACGCCACACTTGGTCAAATGCTACCTTGATGTCAAGGGCAGTCACTCCCACCTCATCTCATGAGTTCAGCTCTTTTGTCCATGTTTGAACCAAGGCTGTAATGAGGTCAGGAGCTGACTGGACCTGGTAGACCCAAACTGGGTGTCGGTGAGCAGGTTATTGATAAGCAAGAGCTGCTTGATAGCACTGTTGATGACCCCTTCCATCACTTTACTGATGATCAAGATGACCATCTGCTGAGTGAAATATCGTGCAAGTCGCAATGACGTCGGGATGCTCACTCGATGTCATCATATGCGATTTTACGCCCATTCGGGTCGGGCGCATACCTGCTCGTGGAACATAAAATTCTGCCCTTGGTGCTGTCAATCAAACTGTTCATTTAACAGGCACCCCACTGTGATAATGTTAGGTTGTGAAATCAGTCATGCAGCACAAATTCTATAATGATAGGCTTATATCAACAGACAGAGTGAAATAGCAAGCATACATCTTTAAAAATTTAAAGCCTATCAGAGTTAAGCCTTTTGACAGCTTTGAGAGTTCCAATGAGCATCAAGAGTTCCAATGAGTGTTGACAGTCTTTGACAGCTTTGACAGTTTTTGACATCTTAACAGTTCTTTGACAGTCCCAATAAGTTTATTGCTCTTTTTATGCACATTCACGTCTAATTTTATCAATCCCAAAGGGCCTTACCTCTCCCAAAGGGGTACCTTACCTCTCCCAAAGGGCACTTGACCTCTCCCAAAGGTGTCTCAGGAACATATCCAAAGGGGTACCTTACTTATTCAAATGAATCCACAAGGTTCAGACTGGCTTCTACCAGATCTAATCTGAAGACTTTAGGTTTCAGATGTCTACCTCACAAGAATGACACATGAGAGGAGGCAGCTGCTTCCATGAACCATGGATGTGCAACTTAGAACCTGCTCCATTCCGGGCTCGGTGGCGAGACTTCCAGATTTGGGACTCTGCCAGCATTTTTGCGCAGACCGAGAGCTTCTATGTGAAAATTCAGGTCTTGATGTCATAATTGACACCCAGATGAGCTTCCAACCACATATCCATGGCATCACTAATGCTACCTTTATTCTACTACCCTAACATCACCTGGCTTTGGCCCTGCCTCAGCCCTAGCTATGTCTGAAACCCTGCTCCATGACTTTGTTACTGGACTTAACTATTCCGATGCAATCTTGGCTGACCTCCCACGTTTTACCCTCCATAAAGTTAAGACCACTCAAATCTCTGCTGCCTATGTCCTAACTTTCAACATGTCTCATTCACACATCATCCCTATGCTCACTGAACTACATTGGCTCTTGGTTAAGCAATGCCTTGATTTTAAAATTCTCATCATTGCTTAATCCCTTCATGGCCTGGCCCTTTCTCTGTAATCTTCTCCAGCCCTACAACCCTCCACGGTATTCGCACTCCTCTAATTCTTTCTTTTGAGCACTCCTAATTTTAGCTTCTTCACCATTCATGACTGTATCTTCAGCTGCCTTGACCCTTAGCTCTCGAATTACCTCCCTAAACCTCTCCACCTCTTTTTTCTTCGTTAGTTCATTAAAACCTACCTCTTTGACAAATGTTTTGTCAAATTTTGCTTTCTAATGCTCCTGTGAAATGACTCAGGATGTCTTAAAGGCACTATATAAATACAAATTGTGTTGTTGATTTTTGCTATCCTTTGCAAGTTTCTTTTCATACCCCTTTGTATAGCTGTTACTATCTGCTTTGTCAGTCTTTGCTGTTTTTTGTATCTCTCCCATTCAACAGGATCTTTGCTTTTTTTTGCATTTCTGTATGCTTTTTCTTTTAGTTTTCTATTTCCCATTTTAACTCTTTGTGTCATCCATGATGGTCTTTTTTTGCTAAGTAGACCTCTTGCCCACTAGAGGTACAAACTGGTTCTGTGTCAAGTTAATTTCTTTTTTGAACACCTCTCATTTATATTCTGTTGTTTTATCCATTAATGGATTCTCCCAGCTTACTGTAGATAATATTTGTCTCAATCCATTGAATTGAATTAGGCTGCTAAGTCTCATTGTTTATTATAAAATCTGATATGACACACTTCATTCCAGTAGCCTAAATTAATCTAATCAAATACAAATCTTTTGCCTTCATGTGTCACTTTTTTGGTTTCCTGATTTTGCTTAATATTTTGGTGCACTTTTTTGCTTCATAAACTAGATTGGTGTTTTGGCTTATCACTTGCCAATTTATTGTTACAATGTCAGTGAGACAGCTGGTGATGGGCACAGCCAAGAGGCTAGTCCATGCAGCCAACTCTGTGCCTCACATTTCTGCAGACTGGAGCTACGTTACAGTGAAAGAATTAAATGCCACTGGCTGTACCAACATTTACATGCTCTTTTGGCTATTAACATGACTTTCGCCACATGATTGTGTATTTTTAAACATTTCAATAAAGGTTCTGTAAAGAATTTGCAATATTTTGGCAACTGCATTGGGGAATTAAGGCCCAGAACATGGGAGTTCACATATTTATCAAAGAATGTAGTACCTGCATTTTTCGATTAATTTCAAAAAACCTCTTTCTTTTTTAGCCAAGAGGCAGGTAAGCCAGCTGTGTGCTTCTCTCTATGAATTGGTATTTATCCAATAAAAAGAACAGTCCTGTCAATTTTTCCACCTCCTTAGGTGAGGCTCTCTGCTACAACCTGGCATTCAGCCTTCTGGCCTGGTATAGACCTAACTAAACACATTTGAAATATGATTGATGGAGTCAAATATCAAGCAACTGAAAATGAACATGAAATCAATCCTGAACTCTAAGCTTATCTTTACTGCTGAATAGAAATATCACATCCTGCTCAAGGTGCTTTACACAATAAATTGCTTTTTGGATTGCTGTTATTGTGCAGGCAATCTGCACCAAAAACTAGTTAACAAGAAAAGATCATTTTATGGTATGTTTTTGTGCATACACAAAAGCAAAGATATGTATAAAGTTTTACTGCCTTCTGTCAATCTTATTTAAGATGTTATCAATTTGTAACAGACTAGATAAGAAGATACACTGAAAAGATACCAAATACCAAATACATTTTGTTTACCATGATCGTGTCATTATTTTAATGAACATTCCAACTTCAACAGGAAAATTCAACCCTGGCAAACAAGCATGTATAAAATTCACCACCATTTACTCACCACAACAAGAGCCAGAATTATTGTAGCTGGTGAACAAATGGTGCCTGCTTGCTCATTGATTTCCATAAGCTTCTGCATGGGATGTTGCTGCAAATGGGAGATTGAAATAGCCCAGCACCCTCTAAAGAGTATCTGGGACATTTATTAAGAGTCCAAACAACTAAGTACAGTATCTCCTCAACCAATTAAATTGCAGAAATTTTAATGAATGATGCAGGATCTGAGCCAGGAAATGCGAGTTAGAATAGTTAGTTCAATGTCAAATCAGTTGCAAACAGCAAAATAAAGAGAAGGAAAGAAATATTGGATTAAGAGAGAGAGATAGAAAATAAAAAAAGTTCCACCAAAAATTAAAAGTTGACAAAATGAAACTCTCCTTGTTTAGAGGTTAATTTTCAGTGTCAGAGAGGTTGTTTAGGTGTAATTAACTATTATCATGGCATTAAAAATAGTACTTAGACTAAAATAGACATGGCCTACCTTTCAGAGGTAAGTTTTGTTCATATCTATCATCCAAGCACAGGAATGTCATGCTGTTCAATGCATTTCAGTGGTGCATCTGACACTGAGATGCAATTTTTCAGGAAGGTAATGGCAGAGTGGCACACCTCAGACTGCAATTTCTGGAATTTTGTGTTAACCTCGCCTAAATTTATGTGATTTGCACATAATTAATAGTGTCATTAGCCTTTTTATTTTCACAGTAAATTCTAGCCCTTATCTAATGATGAACATTTCACCACAATATTTGCAGGCCAGGCCGTATTGATTTTGATGGCCGGGACTCATTTGACTGCAGAAGGTGAGCTGTCAGCACTAATTGCACAGCTTACAAGCAGCATGTCATCTGAGAGACTGGGAAATCTGGCAGCACAGACGCTAATCAGGAGTTGCAGCAATACCTTAAATAGGAGGGGTGGAAGCATGGATCAGGGGTTGGGATATAAATAACAATGGCTAGCAAAATAAATCAAGGGATTGTATTAGATCAAAGATGGTGTGTACCACCTACAAGATGCACAGCAGGAATTCACCAAGGCTCCTCAGACAGCACCTTCCAAACCCATGACCACTATCATCTAGAAGGACAAGGGCAACAGATAGATGGGAACACCACCACCTGGAAGTTCCCCTCCAAGCCACACACCATTGTGACTTGGAAATATATCACCATTCCTTCGTTGTCACTGGGTCAAATTCCTGGAACTCCCTTCCTAACGGCACTATGGGTGTGCCTACGCCACATGGACTGCAGCGGTTCAAGAAGGCAGCTCACCACCACCTTCACAAGGGCAATTAGGGACGAGCGATAAATGCTGGCCCAGCCAGCAAAGCCCACATCCTATGAACGAATAAAAGAAAAGGAAGAGGCGTATAAAGTTGGCCTGAGGATTGGGAGCATTTTAGAATTCTGCAAGAAAAAGATTAAGAAAGGGAAAATAGAATATGAGAGTAAACTAGCGAGAAACATAAAAACAGACTGTAAAACTTCTATAGGTATGTAAAATAGAAAAGATTAGCAAAAGCAAATGTTGGTCCATTACAAGCGGAGTGAGAGTTTATAATGGGAACAAGGAAATGAGAGAAACTAAACAAATACTTTGGCCAGAATCTTCTGTTGGCGTGTGGGGCCTGCCCCCAGACGCCGACACGTAGAATGATGCACAGTGATATCGGGCGTGCATTTCGACGTCACCGCGCATCATTCTGATCTTCGATTTAGTAGGCACACACTGGAGTCAGCTGCACATCCACCGACCTGTCAAAGGCCTATTATGGCCATTAATTACCTCATTAAAGTGATTGTCAGGGCTGTCCATCCAACCTTAAGGTTGACGGGCAGGCAAAGAGCCCAGGCAGCCTTCGCGTTTCTCATGAAACCTCATCCACAAGCTGGATGAGGTTTCATGAAGGGTTTACAAATTAAATAAAAACTTTTATTAAAATTCATAAACATGTCCAGAACATGTGACACTGTCACAGGAGGGGACATGTCTGATTTTTTTTTTTCTGTTTTTCCCTGTTTCAAAATGAAATTAATCTCCCTGAGGCTCAGTGCCTCAGAGAGATTTTTGTGCTCTTTCGCGCGCATACGCCCAAGAGCGCAGGCCCCAGCTCTCCCTCCTCTCACCACCGGCACAGGTAGTGCTCAGCGCTTCCAGGTGTGCATCACGCTGGGCCGGCCTTAATTGGCCCACCCACATAAAATGGCGGCGCACAGCCGATCGTGGGCGGTGATCAGTTCTGCACTCGCCCGCACCCGCTCCTGACCGGCCCACCCGAAGGGGAGAAAATCCTCCCCTTTGTGTCTGTCTTCACAGAGGAAAATACTAAAAACATACCAGAAATAATGGAGAATCAAGAGACTAGTGTAAATGAAGAAATGCAAGATATTAATATTAGCAAAAAAATAGTACTAGAGAAATTGATGGGGCTTAAAGTAGATAAATGCCCTGCACCTGATGGTCTACATCCCATAGTATTGAAAGAGGTGGCTATAGATGGTCATCTTTCAAAATTCTATTGACTCTGGAGTGGTTGCTGCCATTTGGGAGGTGGCATATGTAACCCTACTATTTAAGAAAGAAGGCAGAGAGAAACAAGGAACTACAGACCTGTTAGCCTAACATTAATTGTAGGGAAAATTCTGGAATCTATAATAAAGGATGTGATAACAGGATACTTTGAAAATAACTGTAGGATTGGGCAGAGCCAACATGCATCTATGAAAGGGAAATCATGTTTAACAAATCTGTTGGTTATTTTATGAGGATGTAACTAGCAGAATAGATAAGGGGGAACTGGTGGATATGGTATATTTAGATATTCAGAAAGCTTGTGATAAGGGGCATAATTTTATGGCCTCTCCCACTGGTAGGGTTTTCCTGTCCTGTCGAAGTGAATGGACTTATGAACGGCTCGCCACATTTTCTGGCCCTGCCCCCACTGTGATGGGCAGTAAAATTCTGCCATTGGTCCCACACAAGAGGTTAGTAAACAAAATTAGAGCACATGGGATTGGGAGGAATATGATGGCATGGATTGTGAACTGGCTAACAGATGAAAAACAGAGAATGGGTATAAATGGGTCATTTTCAGGTTGGCAGGCTGTGACAAGTGAGGTACCACAAGGATCAGTGCCTGGGCTCCAGCTATCCACAATCTATATCAACGAATTGGATGTGGGGGTTAAATGTAATAGTTTTCAGATGACCCAAAGCTAGGTGGAAGTGTGAGTTGTGAGGGGATGCTAAGATGCTTCAGAGGAATTTGGAGAGTCTATGTGAGTGGGCAAAGATTTGGCAGATGGAATGCAATGTGGAGAAATGTGAGGTTATCCACTTTGGTACGAAAAACAGTGGGCTAGGATTTTATGGACCCTCCTACCTGGTGGGATATTACAGGCCTACCAAACTGAATGGAGATTTAAATGGTCGCCGCATCCACCAGGGAGAGACACGTTGCAGTGGGGCCATAAAATCCTGGCCAGAAATATAGAGTATTTCTTAAATTGTGAGAGGCTGGGAAATGTTGAATTTCAAAGGGACTTGGGTTCCCTTGCTCATGATCACTGAAAGCTGACATGCAAGAACAGCAGGCAATTAAGAAGGCAAATGGTATTGTTACGGACAGGAGGTTTAATTTAAACAGCCCTGATTTCTCCTCTCAACCACCCCCCCACCTCTGCTACCATAAACAGAAAGGTGTTTTGATTTCCTCCTTTATAAGGTGGGGCAGTGTATTTCTCACCCTCAGTTTTGGAATTACCCAATTTTTATTAATACCCCCACAGCAAACTCAAAATAGGGTAAACTCAAAGGGTTAGTTTATTCAGGCACACTCAAAACGTGGGAGGAGGTGTCACCACGTAGCCCCTGGTGTATTCATACAATGAAAAAGAAAGAAAGGTTTACAGGGCAAAGACCACAGAATAAAGAATTATTGTTTCACGTGAGTCCAGAGTCCAGAATCAAAGCCCAATGGTGTATTCTTTCACAGAGGTCGGCAGGTTGAAGACTGATGCAGGATAATTCACTCTTCCAGTAGAGATGACTTCCATGATGAGATTGGCATGCAGAGATGAATTAGTCTTGTAGGCACTGGTACAGAAGTTCAGAAGTTCCGGTAGAAACAGTGTAGATGTAGGGGCCAGGTATTCACACCTGAACTGAGCCTTTTTTTCTGAGCTGCTGCTTGCTAGATGGAAAATGACAGGCTGATTGGCAGTACAGCAAGACAGTGTTACAGGTTCCTCCAGCTAGGGAGTCATGTCACATGACTCCCACCTGTCCACTTTGGCTTTGACAAAGAATGTATATTCCTTTGTTTGGATTCTTGAGATTGTTAATGTTTCAATCATTAAGAATTTCAAAGGAAGTTGCAGGGTCCTTTGTCCTAGCAGACTGGTAGCCTCCATTCGCCAGGCCTGGCTTAGGAAATATAGATGGCCTTAGTCTAATTCCCTTTGAATTTGATCTCTGCAGGCACAGGGGTCATTAATGCCTCTTCAGAGATAACAAGGTATCAGTTTCTCAGATATTGCCAGAAAGTTCATTTTGTTCAGGGTTGCAGACAGACATAGCTTCAGCCTTTTTAAAGTGTTTCTCCAGTTTTTAAAAATTTTAGAAAGTAGCCATATGGTCTTAGCTCCAAGACAATATGTTAGCCTTCATTACAAGAGGATGTAAGTATAGGAGTAAAGCTGTCTTACTGCAATTATACAAAGCTTTGGTGACACCACACCTAGAGTACAGCGTGTCGTTTGGTCTCCTTGCCTAAGGAAAGATACACTTGACACAGAGGGACTGCAACAAAGGTTCACCAAATTAACTCCTGGGATGGAGGGACTGTCATATGAAGAAACATTAAATAGACTGGGCCCTTATTCTCAGAAGTTTAGAAGAATGAGAGGTGATCCCATTCAAATATACAAATTCTTACAGGGCTCAAGAGGGTAGATTCAGGAAGGATGTTTCCCCTGGCTGGGGAGGTGGGGGGGGGGCGGAAGTCTAGAACCAGGGGACACAGTCTCAGAATAAGGGGCAGGCCGTTTAGGACTGAGAAGAGGAGGAATTTCTTCACTCAGAAGGTGGTGAATCTTTGGCATTCTCTGCTCCAGAAGTTGTGGAAGCTCAGTCATTGAGTATGTCAAGTCTGGGATCAATAGATTTCTACATATTAAAAACATCAAGGGATACAGGGCTAGTGCAGGAAAATGGTGTTGAAGAAGAAGATCAGCTGATATCATTGAATGTCAGTGCGGGCTCGAAGGGCTGAATGATATACTCCAGCTCCTATTTCTTATATTCTTATACAGGAATGCAAAGACATCAGAAAATGGGCTGATCTGTTTAGCACAATGGTGGAAATATCGTCGGGCACCTAACAAAACCATGACATAACCCTAACCCTGGGAGTGGACTAAACTTGCTATACCATAAAGCACAGAAAGAAAATCTGCCTTTCCCCACTCCCCACCAACCCACTCCCCAAAGGACAAGCATTTAAAACCTGACAATCTTTGGTGTTTAAAAAGTAGAAAATGAGCAGGGTTCATTTATGTTCATTTAATTTTAAACATTTTATGTTTAACAAATTTGAAAATGGGTAGTGATCAGTGAGGCCAATCTGAGATCGCTGAAGCTATCGTCATAACATAAAAATGTTTCCAAATGTCTTATAGTTCTGATATACCTGATGACACAATAAGCTAAGATTGATTATTCCAATGCTTTCCATCACACCCAGTAACTCAATCATACTGTACAGGCTCTACACAGATGAATCACCTCTCTTTCAAAAGGACAAAGTAGATTTCTTCTAAGTTAAAGCTCTTTACATGACAAACATCTCCTTCAAAATAATATATAATTAGCCCAATTTACTGTGTTTATTTGAACAACGTTTTAAAGGATCAATGATTCTGAATCGCATCAGAGTCAAAAAACCTTTTTAGGTTATACCATCTAAATTACCCAATTTTCTAAGAACATATTAGGGGTTACTGCTATGCTTCTGAGGTGTGGTAGAGAAGGCTGCTCAGGGCCTGCTGTAAAGGATGTTGACAGATCTGTCTCAGAGAAGGTGCCCTGTCCCTGTAGAAGTGCAACAGAGGCACCCACCCTAAGCAGCCTGTGATAAATTAGAGTGGCATCATGCCATTCTGAAAAAAACAGAGGGCCTATCTGGTGAATATTTTTCCAAAGGGAAACAAGGGCCTGAATTATAAAGTATTCCATCTCCTTTGGGATCAATTATTTTTGTTAAGAAATTTTTTAGGAGCCTTGAGAAGGTCCAGTACAGAACCCATGCCTGTCTGAGCAAACGTGGCCTCTACAAGGTCTTGTTCTTGACATTTGATTGTCTCCAACCCCTACTGCACATTGAATGACTGTGAGTAGTTTTCTCCTGGAAGCGCATACAAGATAGCCAAAGGTTGGAAATTGCCAGGGAAGCCTGACTTCCACCCTGGCAGCCAGTCCACATTTAAGTGCATTCCAATGCAGCATCCAAGTCATTTCTGGGAAAGTGCGGGTATTCAACATTTCTTCATCACAGTGCAAGCTATTTGCAAGCAAAATTTGTGCAATACAGCATTTCTCCAACAAAAGAGTGTAGCTTTATGTGCTAGCTCTCTGAGGCATTGTCGCAAAAAAAATTCTGCCATGTGCCCTATGCGCCAATATTAATAATGTGTACAAAGATGGCACACACTTTATAGTTTCCAATACCAGCAAACTTCATTCACATCTGCTTCAGGTCCAATAGAAATAAGATACCCCAGTCTTCAGCCAGAATTGCCGAGTCGATGATTCATCTCAACACAGAAATCAGCCTTCAGCCAATTTGATTCACTCCACATGATACCAAGAAATGGCTGAAAGCCTGGATACTGCAAAAGCTATGTAGCCTGACAACATTCTGGCAATAGTACTGAAGATTTCTGATCCAGAACTTGCCGCATCTCTAGCCAAGCTGTTCCAGTACAGTGACAACACTGGCATCTACCCAGCAATGTGGAAAACTGCCTAGGTATGGTCCATCGACAAAAAGCGGGACAAATCCAACCAGCTAATTACTGCCCCATAAGTTGATTCTCGTAGTAAAATGATGGAACCATCTTCAGCTGCTTCATCAATGACCTTCCTTTCATCATCAGCTCAGAAGTGGGGATGCTCACTGATGACTGCACAATGTTCAGCATTATTCGTGACTCCTCAGATACTGAAGAAGTCCATGTCCAAATGTAGCAAGACCTGGACAATATACAGGCTGGAGCTAAAAAGTGGCAAGTAACATTCACACCACACAAGTGCCAGTTTCAACAAGGAATAATCTAACCATCGCTCCTTAACATTCAATGGCATTACCATTGCTGTATCTCCCATTATCAACATCCTGGGCATTACCATTGACCAGAAACTGAACTGGACTATCCATATAAATACTGTGGCTACAAGAGCAGGTCAGAGGCTAGGAATCCTATGACAAGTAACTCGCTTCCTCACTCGCCAAAGCCTGTCCACCATTTACAAGGCGCAAGTCAAGAGTGTGATGGAATAGTCTCCACTTGCCTGAATGAGAGCAGCTCCAACAACACTCAAGAAGCTCAACAGCATCTGAGACAAAGCAACTAGCTTGATTGGCACCCTTCACAAACATTAATTTCCTCTTCCACTGACGCACAGTAGCAACAGTGTGTACCATCTATAAGGTGCACTACAGGAACTCACCAAGCTTCCTTAGACAGCACCATCCAAACCCACGACCACTACTATCTAGAAGGACAAGGGCAGCAGAAACTTGGGAACGCCATCACCTGGAAGTTCCCCTTCAAATCACTCACCATCCTGACTTGGAAATATATCGCTATTCCTTTATTGTTGCTAAGTCAAAATCCTAGAAATCCCTCCCTAACAACACTGTGGGTGTACCTACACCACATGGACTTCAGTGGCTCAAGAAAACAGCTCACCACCCCCTTCTCAAGGGCAATTAGGGATGGCAAGAATTGCTGGCCTCGTTAGCGACGCTCGCATCCCATGAATGAATGAGTGAAAAAAAATCACTCCATGGCCAGCTACATTGAAACAGCCTCTACTTCTGTTAAAACCAAAGGTTACCCTTTGTCCAAAGAAGCCACCCCCTTTTGATGTTCCTGCTGGAGTGACATGAGAATACAGAGGGTCTTCACCCATGTTCTTCTCTCCTAATTTTGTGTCTAATAAAAAATTCACTCCCTGTTAAAGGTCAGCAGCAGCCATTTAAAATCTTCCGCCTGCCAGATTTCCTGATCCTCAGCTGTGCTGCAGGCCATGCTCTTTGTTTTTAACACTCAGAAGGTGTAAGTTGGGCTGGCCTTGCAAAATTTTACCTACTCAGCCTATTCTGATACTAGCATAGTGGCATCTGTACCATAGGTAAGTGCAGCTCTGAATTTTCCAGTCCTGCAATATGTCAAGCTCAAATGTCTTAATCAAATTGACACTTGCCATTTTAAAACTTTGTCCTTCAGTTCAGTAAAATGAACACCGATGATCTCTATCCATCCTATATGGGACACTGTAATTTACAACTGGCTCAGAATATGCCTGACCTGAAAATACAGCACTGACTGAAATTCATTGTACAGATCCCCACATTTTCCTTCCTCTTTACTTCAGTATTTAGAAACGCAAGAAACAGCTAAGTCATTGTGATGTGCTTCTATAGAATTATATATTCACTATTAATTAAACACATGCCTAATACATAATGTAATGAGTAAGTGCAAGATACCTATTTAAACTCCCTCGTGGGGAGAATCATTTACTCAATTCAATCAAGATTTAGCGATAGTACTCTCTGAAGTAATCCTCTCCTGTTACACGATTCCTATATTCATGTGGTGCATCTTCTGCTTGTACTACATCTTCTATTGTTCACTTTGCGAGGAAAAAGGTTACCAAAACAATGACTTGTATTTATATAATAACTTTAAAGTGGAAAATGTTTTACAGAGGGGAAGAAAAATATAGATAAAATAGGCAAAGGAATGGAACCAAACACTGGAGGAACAGATGCCGAACGCCTGGTGGAAAACTTGAGTTTTAAGAAAGATTTTCAAGGTGGAGAATGAAGTGGAGAGGTGGGGATAAGGGAGTACAGCTGAGCTATCTGAAGGCTCTGCCACCAATATTGGACAGAAGGTAGAGCAAGATTCACAAAAGCAAGAGTCTGGAAGGATAAAAAGCTTCAGAATATTGCAGATTATGGAGTGAGGCAAGTCACTGGAGGCATTTGAAAGTCAGGATGTGAATTTTAAATTCACAGCATCTGACAGTGCAGAGGTGGGAATCAGGCCAAGGGAAGTGATGGAGACATAAAGAGTGGTGTCATTAATGCACATATGGGTGCTCACTTCCTACCTGCTGCAAATGTCAATCAGGAGCAGTTGGTAAAATAGGGAGAGCAGAGGATCAAGGAGATATCCTTTTGGAACTCTAAAAATAATTGTAAAAGGTGTGAAAGAGCAAACAGAAGCCATTGCTAAACGTGCATTGGCTACATTCGGACATATTGGTGTGGAATCAGTTGAGGGCAATCTCATGGAGCTGGACAATGGAGGACAGATCATGGCATGGTCACTGTGGAGAGGTTGAGAAGGATAAGTACAAATACTCCATCACATTCCTGGTAACAGAAGATGGCATCAGTGATTTGGGCCAGTTCAGACTCTATTATGTGAACACGACAGAAGCCTGTCTGAGGAAATTTAGACAATGAGTTACTGGTTGACAATAACACATTCTGAGACAAAAGGGAGCCAGGGATGGGATGATAGTTGGATATCATTGATGGTTTGGATGCATGTTTTTGAAGAGGTGATGATGATGGCTTTGAAAGAGGGGTGGTGCTTGAGCCAGGGAATCCACAAACAATTGGTGAACCTGATCACCAAGAAGGGTAATTATGTAACCAAGAGTTGAGTGGGAAAGAGAGTAGGCAAACAGGAAGTGAGTCTCATGGAAGAGAAGAGCTTGACAAGGGCAGGGTGAAATGAGAGAAATACTGTAGAATGTCAGGGGCTGGAACTGAGTGGCTGGAAGACTTGAAGGAGATTAGTAGTAAAGTGTGGGGGGTGGGGAGGAAGGGAGGTCATGGTAGATGTAGCACTGATGAAGAAATCTATGAGCACTTTTAGAGGTGAGGGTTGATAGTACAGGAGAAAATGATTTGAGGAAATTATTGGTCTTGAATGTAGTATTTTTCAGCTGTTCTTGCACTCAGGGATTATCCTGGAAAAAGTGAGGTATTTTGCTAAAAAGGGAGAGGAATGGTAATGTTGGAAATAGTTGGGCCAAATCTAGATTCATTGTGTGAAAGGATTTCTCAAGTTTGCAGCTCTCTGAATTAAGGTGCTGTAATGGGGAAATAGCAAGGGTCAGTGATTTTGAATGATTTTGGGGAACTAAAAGCAAAAGGTAGAAATTTATAAGATCAGTTGTAGCAGAGGTATTGTGATAAGTAAAGAGAGTGGGAATTTGAGAATAATGGAGCTGAGAAGGTTTTTCCATTTTACAAATGAGAATTGGGGAAAGATCAGGAGGATAAAGGAAAAATGAAAATAGTTAGACAGTTTTTTAGGTGATTGACACCTCTGGAAACATATCAAGATCAAATGGGTGGCCAAGGGAATGGGTATGCGGCTGGGGCATTTATGTGAAAAGTGATATTGAGTGAGGATGGGGAGGTGGGGGGGAAAGAAAGCAATGATTTATATTTATAAAGGGCCAGTCACATCCTCATGATGTCCCAAACACTTCACAACAATTGAATTATTTTTGAAGTGTAGTTATTGTGATCCAGGCAACCAATTTATATACAGTAAGGTACCAATATAGAGTGTAAGATGAAAGGGGTGAATGTTTGCCAGTGCAACAAGCAGATCCACTACTCTTATATTGACAAGTGCCAAAGGACCTTTTCACAAACAGCTGAACAGACAGAATGGGCTTTAGTTTAATGGCTCATGTGAAAAATGAATATCCGAACAATTCAACACACCCTCAATACTGTGCTGAAATTCAGAATAGACACTATTGTGGAAATTTAAGAGCAGGTTGAAGTCACATAAGATGAAGGTTTGCTTAGTACAAAGGCACAGGGAGGGGAAGAAAAGAAAAAATCTTGGGAGGGAATTTGGCATGAAGTGGCAGCATGTGGCAAGGATTTAAAGTGAGAGACAAGAGTGATGGAACAGGATGAGGTGCTAAATGAAGGAGAACATGCCAGGTCAATATGGGGATTTAGCAACTAGAGCTGAATTACCACTTTTACAGTTTGGTAGGGCAAGTGAAGTTAGGCACTCAGAGGCTTTAATGAGTGGGTAGGAGCCACACACCCTGCAAGACAGGTTTCTGTCAGTGCCAAGGTGCTTATAAATTCATCCATGAAAGGATCAAGAATTAGAAGTTGCCTTATTCATGGGGGGGGGGGGGGGGGGGGGGTGGGGGGGGGGGGTGGTTGCGGACAGTGGGGGGGTGGTGAATATTCTGGAGATTGGTGGAAATTGATGCTCTACTGGTGGGGTTGGGTTCAATAAAAGAAGTAAGCAGGATGGGAAGGTCTCTAGGCAAATAGAACTGCGTGGTTTAAGCAATCTTTTTCTTGGAATGTTTATTCAGGTTGAGATCTAAAGATTCTGTGGAATTCTTAACATGTTTTAACAAACAGAATGCAATACAAGTTAGGATTCTATGGATTTATTTTTCCAATTTGGCAATGCCAAGTTAATTTTGATATTGTAAACTACAATATTGTCATTTTTTTTACTCTATCTAGCAATAAGAAACTGAATTCTGTTGATTCTGAGTTTTTTAAATATGTTTAACTTTGAACAACCTCAGTTATAAATTACTTTTTGACAGAGCAGATATTTAATCATAGTTACTTTATCAGCTACCATCAAAGCTGCCCTTACATATAATTTGTTGTCTCACAGTTCAAAGAATTCATTATGAGGAAGAAGGATTGTTTAATGTTATTACCCTGAATTTATGATGATACATGTATGTACTCTACATATAAACACTGAGACATTTTTTGCAATATATTTCACAAAACATTCTTATTCTTTTCTCCCTTCCTCTGTTTTCCTGAAGGCACCAACTCTTGCTGGGCTATAAGCTTTGATTTTGAGATGGGATTGTGTTGCCTCCAAAGCCTACCCACATTAATGCCTGTACATGTGGGTGTTCGTAGCTCTATAGGCAGGCTGTGCTGAATTTTGTAAAACAACCTTTTAATTTGGCTAAATTACAGGCAAGGAAAAGTCTTGCTCAAAGAGCTTGGTCTGCATTACACATGTACAAGGATTAAACGGCTGCAGCTCACTCTCTTCTGAAGGGCAATTAGGGATGGGCAACAAATGCTGGCCTTGCCAGCAGTGTTTACATTCCATGAATGAATAAAAAATAAAAAGAGAAAGTTGCATTGCTGACAGAAATTGGCCTAATAGCTCACAATAGTATAGTGGAGACATGCGAACAACACTGCTTTCTTTGATGCTATAAAGTTGCTGCAAGAAGCTGCACCAACAAAAATGAGACTGAGTTATCCTCCAGTAAAAGCACAGATGCCAAGCTGCATGGTGGTAGGCTATAGATGAAATTAGTGTGGTTTCTGGGCTCCTTCATACTAGACTTCAAATAACAAATCAGGTGACAATAGATTGAAATTGGAGGAACCTGTGCCAGTCAATTTTGTTCTCATTTCTTGTGGGGCCCCTGAACAAAACTCCGATCCCTTCTGGGACATTCCAATTCAAGTATTGCATCTGACATTGCCTTTTTGAACACACTCTTTCAGTAGACTAAAGCTGGAAGGCACATTTCTCTTGTAAGTGGATGTGGTGAATATGGGATAGCAAATAGATGCTCAGGCTTCCAGTTCAATGCTCTCCTCTGCTGTTATGTATTTTCATTGGGCACTTAGTGTTTTTCCTCCTTCAAATAGTATGAATACAAGCAGCCACTTGATGTAAATGACAACGGTCCTGTAGTCAAATAACATCGAAACAATAACCCTCCATTGTCTCTGAGTTGTCATGCTGCTTGTCTAACATCCAGTAATATATGAACAGAAATTTCCTTCAATTTAATATTGGGGAGACCAATGGCCCCTGCCACAAATTCCATTTCCTTGTCACCGATTCCAAACCCCTCTGTGACCACTGTCTGAAGCTGAACCAGACTATTCATAGCTGCAATGTCCTTTTCAACCCTGAGCTGAGCTTCTTGTCCCATGTCCTCTCTGTCACCAAGACTGCATACTTCTACCTACATAATATTGCCTGTCTTTGCCCCTACCTCAGCTCATCTATTGCTGAAACTCAACCATGTTTTGTTACTTCCAGACTTGACTATTAAAGTGCTCTCTTGGCTAGCCTCCCATCTTCCACTCTTCATAAACTTGAGCTCATCCAAAACTCCGCTGCACATATGCTAACTTCTACTTAGCCCCATTCACCTATCACCTCTGCCATCTGGTATACCCTGGTCCACAAACAGCATTACTTTGAATTTAAAATTTAATTTGTTTTCAAATCCTGCTATGACCTCACCTTTCCCTGTCTCTATAACCTGCCTCACCCTCCAAGCACTCTGTTTTCCTCAAAATCTGGCCTCTTGAGCATCCCTCATTTTAATCACCCCGCCCCCCACTGCAGCTGTGCCTTCAGCTGCACAGGTCTAAGCTCTGGAATTCCTTCCTTAAATGTCATCACCCCTCTCTCCTCCTTTAAGGCTCTCCTTAAAACTTACCTCTTTCACCAAGCTTTTGGTTACATGTCATAATATCTTCCTATGTGGCTTGGTGTCAAATTTTGCCTGGTAATGCTCCTCTGAAACATTTTATAATGCTTCACTATGTTAATGGTGGCATATAAATGCAATTAGTTGTTGTTGATGCACACCCTGTCTTTACATGTAGGCTATGTGCTTTATCTAAAGTATCCTGATACCTATACGGGTGTCATGTGCAACTCAAGTGCACTCTGCCAGGGGGTGAATGTGGTGAATTTTGACCAGCTGATACCTCCTTCCATGGTATCCAAGTGCTGCCCCTAACCAATGTAGCAGGTGTCATTTCCCTTATTGGTGCACTACATACTGGTTTACTTAACAGCTGTCCGCTGGAAAGATTCTCTGGCAAAGCAGATGAAGTTGAGAAAATCCTGCCCTCAAAGCTGAGGTATCCCAGTCTTATTTGTGCTTATATTTCTTATTTGCTAATTTGTCCTGTATGAAATGCATGAGCCTAAAAATATGGAAAAGGCTGTTTTCAGTTCTGCAGTCTCAATGGATAAATCTTAATGTAGTGCACCAAGATCTGCCAGTATCAGCGATAGGTGATGCAGCTTAATGGGAATCTGGATTTTAACTAGAACTTTCATGGTCCCCCTCGAGGCTCCATGGTATTCACCTTTATGGTCCATAAGGACAATAGCTAGTAGTATACTGTATAACTGTTGTCAGCGGTCAAAAGTGGAGGAGAGTGGCAGAAATTTGCAGATGTGAGCTAGAGTTGTTTTGAGCAATACATATGTTCTGACCTAAATGCATTCCTTTTAAGCCAATCCACTGTACCTGTATTATTTGAAGGTGAAGGCAGGCTGGATAGATGGCTGCCTGGTGATCAAGAATACCCCCTTCAGCCCTATAGCTCACAACCCCATTGAGAGACCCTTACACACAAGGCGAACAGTGAAAAATCAAGCTGTCAGGATAATTGCGGTGTATACAATCAGTATGTTAAAACAGAGCTTCACATGCCTCGACAGCTGAGGGGGTGTGGTACAGTTTAGTCCTGCCAAGGCTTTAAGGATATCAGTAGCCTGACCAGGTGGACAAGGAACCCAGCTGGTGCCAATGGTAGAATTCAATTTTGAAGGCCAGCCAAGGTGTTTGTGCCATAACCCATTAGCAAGACCCTCCTCTTTGTTAACAATTAATTCAGTACTATTTCCAATTCATCAGACTTCAAACATCATAATAATAATAATGGCAAAATACTGCGGATTCTGGAAATCTGAAACAAAAACAAAAATACGCTAGAAAAACTCAGCAGGTGTGACAGCATCTGTGGAGAGAGAGGCAGAGTTAACATTTCGAGTCCGTATGACTCTTCTTCAGATCACTTGGAATCAAATCCACTTTTCTGATTCCACATTTATTGCACTAGCCACTTGTTTTTCCAGTGAGTTAACTTGCCCTAACAGCCTTTGTAAACATATTTTTAAAATATTAGTGGACTACATATAGACTAGAAACATTTTTTGTTTCCATATACGGCTACTGATGTTAAATTTATTCATCATAAACAGTCTTTCACATGTGTCTCTCTGGGCCCGCTTACCAGACTCAGGGAACCTGTCCATATTAAATAAATACGAACATACATATGAACATATGAATTAGGAACAGCAGTAGGCCATTCAGCCCCTCCAGCCTGCTCCACCATTCAAATCATTGCTAATCTGAGTGTGGCCTCAACTCCACATTCCACCTACCCCCGATAACCTTTGACTCCCTTGTTAGTCAAGAATCTATCCACCTCTGCCTTAAAAATATTCATTGACACTGTCTCCACCATTTTCTGGCAGACGAGGTACCAAAGATTCATGATCCTCTGAAAGAAAAAAATCCTTCTCATCTCCATCTTAAATGGGAGACCCCTAATTTGTAAACTTTGTCCCCCTAGTTCTAGTCTCTCCCACAAGTGGAAATATCCTTTCTGCATCCACCCTGTCAAGTCCCCTCAGGATCTCATATATTTCAATAAGATCACCTCTCAATCTTCTAAACTCCAATGGAAACAGGCCCAACCTGTCCAATCTTTCCTCTTAAGATAACCACAGCCCCCATCCCCAGAATCAGTCAAGTGAACCTTCTCTGAACTGCTTCTAACACATTTATATCCTTTCTTAAATAAACAGACCAAAACTGTACACAGTACTCTAGATGTGGCAAGGGTACTCTGAGTGGGGGGGGGCTTCAATTTCTACCACAAAGAGCGGCTTGGTAGCACTGCTACTGACCAAGCTGGCCGAGTCCTAAAGGACATAACCGCTAGACTGGGTCTGCGGCAGATGGTGAGGGAACCAACAAGAGGGAAAAACAAAAACAAAAACAGAATTACCTGGAAAAACTCAGCAGGTCTGGCAGCATCAACGGAGAAGAAAAGAGTTGACGTTTCGAGTCCTCATGACTCTTCCACAGAACTGAGTGAATATAAGGAGATGGGTGAAATATAAGCTGGTTTAAGGTTTTGGGGGGGGGGGGGGGGGAGAGAAGTTGTGGGGGTGGTGTGGTTGTAGGGACAAGCAAGCAGTGATAGGAGCAGATAATCAAAAGATGTCACAGACAAAAGAACAAAAGAACACAGAGGTGTTGAAGGTAGTGATATTATTTAAATGAATGTGCTAATTAAGAATGGATGGTAGGGCATTCAAGGTACAGCTCTAGTGGGGGTGGGGTGGAAAGACTAGCAGGGCATAAAAAATTTAAAATTAATGGAAATAAGTGGGAAAAGAAAAATCTATATAAATTATTGGAAAAAAAAACAAAAGGAAGGGGGAAGAAACAGAAAGGGGGTGGGGATGGAGGAGGGAGCTCAAGATCTAAAGTTGTTGAACTCAATATTCAGTCCGGAAGGCTGTAAAGTGCCTAGTCAGAAGATGAGGTGCTGTTCCTCCAGTTTGAATTGGGCTTCACTGGAACAATGCAGCAAGCCAAGGACAGACATGTGGGCAAGAGAGCAGGGTGGAGTGTTAGAATGGCAAGCGACAGGGAGGTTTGGGTCATTCTTGCGGACAAACTGAAGGTGTTCTACAAAGCGGTCGCCCAGTTTATGTTTGGTCTCTCCAACGTAGAGGAGACCACATTGGGAGCAACGATTGCAATGGACTAAGTTGGGGGAAATGCAAGTGGAATGCTGCTTCACTTGAAAGGAGTGTTTGGGCCCTTGGATGGTGAGGAGAGGAAGTGAAGGGGCAGGTGTTGCACCTTTTGTGTGGGCATGGGGAGGTGCCATAGGTGGGGGTTGAGGAGTAGGAGGTGATGGAGGAGTGGACCAGGATGCCACCACCAAACACATCTTCCCTTCACCCCCCCCGGCAGTATTCCATAGAGATCATTCCCTCCGGGACACCCTGGTCCACTCCTCCATCACCCCCTATTCCTCAACCCCCACCTATGGCACCTCCCCATGCCCACGCAAAAGATGTAACACCTGCCCTTTCACTTCCTCTCTCCTCACTGTCCAAGGGCCCAAACGCTCCTTTCGAGTGAAGCAACATTTCACTTGCATTTCCCCAAACTTAGTCTACTGTATTCGTTGCTCCCAATGTGGTCTCCTCTACATTGGAGAGACCAAACGTAAACTGGGCGACTGCTTTGCAGAACACCTGCGGTCTGTCCGCAAGCATGACCCAAATCTCCCTGTCGCTTGCCATTTTAACACTCCACCCTGCTCTCTTGCCCACATGTCTGTCCTTGGCTTGCTGCATTGTTCCAGTGAAGCCCAATGCAAACTGGTGGAACAGCACCTCCTCTTCTGACTAGGCACTTTACAGCCTTCCAGACTGAATATTGGGTTCAACAACTTAAGATCTTGAACTCCCTCCTCCATGCCCACCCCCTTTCTGTTTCTTCCCCTTTCCTTTTGTTTTTTCCAATAATTTATACAGATATTTCTTTTCCCACCTATTTCCATTAATTTTAAATCTTTTATGCTCTGCTAGTCTTTCCACCCCACCCCCACTAGAGCTATACCTTGAGTGCCCTACCATCCATTCTTAATTAGCACATTCATTTAGATAATATCACTACCTCCAACACCTCTGTGTTCTTTTGTTCTTTTGTCTGTGACATCTTTTGGTTATCTGCTCCTATCACTGCTTGCTTGTCCCTACAACCACACCACCACCCCCCCGACTTCTCTTCCCCACCCACCTTAAACCAGCTTATATTTCACCCGTCTCCTTATATTCACTCAGTTCTGTGGAAGGGTCATGAGGACTCGAAACGTCAACTCTTTTCTTCTCCACCGATGCTGCCAGACCTGCTGAGTTTTTTGTTTTGGTAATTCTGTTTTTTGTTTTGGATTTCCAGCATCCGCAGTTTTTTGTTTTTATATAAGAGGGAAAAACATACTTGGCCTCATCCTTACCAACCTGCCTGCTGCAGATGTATCTGTCCATGACCGTATCGGTAGGAGTGACCACCCCACAGTCATTGAGGAGATGAAGTCCCACCTTCACACTGTTGTGGGGCACAACCTAGCTGCTAAATGGGATAGATTTCAAACAGATCTAGTATCTCAAGACTGGGCATCCATGAGGCACTGTGAGCCATCAGCACAATCTGTAACCTCATGGCCTGGCATATCCCCCACTCAAGCATTATCATCAAGCCAGGGGATCAACCCTGGTTCAATGAAGAGTGCAGGAGGGCATGCCAGGAGCAGCATCAGGCAAACCTAAAAATAAGGAGTCAACCTGCTGAAGCAATAACACAGGACTACTTGCATGCCAAACAGCATAAGCAGCAAGTGATATACAGAGCTAAGTGATCCCACACCAATGGATCAGATCTAAGCTCTGCAGTCCTGCCATATCCAGTCGGGAATGGTGGTGGCAATTAAACAACTCACTGGAGGAGGAGGCTCCACAAATATCCCCATCCTCAATGATGGAGGAGCCCAGCACATCAGTGCAAAAGATGAGGCTGAAGCATTTACTATAATCTTCAGCAAGAAGTGCTGAGTGGATGATCCATCTTGAACTCCTCCAGAGATCCTCAGCATCATAGATGCCAGTCTTCAGCCAATTCGATTCACTTCACTTGATAACAAGAAATGGCTGAAGGCACTGGATAGTGCAAAGGCTATGGGCCCTGACCATATTCCGGCAGTAGTACTGAAGACTTGTGTTCCAGAATTTGCCGCGCCACTAGCCAAGCTGTTCCAGTACAGCTACAACACTGGCATCTGCCCGGCTATGTGAAAAAATGCCCAGGTATGTCCTGTACACAAAAAACAGGACAAATCCAACCTGGCCAGTTACCGCCCCATCAGTCTACTCTCGACCATCAATAAAGTAATGGAAGGGGTCATCAATAGTACTATCAAGCGGCACTTGGTTGGTAATAACCTGCTGACACCCAGTTTGGGTTCTGCCAAGGCCACTGAGTTCCTGACCTAATTACAGCCATGGTTCAAACATGGACGAAAGAACTGAACTCCCAAGTTAAGGTGAGAGTGACTGCCCTTGACATCAAGGCACCATTTGACCTAGTGTGGCATCAAGGAACCCTAGGAAAATTGCAATCAATGGGAATCAGAGGGAAAGCTCTCCACTGGTTGGAGTCATACCTAGCACAAAGGAAGATTGTTGGAGGTCAATCATCTCAGCTCCAGGACATCACTGCAGGAGTACCTCAGGGTGGTGTCCTAGGCGCAACCTTCTTCAGCTGCTTCATCAATGACATTCCTTCCATCATAAGGTCAGAAGTGGGGATGTTCACTGATGAATGCACAATGTTCAACACCATTGGTGACTCCTCAGATACTGGAGCAGTCCGTGTCCAAATACAGCAAGACCTGGATAATATCCAGGCTTGGGCTGAAAAGTGGCAAGTAACATTCGTGCCACACAAGTGCCAGGCAATGACCATCTCCAACATCGCTCCTTTACATTCAAGGGCATTACCATTACTGAATCCCCCACTATCAACATCCTGGGGGTTACCATTGACCAGAAACTGAACTGGGCTTGCCATATAAATACTGTGGCTACAAGAGCAGGTCAGAAGCTGGAAATCCTCTGACTTCCCAAAGCCTGTTAACCATCTACAAGGCACAAGTCAGGAGTGTGATGGAATACTCCTGACTTGCCTGGATGAGTGTAGCTCCAACAACACTCAAGAAGCTTGACACCATCCAGGACAAAGCAGCCTGCTTGCTTGGCATCACATCCACAAACAGTCGCTCCCTCCACCACCAAAGCACAGTAGCACCAGTGTATCACCTACAAGATGCACTGCAGGAATTTACCAAGGCTCCCTAGACAGCACCTTCCAAGCCCACGACTACTACCATCAAGAAGGGCAAGGGCTGCAGATAGATGGGAACACCACCTGGAAGTTCCCCTTCAAGTCACTTACAATCCTGACTTGGAAATATACAGCTGTTCCTTCACAGTCGCTGGGTCAAAATCCTATAACTCCCTTTCTAACAGCTCTGTGGGTGTACCTACACCACATGGGCTGCAGCGGTTCAAGACTGTGGCTTACCATCACCTTCCAAAGGGCAACTAGAGATGGGCAATAAATGCTGGCTCAGCCAGTGAAGCCCACATCCCGTGAATGAAAAAATAATGTGATCTCACAACTGGAGCTGATATTGCAACATCATGCAGGGTCAGCACACAACAATCAACACATGCAAATAATACACTGTGCAACTAATATGTGATTGGAACAGAGCATATCAGCAAAGAATCAAAATGTTATGGTGACCAAAGATGATTGTTCCCTGTAAAGACATTTGAGCCAATCAAAAATGGTAAATCACCTTGCCAGTTTTATACAAGACTTTGATTGCAACAATAACCACTGCATGAACTAAACCGAAAGATTGCAGTGTGCTACTGGAACTAAAATAGCAGCACCAACTTCTGGCACTGAAGCTTCATAGACAGCTGGTGAGCCAGTCTTCTGTAGGGCACTGTTGTTCATGTATTCTTTTAGAATAAGGTCATGGATGGCAAGAAACCTGCTCATAAAAGACTTGACAGGTTATCAAGGCCTTGATGTCTATTGGGAAACCTATCAAAGGGATCTAAGGAAGCATGGAATAGAAAAGGGGCAGGGAGACGGATATAAGCATCTACAACAGAAATAAAATGTTTTATTGTATTACCTATCACATCCTAGTAAAGGTAGGCAAGCTGCTGCTGAGTTAGATTATTTGATATCTTCAGGGAATGACTGCATATTGAAAGCTTGACAACATAGATGTTGAGAGTTTCCCCTGATTGGAAGCCTACTGGAAGCCTAAAGGTGGCCTACTGGCTGGGTGACAATCGCGCCTCCTATGACTCCCCCAATTACAGGGCAGCAGACATCAGAGAGCCACAGCCACAAGCTATCCTGTGGAGGGGCTCGGCCATCCACAATGGTAGTCTGATGGCTGTGGCAATTCTTTATTTTTAACTTTGTTAAATTGTTCAGACAGTGCCTCTACCATGAGGTTTCCTCGCGCTCCCCAACTGCATCAGCAGCGTCCACCTTTCCCACTGGCACTGCTGGTCAGCCTATGTATTATTATGTAACACCAAAACTACCACATTTACACCCGGCAGCACAAGTTGAAATCTAGCATAATGCGCGTAATTCGGTGGCCTGCATAATATACTATGGGGGAAAAATTTATCAAGGGCCATTTTCAGGAGTGGGGGTTGCAATGCACGATCATCTTCCATCCAGTTCCGTGGAGGCAGCCAGCATGCAAACTTTGTGTTGTCTCCTCAAGTACATGATTTCAGCGTGTAGCCCAGTTCAAAATGCACTGCTGACTAGGTAAATACTGCAAAGGCAGGACCAGTGTAGTGCATGTCAAGTATGTGTTTCATTTAGCCTGCATGTTTTAAAAGCAGCCTGGCCCTCTTAAAGGGGTGTTACACTCTTTGTACAGAAGTTATTGCAGACTGTCTGTTGGAAGGCCTGGAGAGAGGGGTCAGAGGTAAGGAACATATACCTGAAGGATTTTGGCAGTGAAGAAGCAGAGCAGCCAGAGCCTGGAGGGAGCATAAGTGTCAGGGAAAGATGTTAAAAAAACAAAAGTGTCATCAGCACAAGGGACAGGGCTGATTGGTGAGTAGCTGGTCAGTGTTTTTAAAATAAGTTTATTTTTTAAGTTTACTTAGATTAATAAGGAGAGGCATGACAGGGGACCTCAGTCCCATGGAATGCACATCCTGTGCCATATGGGAACTCCAGGATGTTTCTCATGGCCTGGACAAGTACATGTGCAGGAATTGTCATCAGCTGGAGGAACTTGAACTCCAGGTTTTGGTGCTTAAGCAGCAGCGGGCGTCACGGCGGAGCAACCGCGAGGCTGAAAGCTAAGTGGATAGCACGTTTCTAGAGGTGATCACCCTGCAGCTTAAAGGAGTGTCGGTGGAAAGGAAATCCAGCAAAGGGCAGTTCTTGACTTACTTTTAGGGAATGAAGCTAGGGGCAGGTGGAAAGGATAGAAAAGTATGAAGATAGACCAAAAGTAAATGTTTTAAATTGGGGAAAGACCAATTTTACCGAGCTGTTATGTGAGTTGGCAAAAGTGACCTGGAAACAGCTATCAAAGGTAAATCAATGTCAGAGCAGTGGGAGGTATTCAGGGAAGAAAGAGAGAGGGCTCCTGACAAACATGTTTCCCAGGAAAAAAGAGGGTGTGAATCCCAGTCAAGGCTTCCTCTTTGGATGTCAAAGAGCATGCAGAATAGGATAAGGCAAAAAAAGCAAGTTTATACCAGATGCCAACAGCTCAATACTACAGAAATCCTGGAGGAGTGTAGAAAGTGCAGGGGTGAAATTTAAAGGGAAATTAGAAAAGCACTTCATTGAAATATTTAAACCAGATGGATTTTGATAAACATGTCAAAAATCTATCTAGCTCAGTTTTGAATATATTAAATGACCCAGCTCTCTGGTAGTGAATTCCAAAGAATAACAACGCTGAGAGAAGGAATTCTTCCTTATCTCTGTTTTAAATGGGAGAGCCCTTATTTTTAAACTGTACCCCTTAGTTCTAGATTCCCCCACAAGGGGAAACATCTTCTCAGCATCTAACCTGTCAATACCCCTCAGAATTTTATGTTTCAATAAGGTCACTTCTCATTCTTCTAAACTCCAATCAGTATAGGCCCAAGTTGCTCAACGTTTCCTCATAAGAAAACCTTTTTATCCCAGGAATCAGCTTAGTGAATCTTCTCTGAACTGTTTGCAATGCAAGTATATCGCTCCTTAAGTAAAGAGGCCAAAACTGTACATAGAATTCCAGGTGAGGTCTCACCAATGCACTGTACAGTTGTAGCAAGAATTCACTACCTTGATATTCCATCCCTCTTGCAATAAAGGCCAAAATTTATTTACTTTACTAATTACTTGATGTATCCGTATGCTAACTTTTTGTGATTCATGTACAAGGATACCCAGATCCTTCTGTACTCCAGCATTTTGCAGTCTCTTTCAATTTAACTAATATCCTGCTTTTCTATTCTTCCTGTCAAAGTGAACAATCTCACATTATAATCCATATGTCAAATTTTTGCCACTCGCTTAACCTATCTATATCCCTTTGCAGGCCCTTTGTATCCACCTCACAATTTGCTTTCCTACCTATCTTTGTACGATCGGCAAATTTGGCTACAATACATTTGATCCTTTCATTCAAGTCATTAATATAGATCGCAAATAGGTAAGACCCCAGTACTGATCTTTGTGGCACTCCACTATTTACAGTTTGGCAACCTGAAAATGATCTATTTATCCCAATTCTCTGTTTCCTGTTAGTCAGCTAATCCTCCATCCATGCTAATATATGATCGTCAACGCCATGAGCTCTTATCTTGTGCAGTAATCTTTTATGTGGCACCTTAGTGAATGCTTTTTGGAATCCAAATACACTCCAACCACTGGTACTCACTTATCCACCCTGCTTGTTACGTCCTCAAAGAATGCTAATAATTGAGTCAAATGTGATTTCCCTCTCACCAAACCATGTTGACTCTGCCTGATTGTTATAATTATCTAAATGACCTGCTACTGCCTCCTTAATAATGGATTCTCGCATTTTCCCAGATTTTAGGCTAACTGGCCTATAATTTCCTGCCTTCTGTGTCTCTTCTTTGATAGAGGTTTCCCATTATTAGTTTTCCAGTTTCATCTTCTATGGGACCAACATCCACTTTAGCTACTCTTTTCCTTTCTATATACTGGAATAATCATTCACTTTTTTATATTTCTTGCTAGTGTTCTCTCATACTTCTGTTTCTCCCTCTTTTTTTTAATTAGTCATCCTTTGCTGCTTTCTAAAATTTCCCCAATCATCTGGCCTACCACTAATCTTTGCAACATTTTATGTCATGAAACATTTCATTAAATGTCTGCCAGTGGAGAACACATAGAGCCTGCAAAGAGATATAGACAGGTTAAGTGAGTGGGCACCGAAGTGGCAGATGGAGTATAACGTGGAGAAGTGTGAGGTTATTCACTTTGCTTGTAAGAATAGAAAAGTAGACTATGTTTTGAAAGTTGTGCAACTTGCAAACGTTGATGCTCAGAGACTTGGCTGTGCTTGTACAAGGAACACTAAAAGTTAGCATGCAGGTATAGCAAGCAATTAGGAAAGCAAATGGTATGCTGGCCTTCATTTCAAGGGAATGGAGTACAAGAATAATGAAGTCTTGCTACAATTGAATTGGGCTTTGGTGAGACCTCACCTGGAATACTGTGTGCAATTTTGGTCTCCATTTTATGGAAGGATTGGAGGTAGTACAGCAAAGGCTCAATAGATTAGTCCCTGGGACGAATGGGTTGTTCTACGATGAGAGGCTGAGTAAATTGGGTCTATATTCTCTGGCATTTAGAAGAATGAGAGGTGATCATATTGAAACATTCAAGATTATTTAGGGGTTTGACAGGACAGATACTGAGAACAAAGGGGCACAGTAACAGGATAAGTGGTGATCATTTTGGACTGAGATGAGGAGAAATTTCTTCACTCATTGGGTCGTGAATCTTTTGAATTCTCTAGCCCAAAGGGTTATGGAAGTGCCATCACTGAATATATTTATTGCAGAGGCAGACAGATTTTTAGTCTCGGGGAATCAAGAGAAATGGGGAGTGGACAGAAAAGGTGAGTTGAAGCCCAAGATTAGCCATGATCACATTGAATGGCAGAGCAGGCTCGAAGGGCCATGTGGTTTTCTCCTCTTCCTATTTCTTCTGCTTTGGTTGTGTTGGCATCTCAGACAAACATTTGTATTCTGCCAACATTTATATGGTTAGCGCCAGCTAAACCAGATCCTGCTGATATGGTAATCCTGATAATGAAAACTTAGAAATAATCTAAAGATGGATCAAGTGATGGGGCTGTGACTATTCCCTTTGGCAGCTTGTTTCACTATGGGATTCTCACTGGGAAGGAAAATTGTTGATGCCCTGTCTTGGAAATGTGTGTTGGGAATGTATCTTGCAGGGAACAAGCAGGCCATGCACAAGCAACGTTTCCTTTAAATGGTCTTTAGTTTGTGTGGGATGGTTACCTCGTGTTTTGTCTTTGCCGGAGGCCACTAGGCACTTGCTTCTGTCAATTCTCATCAGTCCATTCCACATTGTATAGAGCATGGCCAGTCAACTTTCTCCCTCCTTTGCTGTAGTGATTCCCAATCCAAATCTTTGATCAAGGATGTGACACTCATGTATTTCCCATACTGATTTATTTATATCTCTTGCCATACAAGGATTCCACACACAACTTGCATAATCCAGGGTTGGATGAACGAATAAAAGCAAAATACTGCGGATGCTGAAAATCTGAAACAAAAACAAAAAGTGCGAAAAAACTCAGCAGGCCTGACAGCATTTGTGGAGAGAAAGACAAAATTAACATTTTGAGTCTATGTGACTCTTCTTCAGAGCTCTGAATAAGAGTCATATGGACTCAAAACGTTAAATCTGTCTTGGATGAACGAATGTTTGGTAAGCTATAACTCTAATATTTTTTTCAACACCAAAGATTCCTCCTCAGAAATCAAAGAACCCTGTTTGTTTTGGATGTTATCTACCAAATGTGGAATTCCTATTGAAGATTGTTTTTAAGATGAACCCCCAGGTATGGTTGCATATCCATTTGTTGGAGAATTTGGTTACAGAACTTAAAACTAACTGTTGGTGGATCCTTTTTTGTTGGTAATGCACAGGACATAGCATTTTTTGACATTGAATGCCATCTCCCATTTGTCCTGCAAATTTGGAAATTCCAGAAGATCATCTTGCAATGAATTGATACAATCTTGAGTTTTCTCTGATATGTAAACCACATGGGTAATCTGCAAATAGTCGCATCCTGTTTTTCAACTTGTTGGGAAGGTCATTTATAAATGTCAAGAAGAGTAAACGTTCCAACACAACTCCCCGAGGACTTTCCTGGAGAGAGTAATTCTCCATAACACACCAATCTCTAAGTTCTGTTTGTTTGGAAGTACCAGATCCAATTTAATAATATCCCCCGATTCCACAGTGGTGAAGTTTGAATGTTCACGTGGCCCATAACAAAAAAGGTACAGAGCAGAATTGGAGGAGGAAAGGCACGCTTATATCACCTGTGTCTGCTGGAACAGAGGATCTCAGCATCATGAGGATGGCTGTTACTGAGTCCATTGTATTCACTGTTATCAAGAACATTAAGGATGATTGTATGTTCCTGACTTATGCTCCTTTTCAAATACCAGTTGACCCCCATCCTGCTCTCTAGCATGAAGTGTAAGCAGCAGAAGGTGTGATCATGGACCTCTTGCTTTCCACTCAAATCCCTTCCCTCACTCCAACCCTTCCCTCTGCACTTCTACTTTCCAAGAACTGCTACCTGGCCAATCACGGCAGCTTCACGAGTAAGGATGAATGTTACACCAGACCTCTGAGAAAGAATCATTGTCTTCTAATCCGACACTTGCAGCCACCAGCTCAGATACTGATAGTGTATAACTCAGAGAGTAGTACAGAATTCGGTTCTGCTTACGGTGAGCAATGTTCCCTCTAATCTGTATGAGTGTGTTGGGAATGTATCTTGCAGGGAACAAGCAGGCCATGCACAAGCAACGTTCCCTTTAAGATGGTGCATGCACTGTCCCACATCAGCCTTAAAGGGACTGCATGGTGCAACAAGTTGGCTGCGAACACCAAACAGAGGTTAGAAGGAAATTGATGATGAGTCACTGGGCAGTCTGACAGGTTGTTTGCCAGCTCACCGGATGATGAGGTTGCAGATTAGTTCTACTGCAGTGGGCTCAGATGAGGATTTCAATGGAGCAGCCCACAAGACAATACCAATGATCATGCACACAGAGATGCATGGTGTATTGGCATGCCTGTCGGACAGCCTGTGGTCACTGTCAAGGAGCATGGAACAGCATGGTTCCAACTTGGCTCAGGGCCTCATGCAGAACTTGGAATCCATATGTTCCAACATGGAAGAGGGAGCCAATTCCATTGTCCTAGTGGACCCAACCATGAGACAGCATCTGGTGGCCGCTGTCTCAGCTTCCATTCCAGCACAAGCAACATCTATCCGACATCTCAGTGCTGCAGTGGAAACCAAGCCCAAGAGATCCACGCTTGGAGCCATGTAGACTCAGGCTGTTGCCACCATGGCTACAGGTACCAGTGCTCAAAGGGGCATGCAGGCTCTCGCAGCAGGCCAGCAATCAGGTTTCTAAGATTGTTGAGGCACCACCCCCAGGGGAACGCAGTGGCTCTTTGTGCACAAACTTGTAGTCTTATCTCAGGATATGCCCCTAGAACTGGTACTCTGCCAATGCCCACTGTTGCCTTTCAGCCAGCCAGCCTAGATGGCTGCCACCTATACCAAGCAGATGCAGTCCAAAGTCAGACCCTCAAGGTCCAGAACCATTTACAGTCTCTCCCACTGAAAGTCAACAGCCTTCCAGCAGGCATGCTACAGCCACCGGAATTGAACTGCACAGGAGAACTAGGACAGGCAAAGGCACTGAGGACATGCACAAGGGTGAATATGTCAATTTGGTATACGTTATTGGAGGTGTCAGATAAAGTTGTTATAGAATGGTTTTTTGTTGGTGGCTTTTATTTCAGGATTTAAGCCAAAAGGATGCTGTGATGATATATATCAAATAGAATGAAAGATGGGGAATTTTGGAGCAACTGTGATGGTGGGGGGATGTCATCTTAGACGAACTGGAGTCTCAGTATCCACCCAAGGGCAGCTTGTCCAGAGTAAAGGGGTCTCAGATGCGTCCTCCCATCTTTCTCTTCTTCCAGCTCCTTCTGCACACAGCTTTCCCTCTTTACTGCATGTGTTCCATTTCCAAATCATGCTGTAGCCAAACAAGATCTGCAACTATAGCCCTCATGCCTGAAGCAAATTTTCTCCTGACAGGCCTCCCAACTCCCATGGCCTCCTTGAAAAACCAAAATGGTTGCAAAACCCATCCAATAAAAATCACCACACTAGCTCTGCAACAGCAAAAAATAATTGAAAGATATCTTACTTGGAAGTTGGATGGTTGGTTCTTTAAATAGGTTAGTTGGTTGTTCCACTTGCTGCTGGGGGTATTTAAGAAAGGGCATTAACTGGAACTGCACGGTCCAAAATGACAGATTGTATGTCAATCAGCAATAGAGGCGACTTTGGCCTTTATGCAAATAAAGTAGAATATGTGTTTACGTGCTGCTTTGTTATTCATGTAAGTTAAGAGTTATACAGCAAAGAGTGGACTCACTGGAGGTATTTTTAATCCAAACATAGATGAGTTTGGGTGGGGTGGGAAGCAAAAACTTCTAAAATCTCAAACCTGAACCCTTCCCATCTCAAATCTGCCCACATCTGATTTAAAAAGATTCAGGATGGACGGTCAGTGACCAACCCAATTCCAGGAGGTGGGACACACAAATGTTTAAATGAAGCCATGTGCCTCAAATTTTATCTCTCTTCCAGCTTTAAAGTTGGTCAAGCAGGTTTCCCAGTTTTCAGGAAACTTAGCAGCTAGGAACCAACTACACTGTATGGATGAAGTAAGTGTATTTCCAATGTTGCTTGTGGGCCAGGAAGAGCTGAACTGCTTCCTTGCAACCTCTTAGCTAACCTGTTTCCCTCCCTGCAATCAAACTTTTCTGTTGTGATGAACAACATGCCCGCAATGACTCTCCCTGTCAGCCTGATCTCTTTGCCCCCGATCTCTGTCCAACAGCCCAGGATCACCAACCCGAACCTCTCAATCACATTGTATCCCTCCCACCCCACCCCCCACGATCTCTAGCCTAGGGAATCTACCAGCTCCTGGACTGCCGACTCATTTAAAATGTCCTTCGCCCAACAGAGAACCGAGCCTGCCAATCTGACTTGCTTCTGGATCGGGAATCTGTTTAAAACTTAGCTCCCCAACCTCCCCCACTCCCCATCTCAGGCTTGGAAATCATGCCCCAGTAAATATTGAGGCCATTCAATCAGATAAGGTTTATTCACATGGTCATGTGAGGGCAGAAAGGGATCTTCCATTGTCATATTTTAGGATAGGTCCTGGTTTGCATGAGTGTTCCTTTATTTGAAGTTGGGGGAGAAGGAGTTAAGGCACTGGTTTCAAAGCTAGATTGTTACGCAGATATATGTACCCTGGAACAATCATTAAGGAGTCCTCTGAGTATACGTTATTGTGGTCTGTCCCCCTTGTAATTCTCCCTCCAAAGCTATTGCCACCACCTCTCCAAGCAATGTCCAAATTCAGACCTTTATGTATCACAAAGTTATACAGGGCACAGCATATAACACATTACAGAACCTCTCCTATCTAGCAAATGAAAGTGTCCCTTTATGACTCTGATAGTCTTCTCATAGAGGCATATACTGCACCTCCATTGTAGTGCTCCTCTTCTACTGTTAGCCACTTTTAGGGGGGATATTATCAGCTGGATGAATGAATCTGTTTTGTCACCCACATGCCCTCCATGAGTATGATTTTCTTCTATGAAGCAGTCAGGAGGGGCACATTTTTAACAATGAAACATGACAACTTTCAACATATTTCATATAACATTGTGAATCCTTTGCATGTTTTCTTCATACTGTAATGATTTGATGGACAGGTTTCAACAAGAAACAAATAAACTTTATTACTGAGAGCTTTTCAGATCATGCTCGACCAGGACTCTCATTAGGAAGCTCCGCCCCGGATTCCCTGCACTTAGGACTCATTGGTCGGAGCTTCCAAGAACATCACGTGACCCCTGATAGACAGCAGGAGAGGCTATACCTTTAGTTACTAAATTTCCTCCCCCTTTAGTTGATTATACAGTTTCTATTTACAAAGAACATTTGAATATCCAATCTATATAAAACGTTGGGTGATTAAAGATTAAGTCTGTGAGGTGCTTTCCTTATTCAGTTAAGTAATGTAGCTCTACCACTTGGGGTTCCCCACAGGGTCAACATGATCAGGAATTGCAGCACGAGATACATCATTAGAAAGTGGCAGTCCTGATTTAGTCAACTCTAGAAACGTCGGGATCTGTCACTTCAGGAATTGATGGTTCGACATTAGTCACAGGCAGAATAGTTGGTTTTTGGAATGTCTGTCTGTCACAAATATGGTCCGTGTGTTTTTGAACAATTCTGTCTTCCACTTCCACCTGGAAGGATGACGGACCAATCTTTGAGGCAACGATTCCAATAACCCAACAAGGTCAACTTCCGAAACTCCGCACGAATGCTGTGTCTCCTATAGTGAACGTGTGAGCTTTGCTATGAATATTTGATTCCATTTTTGATTACTCTGATTCTTCTCTACCTTCCCCTCTAAGTTTGGAAAACCAGATTTAACCTTGTACATAGGCCACATTTCATCAATAATTCAGATGGTGTTGAACCCATGGTCAAACGTGGCGTTGTACGGTAACTGAGAAGAAAGTGGGAAAGTCAAATTTCAAGAGTACCTTCTGATAACCTCTTCATTCCAGATTTGAAAGTTTGCACAGCTCTCTCAGCTAAACCATTTGATAAGGAATAGTGTGGGGCTGTTGTAATATGTCTGATTCCATGTAAATTCATGAACCTCTGAAACTCTGTAATGGTAAAGACTGTACTGTTATCAGAAATGATGATTTCCAGTAGGCCATGTATGCTAAAAGAATGATGCAGCTTCTCAATAGTTGCGCTCGATGTTGCTGATCTGACTTTGAATACATCCATCCATCTGGAACGTGCAACTACGATCAACAAAAACATGGTACCTAAGAGTGGTCCTACATAATCAGTACGTAGTCTAACCCAGGGTTGACCAGGCCACTCACACAGATGCAGTGGAGCTGAAACAGGCAACTTCTGTTGTTGCTGACAATGGAGACAGTGCTTGACCATGATTTCAATGTCACAGTCAATACCTGGCCACCAGATATAGCTTCGCGCAAACATTTTCATCTTTGATATGCTTGGATGTGCACAGTGAAGCTCTGTCAAGAATGGGCTCTCTTCCTTGCGAAGGGACAACAACTCTTGATCATGGAATGGCCTCATCTCTTCAGATACAGGTGAATTTGACCACCCTTGCAAAATAAGATCTCTGACTTTTGACAAAATTGGATCCCTGTTCGTCCAACTTCTAATTTGCTTCGCTCACACAGGCGAAAAATCCAAGAAATTCAGTACTAGCACAACTTCTTGTGGCACTGGAGCATGTACAATGCTGTCTGGTAATGGGAGACGACTGAGTGTGTCCACATTTGCAATATGTAAGCCAGGACGATATATAAAGTTATGCACATATGCAGATAATATCAAGGCCCAACATTGTATTCTTGCTGATGCTATTGGCGAATTGCCTTATTCTCACTGAATAAGCCCATTAATGTTTTATGGTCCGATACAATGGTGAAATGTTGTCCATGCAGGTACTGGTGGAATTTGTTCACTCTGAATATCACAGATAAACCTTCCTTTTCTATAATAAAAGCAAAATATTGTGGATACTGGAAATCTGAAATAAAAACAGAAAATGCTCGGAAAACTCAGCAGATTTTGCAGCATCTATGGAGAGAGAAATAGAGTTAACGTTTCGAGTCCATGTGACCCTTCTTCAGAGCTGAAGAGAAGTGGAAATGTGATGAAATTTATACCATTTAAAGGGGGTGGGGCAGGTGAAACTAGATAGAAGGACAGCGATAGGTGGGGACAAAGGAGGGATTGACAAAGATGTCACAGACTAAAGGAAAAGGGAGTGTTAATGGTAGAGATCAGTGCTAAAAAAGCTGCTGATAGTGGCATAAAGATAAGAAAGCAGATGTGATAATAGCAGAACAAGGGTAGCACGTGTGAAAGACCAATATGGAACAAGTAACAGATGGCCCTGTAGGTGATGGGCTGGGGGGAGGGAGTCGTGGTAGGGAAAAAAGAATATAAAATGGGATAGAAGGGGGGATAAAACTACAGATAAATGAATAAAAATACGTGGATAAAAAATAAAAATGAATGTAGAAAAAAGGGGAGTGAAAAAGGGGGTGAGGATGGAGGAGAGAATTCATGGTCTGAAGTTTTGAATTCAATGTTAAGTCCAGAAGGCTGTAAGTGCCTAATCGGAAGATGAGGTGCTGTTCCTCCAGTTTGTGTTGGGCTTCGCTAGAGCATTGCAGTAGGCCAAGGAAGGACGTGTGGGCATGAGAGCAGGATGGTGTGTTGAAATGGCAAATGACCATTTCTGGGTCATGCTTGCGGACAGACTGGAGGTGTTCTGCAAAGCGGTCACCCAGTCTGTGTTTGGTCTCCCCAATATGGAGGAGACCACATTGGGAGCAGTGCATGCAGTAGACCAAATTGGGATGGAGGGGAAGGTGTGAAGGCATGTCAATCACAGTGGGGGGGAAACCTCGGTTAAGGTTGAGGGCTCCTCACGCCCCGCTTCCTGTAAGGACTCCATCCCATTCTCTCAGTTCCTTCGCCTCCATTGCATCTGTTCCGATGATGCTACCATCAAAAACAGTTCCTCTGACATGTCCTCCTTCTTCCTTAACCAAGGTTTTCCACCCACGGTCATTGACAGGGCCCTCAACCGTGTCCGGTCCATCTCCCGCGCATCCGCCCTCACGCCTTCTCCTCCCTCCCAGAAACATGATAGGGTCCCCCTTGTCCTCACTTATCACCCCACCAGCCTCCGCATTCAAAGGATCATCCTCCGTCATTTCCACCAACTCCAGCATGATGCCACCACCAAACACATCTTCCCTTCACTCCCCCTGTCGGCATTCCGTAGGGATCGTTCCCTCCGGGACACCCTGGTCCACTCCTCCATCACCCCCTACTCCTCAACCCCCACCTATGGCACCACCCCATGCCCACGCAGAAGATGTAACACCTGCCCTTTCACTTCCTCTCTCCTCACTGTCCAAGGGCCCAAACACTCCTTTCAAGTGAAGCAGCATTTCACTTGCATTTCCCCCAACTTAGTCTACTGTATTCGTTGCTCCCAATGTGGTCTCCTCTACATTGGAGAGACCAAACGTAAACTGGGTGACCACTTTGCAGAACACCTGCGGTCTGTCCGCAAGAATGACCCAAACCTCCCCGTCGCTTGCCATTTTAACACTCCACCCTGCTCTCTTGCCCACATGTCTGTCCTTGGCTTGCTGCATTGTTCCAGTGAAGCCCAATGCAAACTGGAGGAACAACACCTCATTTTCCGACTAGGCACTTTACAGCCTTCCGGACTGAATATTGAATTCAACAACTTTAGGTCTTGAACTCCCTCCTCCATCCCCAACCCCTTTCTGTTTCTTCCCCCTTCCTTCTGTTTTTTCCAATAAATTATATAGATTTTTCTTTTCCCACTTATTTCCATTATTTTTAAATATTTTTAAATCTTTTATGCTCCCCTCACCCCCACTAGAGCTATACCTTGAGTGCCCTACCATCCATTTTTAATTAGCACATTCGTTTAGATAATATCACCAACTTCAACACCTGTCTGTTCTTTTGTTCTGTTGTCTGTGACATCTTTTAATGATCTGCTTCTATCACTGCTTGCTTGTCCCTACAACCACACCACCCCCTCCACTTCTCTGCCCCCACCCAACAACCCCCCCCCCCCCACCCCAGCCAGACACACACCTTAAACCAGCTTATATTTCACCCCTTCCTTGGATCCACCTAGTTCTGTTGACGTGTCATGAGGACTCGAAACGTCAACTCTTTTCTTCTTCGCCGATGCTGCCAGACCTGCTGAGTTTTTCCAGGTAATTTTGTTTTTGTTCCACATTCAAAGGATCATCCTTCACCATTTCCGCCAACTCCAGCATGATGCCACATCTTCCCCTCACCTCCCTCTGCCAACATTCCCTCTGGGACACCCTGGACCACTCCTCCATCACCTCTAATACCTCATCCCCTTCCCATGCATCTTCGCATGCAATTGCAGAAGGTGCAACACCTGTCCCTTTACCTCCTCCCTCCTCACCATCCGAGGGCCCAAACACTCCTTTCTACTAGCACTAACTACTACCATTAATAATCCCTTTGTCCTTTAGTTTATGAAATCTTTGTCACTCCCCCCTTTGTCCCCACCTATCATTGTCCTTCTATCCAGCTCTACCTGCCCCACCCCCTTAAACAGTATAAATTTCATCACATTTCCGCTTCTCTTCAGCTCTGAAGAAGGGTCATATGGACTCGAAATGTTAACTCTTGTTTCTCTCTCCACAGATGCAGCTAGACCTGCTGAGTTTTTCCAGCATTTTCTGTTTTAGTTTCAACATTCCTTTTCTAGCTGGGAATAATCCTTCTCAGCTGTGGAAAGGGTTCTCGAGACATAGCCAATTGGCTTTTCTGATCCATCTTCTATTCTATGTGATAACACAGCTCCTACACCTTAAGGAGGAGCGTCATGTACCAATAAACACGACGCATGCAACAATTTCTTTACTTTCACAAAGGCTTCTTCTTATTATTAATTGCATGACCAATAGTGATTCTTTTTTAACAACAAATATAATGGTGCTAACACTGTTGATAAGCTTGGCAAGAAGTGGCTATAGTAGTTGATCATACCCAAGAAAGTCTTAAGTTTAGTTACATTGGATGGTGAGGGCGCATCTTTTAATGCTCTAACTTTCTCTTCTACTGGATGCAAACCCATGGCATCCACGCTGTGACCCAGGTAAGCAACGTCTGGCGCTTGGAATGTATATTTTCTTTCTTTGATTGTACACCAGCTTCCATGAATCTTCTTAGCACCTTCCATCTTCCAGGTTGGCCAAGTGTTCAGTCTTGGTTGACCCTGTGATCAGAACATCATCTATGTAAACCACCACTCGGGGAAGTGCTTGCAAAAGACTCTCCATGTTCCTTTGGAAGATTGCACATGCAGATGATACTCCAAAGGGTAGGTGAGTATACTGATAAAGACCCTTGTGTGCGTTGATAGTCACATATCCTCTAGATGTGCAATCCAGCTCTAATTATTGGTAAGCATGGCTCATATCCAATTTTGTATAGGATTTGCCTCTATAGCCTTGTATAGGCTTTGCATATAAGTCATCCGTCCTTGGAATGGGGTATTTATCTAGTTTGGCTGCCTTGTTTATGGTCAATTTATAATCCCCACAAATGCGTGTGGTTTGGTTAGGCTTAACCACTGGAACTATGGGTGCTGCCCATTCCGAGAATTGGACAGGTTGATGATGCCTAGCTTTTCTAACTGGCACAGTTCTGCATCTACCCTCTCCTTCAACGCATAAGGCACAAGTCTGGCCTTAGAGAAATGTGGTGTCGCCTGAGAATCCACATATATTTTTGCTTGCAAGCTTTTTAACTTCTTTAATTTGTCCTGAAATACACTGTATTTCCTTAGCAGTTCAGGAACTCCTTTTTCAAGTGAAATATCTCAGACCAGTCAAGCTTTATTTTCTGTAACCAGTATTGGCCCAGAAGACTAGGTCCTCCTCCTGTCACTATTATCACTGGAAGCTGGGCTATCTGTTGCCTATAAGACACTGGTACTGTGGCGATGCCCTTTACCTGTATAGATTCTTCAGTGTATGTCTTCAATTTAGCAGTTGTCCGCTCCAAATTCAGTGGCTGAGTACTTTAATTTAGGTATTTCAATGTGTGCTCTCCCACCACTATGGTTGAGGCTCCCATATCTACCTCCATTATTAGTGGCCTCCCATTAACTTGGATTGTGACAGTGATAGGTACAGCGGTGACATTAAACAGAGACTAGGTGCCATTATCGACAGCTTCAGGTTCTGCTACATTTTTCAATTCAATTTTGTTGGTTTGTTGCTTTACAGACTGTTTCAACTTCACCCTGCATTGCCTAACTACATAACCTTTCTTATGGCAGTGATGGCATTCTGCCTCTTTGAATCTGCAGGTGTCCGGTCCATGGTCACCCTCACATCTATAACAGATTAACATTGGAGTTGCTGCTGAAGTGTTTCTACTAGGCCTTTTCATATTTCTAACAGCGGACATTGTATCTCGCTTCGATGCTGTGTCACTGGTTTTCGCGCTATATCCAGTGGTAGGTTCCGCCCCACATGAAGAACAACGCCATGTTGTATAAGTTGCAAAACCTGTGCATCTCTCGCAGCAATTTTCATGGCGAGTGATATTTCCAGAGCATGCTTCAAATTGATGTCGACCCCTGCAAGTAAACGGCGCTGAAGGACGCCATTGTGAACTCCACAAACTAATCGGTCCAACAGCATATCATTTAGTGTGTTCCTGAAGTCGCAGTGTTCTGTCAACAGCTTCAGCTTCGCTACGTAGTTTGCAATGGACTCTCCCAGGCCCTAACTCTGGAATTAAACTTAAACCGATGCATTATTATGGATGGCTTCAACTGGAAATGCGTTTTCCCAAGGTCCACTAATACATTAAAGGACTTAGAATTGGGTGTGTTCAGAGCCAACAGGTTGTGGATGAGATTGTATGTCTTGCTACCACATACGCTCAGAAGGATGGCTTTCTGCTTTTCCTCCACAGTAATTTTGTTTGCTATGAAATAAAAACCATGGATCTCTACATACTGGCTCCAGTCTTCCATAGTTGCATCGTAAGGATTGATTCTGCCAAAGAATGGCATGACTGGTGAGTAGCCTTTTATTTTTTCTTAAGATTCGATGTACTCATGTTAACAAGGTGAGGTGCAGCATTGGAGCTATTTTACGCTCGTCACTAAATGTAAAGACTTGATGGACCGGACCAGTTTCAACAAGAATGAAATAAACTTTATTACAGAGAGCTTTTCAGATGCTACATGCTGGACCAGGACTCTTGTCAGGATACCCTACACCCCAGATTGCCCACACTTAGGGTTCAATGATTGGAGCCTCCAAGAACATCATGTGACCCCTGATAGACAGCAGGAGAGGCTAGGATCTTACAAAGCAACATGGGTGCCAAATGTTGCATTCTGAAACTATCTCACTGTTGCATTACTGTGATATCAAGGTAAAGTATTTCTGTAAAGTGCATCAACCACCTAACAAAGACACACCACTACCCTGAATAATATTAAAGAAATCTCTCATGGTCGCCTGAAATAAGTTTGTGCTGTAAGTGTTGAGGGTGGTAGTCACCTTCACAGCCACAGAGAGGGTATGCAGCCAGATGATTGTGTTTTCAGGTCCTCATACATTAGTTAGTGGAAGTCATTAACTGACTCTTTAGTTAAGTGCACTCTTATGCATATCTCACTAAGCTCTTCATACAACCCGTGTTACCCATATATTCATTGGGGTATATTGGATAGGGTCCATCCTCCTTAAGTACCATGAGGCTCTTCTTTGCTCCAACTTGTGCTGCTCCTTGTCCTCCTCCATGATGATGGTATACAAGTGAGTACCTGCTCCTGAGAATTCCTCACTGTGGGTGCTTGAAAATCTCCTATTATTCCAACATTGTCAGAAGTAATTTCAAGACTGTGTAGACAAAATGCAGCACCACTAGTCCTTATTATAGTGTATATAAATGAGGCACTCATAGCTTGGCTGCCAAATTATGGATAGGACCAAAAACAACCAGGAAATTTGTCTGGATCAATTTTGGGACAGAAAATTGGTAGAAACAACTTCTGTCCCATTTTTCTATCAAAACAGTTACCAAGTATCCTCAATTATATGCTGAAATTATACTGCAAACAGAATGAATGTTCTAGCCCAAAATTTTTCAAAACTCTAGGGGCAATAGCATGGATGATCCATTAATATATAAAACAAAGTTTTGTAACTAGCACACAGCCATCACACTTCAGATGCAAAACACTTTTAAAAAAAAAACAGCTGGTCATCAACCAAGATTCTAGCATTTACAAGCAGTTAAACGTGCTCAGGTTATCTCAGTAATTTGCAATTAACAATTGTCTGAATTTGCCTATTTAGACCATTTTTCCCACAAGCATAAACATTAGCATTAAAGGGTTATATTATCAGCTAAATGTCACAACAAAATTCCAAATTCAAAGCGACTCATGACAAATGTCATGGCAATTTTGCTAATTTTCTTTGAAAGGTTGTGATGGTGAGCCATTGAGATCAGAAAGAGTTCATGTTTGATCCTGGTTTCTGCTGAGTTAGCCGACTGCGTAAAAGTGACATTGGTCTTTTCAGAAAAGGGAGCAGTATGTATCCTGGATTGCCACTTTTCATTGCTATCTTAATAGAAAGTACAAATAGATAAATTGTATGCAAGCACATAACAATTTTTACCAACAGTAAAATCTGTCCTTTTTTTATAGATCATCCTTACCTAGCACCTTTCTCATCAGTCTCTCATCTATTGCACAACCACAATCATCCATATTTCATGATCTACATTTTAAATTTCTGCCAGAATTTTTGAGGGCGTTGAGGCTGCCAGTACTTTTTTTTCCACTCAACCCTTTGTTGCTGTTGCTGGCAAGATTAATTGATGAAAGAACAGTTGATCTTCATGCAGTTATCCAAAACTTCAGCCACTGGATTTGAGTTTGACAGCCAAAAATATTTTCCTGACAGCTACCATAGCCTCTATCACTGCTGAAGAATTGAATGCTAAAGGCAATTTGTGCCCACCGTCAGCAATCCGGATGGCAATACTCTGACACTGATCTTAGCATAGCTGTGCACTAATGCCACTAGAGAGCTTGACTGTGTAACACACTTTTCCGCCTAGTGAATATAAAATTAGCTTTTACAATAATGTTATGTTCACCACACAATCTGCTCACCAGCTGATGAGTGGTTTAAAACAGGCAGGATCTCTTGGTTTTAAGATTAGCAGCTCTGCAGTGTTGGCCTTGAAACAGGCTGCTGACAATATCAGTGGAGTTGAAAATATGCTATCATTTCAGTGGCTGGGGATTGTTGTTGGCATTAGGGGTATCTGGCTGGCTTTTTCTGGTTTGGCAGCTGCAGTTGTGGGTGGCTGTGTGGGAGTTCTTTGAGCCAGTGAATCAGCTACTCTAGTGTCAGCTGATCTTGTCAGGAGGAGCTGACCTTGCTAATGGAGAACTGTGCTGCTGGAGAATTTTGACTATCTTTCAACTTTCATTACTTGCTAGAGCACCTATTCAGTATAATTTCACTTTAATTGTTGCTTGAAATAATCCACAGGGTCCACTTAAATAGCCTTTCATAGTAGCTTATTGAGAAATTATATTACATTTTGAGTGAAAAATTCATGCCATACATCCTGTTGCTTTTTCTAACTTGCTCATTTTTAGCTTGTGTACCCTTATATTTGCACCTTTTGCCTATATCAAAGGTGCAATTTCCCCCATAATCTTGAAACTTTAATAATCCTAAATTCCTTAGTTGTTCCTAATAATTTCAGTTCTTAATAGGTGGAATTGTGCTTTTCTCACAAAGGCAATAACATCCTGGCTACGATTAAGTGATCAGAATTACACATGGTGCGATAGATGTGGTCTGGCGATATATTCACAACAGTGCAACCCCTTGATATGTACATTATCCTTTGCTAATTATAATCCAGTGTTTGATTTGCCCATTTTTACCAAAGCTAACCAATTTGCTGTTGGTAATCTTAGATCCTTTTCTTGGTCAGCATTCTGTACCCCTAGTCCATTTAAGACATAATCCCTTTTTTGGTTGCTTACATCCGTAATAACTATATTATATTTACCCACATTAAGTGGCATTTGCCCCCTACTGACCCAGGTATCTAAATGACTTAAATCCGACTCAACCTGGTTACATTGTGCCCCATTGTTTGCCTTGCCTCATTTCTTGGTATATTTTACAAAGCATAAGGAGAGGAGGCGGCTCAGCTGTAATTCCCCTGACAGTAGATTAGCTTGCTACTGTCTAGAGAGAAACATGAAGAATGGCTACTTGAACCTAAAGGACAAGGAGTAGCACTGGAGTAAGCAAGAAATTTGAAAAAAATAGCAATGGGATCCAGAACTGAGAGGAGTGCAGTCAAAATTAGGGAACTGAACCTGAATGAGGGGTGGGCTTTCTGAATCAGCAGCAGTAAGCCTATGAAGAACGCTGAATGCACTTTTTCCTGAGAAGCTGCAAAGGCAGTGAATGCCACTTCCTTGACTCATGGAAACACCTTCACAGTGTTAAAGAAGTTCAATTACTTCTCCAGAGCATTTATGGTAAGCTAAAAACAAAATAATGTGGATGCTAGAAATTTGAAATAAAAACAGAAAATACTCAGCAGGTCAGGCAGGATCTGTGAAGATAGAAACAGTCAATGTTTCTGGCCGCTAACCTTTCATCAGAACTGAAAGAAGTTGGAGATTAACAAGTTTTAAGAAAGTACCGAGGCAAGGAAAAGGGGAAGGCTGGGGGGGAAAGAGCAAATGCGAAGGTCTGCGATAGAGTGAAAGGTGGGTGTGATTAATTGACAAAAGAGATTATGGTACAAGGCAAAAGAGGCAATAAGAGGTGTGGGACAATAAAATCAACCAACAGTTGGTCTCCAGAATCTGTAAATGACAAAAGCAGAATCATTACCAGCAACAGCCGTCTGAAAAAAATGGGACAGTGGTTATGGTATATTTTCAGGCAACAATTTCTGTTAAGCACTCTTTCATTGTCTTTGACTTTGTCACTTACACCTCCTCAAGGCTCATTTTTTGCTTCTTTTAGTGTCCCATTACCACCTCCTTTGCTTGATTTTCCCCCATCCACCACACTCAACTATTTTCCCTGCCTTTGAATTTAGTGCTGTTACATCTCTTAACTTTTATCTGCTTATGATGAAAGGTCATCAACCTGAAATGTTTGGCAAAAATTAATGCTCTCCCCGAACCCGGCTGGGAAGCAGGGGAGTCTGTATAATCGGGTGGGGAGCCTGTATAATCAAGTGTAGAATCCATCACCTTTCCAATTCTGCTGTCCCCCCACCAGCGGCAGGATCCACCCATGACTGCCCTTAAATCTAACACCCCTCCTTCCCTTCGCTGGGGCCACCCTGACTGGCCCCGGCAAGGCCGTATCACCTACCTACACTCCAGGCTCCAGTGATGATCCTGCAGCCAGGGCCTACTGCAGTACTGGCAATGGCCACCAGTCTGATTGGCTCGCACCCCTCGGAGGTGAGAAATTCCCCCTGACCATAATGAGGACCCCGACATGATGGACTCAGTGAGAAGGATGAACCACCCGTTGTTAACAAAGGCGGTCAAGGAGAGTATCCAAACAAAAACTAAGGTATACAAAGTGGCAAAAACTAGTGGTAGGCTGGAGAATTGGGGTTTTTTTAGGAACCAGCAACGGATGACTAAAAAGCTAATAAAGAGGAAGAAAATTGATTATGAAAGTAAATTGGCAAGAAATATAAAAACAAACAGCAAGAGCTTCTATGGGTATATAAAAAGGGAGTAGCTAAAATGATCATGGGAGCCTTGGAGGATGCGACTGGAGAATTGATAATGGGGAACAGGGAAATGGCATCGGTCTTCACAGTGGAGGACACTATGAACATTCCAAAGACATCAGATAAGCAAGGAGCTAATGGGAGGAAAGATCTTGTAACAATCTCTATCATGAGGGAGAAAGTATTTGACAAACCAATGGGACTAAAGGCGGACAAGTCGCAGGGACCTGATGGCCTGCATCCAAGGGTTTTAAAAGGAAGCGGCTGCAGAGATAGTGGAGGCATTGGTCAAAATATTCCAGAACTCATTGGATTCCAGGAGGGTCCCTGGGATTAGAAAACCGCGAATGTGACACCCCTATTCAAGAAGGAAGGGAAACAAAAAGTAGGAAACTATAGGCCAGTCAGCCTAACATCTGTTGTTGGGAAAATGCTAGAGTCCATTATTAAGGAAGAAACAGCAGGACATTAGAAAAGCTTACTGCAATCAAACAGAATCAACATGGTTTTGTGAAAGGGAAATCATGTTTGACAAAGTTGCTAGAGTTCTTTGAGGATATAACAAGCAGAGTTGCTAAAGGGGAACCGGTAGATGTAGTGTATTTGGATTTCCAGAAGGCACTTAATAAGGTGCCACATAAAAGATTATTGTACAAGATAAGAGCTCAGGATATTGGGGGTAATATATTAGCATGGATTGAGGATTGGTTAACACACAGATGACAGAGAGTCGGGATTATTGGTTTTTTACAGGTTGGAAAGACATAACTAGTGGAGTGCCACAAGGATCAGTCCTATGGCCTCAATTATTTGCTATTTATATTAATGACTTGGAGGAGGGGGCAGAGTGTAATGCATCCAAATTTGCTGACGAAACAAAAATAGGTGGGAGGGCATGTTGTGATGAGGACATAAGGAATCTGCAAAGAGATATAGGCAGGTTGAGTGAGTGGGCAAAACTTGGCAGATGGAGTTTAATGTAGGAAAGTGTGAGGTCATGCACTTTGGTAGGAAAAATCAAAAGGCAGATTATTACTTAAATGCAGAGAGACTTCAAAAAAGTGCAGCACAGAGTGATCTGGTTGTTCTTGTACATGAAGCACAAAAAGCTAACATGCAGGTGCAGCAAGTAATTAAGAAGGTAAATGGAATTTTGGCCTGTATTGCTAGGGGTTTGGAATTTAAAAATAGGGACGTCTTGTTACATCTGTACAGGGTGTTGGTGAGGCCACATCTGGAGTACTGTGTACAGTTGTGGTCCCCATATTTAGGAAAGGATATACTGGCTTTGGAGGCAGTTCAGAAGATATTTACTAGGCTGATTCCTGGGATGAAGGGATTGACTTATCAAGAACGGCTAAACAGGTTAGGCCTTTATTCATTAGAGTTTAGAAGAATGAGGGGTGATCTTATTGAAACATACAAGATTCTGAGGTGGCTTGACAGGGTAGATGTTGAGAAGATGTTTGCACTAGTGGGGGAATTTCGAACTAGGAGACATAGTTACAGAATAAGGGGACACTCATTTAAAAGTGAGATGTAAAGGAATTTCTTCTGTCAGAGGGTAGTGAAGGTCTGGAATCCTCTACCTCAGAGAGCTGTGGAGGCTAAGTCACTGAAAGTATTTCAAGAGGAGGTAGATAGATTTTTGAAATATTGGGGAGTTGAGGGCTTTGAGGGACTGGCACAAAAGAGGAGTTGAGGCCTGGGACAGATCAACTGTGATCTTATTGAATGGCAGGGCAGGCTTGAGGGGCCAAATGGCCTACTAGTGCTCCTATTTCTTATGTTCTTAAGCTCTTATGACACCACGTAAGTGTCTGATTGGTGCTAAATTGGTCTGGGGGTTCAGAATGTCCGCAGAGGGAATGCCACCAGCTCTCCAGTCAGTGGGCACATGAGCATCAAATTCCCCCCATTAGCTCTGTTTCTTTCTCCACAGATGCTGTCAGACCTGTTGAGTGTTTTCAGCATTTCCTGTTTTTAAGTCAAGTTAAATTATCTGGTTCCCAGACATTTCTTTGCAGTCTCTTTATATGTGTGATATTCCTTCTTTTATTGTCCTCACAATACCCTTTCCCTACACCGTCTCCTGCCACAGCTGCATGTGCTTTCCCTCACAGAGCAACAAAACTCACTACATCTGTTATTTGATGATTTTTGCTTACGAAGAAACCTAATATGTTAAGCTGTTATAATGAAAGACTGCCTAGCCTTTCTGCAATAGTCATGGAAAGGGAAAGTAGCCTGAAATTGGTACGGCTCTTGGGCAACATGTGTTGGTCCCCCAAACAACAGGCCTGCTGTACTGAATACAAAGCCCTGGGCACCGCATAGCCAAACCTATTGGAGAAGAAGCTTTAAGAGGATCAGTAACAACTGTACTTTAGTTGTACAGTGAGTCCCCAATTTAAGTTGAGCATTTTAAGTTGTTCCACTTAAATATTCTTGTTTAGCACTGGGAATTTTATTTTAAAATTGTTTCACACTAGGACTGACATATTGTCACGACTACTATCATTTGGAGTGGCCTCTCCCACTCAGACTCTCCCGGTCGCTGCTGACCTTCACTTGCTCACAGCAAGGGTTCAGGAGAGAGAAGCAGCGAGAGGGAAGCTGGGCAGCAACCGAGAAGGTCGACCAGAGGAAGGGTCAGAGAGTGGAGGGTTTAGGAGTGGGAGTGGCGGCAAGCTGGAGGGTCAGGGAGCTGGAGAGTTCACCTCTTTCTTATCAAGAATCTATCCTAGCTCTGCCTTAAAAATGTTCAAAGACTCTTTTGAGGACAAGAGTTCCAAAGTCTCACCACCCTCTGAGAGAAAAAATGTCTCTTCATCGCTGCCCTAAATGGGCGACCCCTCATTTATAAACAGTGACCCCTAGTTCTAGGTTCTTCCAGAAGATGAAATATCCTTTCCACACCCACCCTGTCAAGACCCCTCAGGATTTTATATGCTTCATATGTTATATGTTTTTATATGCTTCACAGAAGTGTTATAAAACAAAATTTGACACCCAGCCACATAAGGAGATATCAGTGCAGATGATCAAAAGCTTGGTCAAAGAGATGGAATGTCTTAAAGGGAAAGAGAGATAGAGAGGCGGAGAGGGTTAGGGAGGGAATTCTTAAGCAACTGAAGGCTAGGCCACCAATAGTGGTGCAATTAATATCAGATGCTCAAACATCCAGAATTAGAGGAACATGGGTATCCTGGAGCATTGAGGGACTGGAGGAAATTACAAAGACAGGGCGGGACAAGACCATGGAAGGATTTGAAAACAAGGATGAGAATTTTAAAATTGAAGTGTTGCTTGAATGGGAGCCAATGTAGGTCAGTGAGCGCAGAGGTGATGGGTGAATGGAACTTGGTGTGAGTTAGGACACAAGCAGCAGAGTTTTGGATGACCTCAGGTTTACAGAGGCCAGACAAGAGTGCATTGAAACAATCAAGTCTCGAGGTAACAAAGGCATGGATGAGGGTTTCAGCAGATGAGCAGCAGTGAAGATGGGGAATGTTATAGAGGTGAAAATAAGCAATCTTTAGTGAAGATGTGGATATATGGTTGGAAGCTCATCTTGGGGTTAAAACAAGACACCAAGGTTCCAAATAGTTTAGTCCAGTTTCAGACAGTTGTCAGGGAGAGGGATGGAGTCAATACCTTGAGAACAGAATTTGTAGCAGGGATGAAAGACGGTAGCTTTGGGCTTCCCAATAATTAATTGGGGGAAACTTTTGCTTATCCAGTACTGGATATGCTCAAGTAGCCTGATAATTTATCAACAGTGGAGGAGTCGTGAAAGCTGGTGGTGAGGTAGAGCTGAGTGTCGTCTGTGTACATATGAAAACTACCACTGTTTTCGGATGATGTAAGTGAGGGGCAGCCTGTAGTTAAGGAGTTGGAGGGGGCTAGGATATAGATCCTTGAGGAGCACTAGAATTATCAGTGAGGGAGTGGGTAAAGAAGTAATTTCAAGTGATACACTGGCTATGGTTAGATAGATAAGAATGGAACCCAGTGAGTGCAGTTCCCACCCAGTTGGTGGATGGTGGAGAGGTATTGGAGGAAGTTGGCATGGCTAACCATATCAAAGACTGCGTACACATGAAGAAGGATGAGGAGGGATAGCTTATTTTGTCACAGTCACATAGGATGCTTTTTCTGAGCCTGTTAGTCCTGTGGCAGAGGCAGAAGCCTGATTGGAGTGATTCAAATAGGGAGTTCCAGGAAAGATGGGCACAGATTTAGGAGGGGCAACATTCACATGGACTTTGGAGGAAAGTGAAGTTGAAGATGGGAGGTTGGGACCAGGGATTGATTTTTTTTTGAGGAGATGTCAGCAGATTTAAAGGAAAGAGGGGCAGTATCTTAGGAGCGAGAACTGTTAACAATATCAGCTTAGGGACCAAGAAACATAGTAGGGTGGACAGTAGTTTAGTGGGAATAGGGCAGTACAGCAGGAGGTGAGCCTCCTGGACAAACTTGGTAAGGGCATGAGGGGAAATGGGAGAGAAACTAAAGAAAGAAACTAAAGTTCAGGGCTAGGACAGGTTAGGGCTCCTTAATATTTTAACAGTTCTTCATTTTAATTTTCTCTAAATTACTCAAAGGAAGATGTCACTGAGAAAGAGGAAGGACAGATAAGTAACCTTACATCTCTGCCTAACCAGGCATATCTTCACCAAAGCTTTTATTCACTCTTTCCCCCTCATTCACCAGCCTGGAGAAATCCACCCAGTGAGATGTATGTAGTTGTAATTTTATTCAGTGAAACACATCAAATGAGGGTGCTGAAAAAGTCCAGGAGGAAAGTGGGATCTGTAAGTGGGGAACAGGTTCTCTGAAAATATAAGCTCCCTGGTTTCAGAGCCCAGGGAGCTATATCTCTGGGATCCTGTTTTTAAAAAGAAGGGTATTGAGGTGTATCAGGCCCACATTGATACATGCAAGACCATTCTAAAGGATATTAATGGTAGGGGTCACAGTGGAGCTCTTTACCATAGCAAATATCCTCAGTGATGGCATCATAAATACCCCCTATGAAGTGACCTCCAGTCTAGCCAGATGGCATGGCTCAAATCTATCTTCTTGATGCCATCCTGTCATCTAATGACAGCTCAAGTTATTTGATTTAGGTGATAAATATATGTAAATGAGGGTCAAACAATGTCAGGACACTGATAACATTTCCAGTTCTACCGTATTGCTACTGTCAGCTTCTCAACCCTCCCACAAACCACATTAGGAGACAATTTCAGTGATAATGAAAGGAATTCTCAGCTGCTCATAGGCACATGCTCAAAGGTTTGGGAAACTTTTGGCTTTATTACATTGTGCTTTTTGGCTATTTAGACAATGTCGAAGTACTTGTAGCATCTGTACAAGGAAATGAATTGTTAGAAACATACAAATTAGGAACAGGAGTAGACCATTCAACTCCTCAAGCCTGCTCCGCCATTCAATAAGACACAGCTGATCTGACTGTGGCCTCAACTCCACTTTCCTTCCCCACCCCTATACCCTTTGACTCCTTTGTCAATCAAGAATCTACCTAATTCAGCCTTAAAAATATCCATGACCCTGCCTCCACTGCTCCCTGGGGAAGAGAGAGTTCCACAGACTCACAACTATCTGAGGGAAAATAATTCCTCCACACCCCCGTCTTAAATGGGAGATCCCTTATTTTAAAACTGACTCCTAGTTCTAGTCTCTCCCACTAGGGGAAACATCTTTTCAGTATCCATCTTGTCAAGACTTCTCAGGATTTTATACGTTTCAACAAGATCACCTCTCCTTCTAAACTCCAATGGATAGAGACCCATCCTGTCAAACCTTTCCTCATAAAATAATGCCCTCATTCCAGGAATCAGTTGAACGAATCATAAGAGCATAGGAGCAGGCGTAGGCCATTCGGCCCCTCAAGCCTGCTCTGCCATTTAACTAGATATTGGCTGATCTCCTACCTCAATGCCATCTTCCCGCAGTATCCCCATATCCCTTGATGTCTTGGTATCTAGAAACATGTCAACCTCTGCTTTGAACATACTATATGACTGAACCTCCACAGCCCTCTGGGTAGAGAATTCCAAAGATTCGCTGCCCTCTGACTGAAGAAATTGCTCCTCATCTTGGTCCTAAATGACCAGGGGGAACATCCTTCTTGTATATTCCCTGTCGAGCCCTGTAAGAGTTCTGTACATTTAAATGAGGTCACCTCTCATTCTTCTAAACTCTAGAGAATACATGCCCAGTCTTCTCAATCTTTCCTTGTAGGACAATCCTGCCATCCTAGGGATTAGTCTGGTGAATCTTCATTGCACACTCTCTACGGCCAGCATATCCTTCCTTAGGTAAGGAAACCGGAACATAGGAACATAGGAGCAGGAGTAGGCCATTCAGCCCGCTGAGTCTGCTCCACCATTCAATACAATCATAGCTGATCATCCACTTCAATGCCTTTTTTCCCACATTATCCCCATATCCCTTTGTCATTGGTATTTAGAAATCTGTCAATCTCTGCTTTAAATATACTCAATGACTGGGCATCCTCAGCCCATTTGGGTAGAGAATTCCAAAGATTCACAACCCACTGAGTAAAAAAACAAATTCTCCTCATCTTGATCCTAACTGGCTTCCCCCTTATTTTGAAATTGTATCCCCTGGCTCTAGACTCCCCAACCAGAGGAAACATCTTACCTACAGCTACCCTGTCTATCCCTTTAAATATTTTGTAGGTTTCAATGAGATCACCTCTCATTCTTTGAAACTCTAGAGAATACAAGACCTGTTTCCCCAATCTATCTTCATAGGACAGTCCCATCTTCCCAGGAACAAGTCTGGTAAACCTTTGTTGCACTCCCTCTGTGGCAATAATATTCTTCCTAAGGTACACTGTACATAGTACTCCAGGTGTAGTCTCACCAAGGCTCTATACTACTGCAGTAAGACGTCTTTACTCCTGTACTCAAATCCCCTTATAATTTGACACAAATTTGATGCAAATGGTATGTTACTAAGGCTAACATACCATTTGCCTTCCCAATTGCTTATTGCACCTGCATGTTAGCTTTCAGTGACTTGTGAACATGAACATCCAGGTCCATTTGGACATCAGCACTTCCCAATCTCTTCCCATTTAAGAAATATTCTGCATTTCTGTTTTTCCTACCAAAGTGATAACTTCACATTTCCGCTGATTGAGGAGTCTGGAACCAGGGGACACAATTTCAAAATTGTATTTTTGTAGGTCCGAGATGAGGAGAATTTTTTTTTACTCTGAGGGTTGTGAATCTTTTGGAATTCTCTATCGCAGAGGGCTGTGGAAGCTTAGTCATTGAGTATGCTTAAAGCAGAGATTGGCATTTAGAAATCAGTCAATGACACAAAGGGATAAGGGGATAGTGTGGGAAAAAGGCATTGAAGTGGGATGATCAGCCATGATCATATTGAAAGGCGCAGCAGGCTCGACAGGCTGAATGGCCTACTCCTGCTCCTATATTCCTATGTTCCACATTATATTCCATCTGTCATGTACCTGCCCACTCACTTAGCCTATCTAAGTCTCCTTGAAGCCTTTTTGCATCCTCTGCATAACTCCTAATCCCACAAAGTTTTGTGTCATCTGCAAACATAGAAATATTACATTTGGTCCCCACATCCAAATCATTGATATAGATTGTGAATAGTTAGAGCCTAAGAACTGATCTATGTGGTATTCCCAATAGTCACAGCCTGCCAACCTGAGAATGATCTGTTTATCTCTACTCTCTGTTTCTGTCCATTAACCAATCCTCAGTTCATGCCAGTATGTTACTCCAAATCCTGTAAGCTCTAATTTTGATTTCTAACCTCCTGTGTGGGACATCATTGAAAGCCTTCTGAAAATCCAAATACACCACATCCATTGGTTCTCCATTATCTATCCTGCTAGTAACATCTTCAAACAACTTCAACAGGTTTGTCAAATGTGATTTCCCCTTCATAAATCCATGTTGACTCTGCCCAATCTCACCATTATTTTCTAAGTAGCCAGTTATCACATCCTTTAGAAAAGATTCAAGCATTTTCCCTACAACTATTGTCAGGCTAACAGGTCTGTAGTTCCGATTTCTCTCCCTCTTTTTTTAAATAGTGGGGTTACATTGCTACCTTCCAATCTACAAGCACTGTTCCAGAATCTATAGTAACCTTTTCTGAATTGCTTCTAATGCAATTATGTCCTTTCTTGAAATGGAGACCAAAACACTACACAGTACTCTAGATGTGGTCTCACCAATACCTTATACAACTGTAGCAAAACATCCCGACTTTTATGTTCCATTCCCCTTGCAATAAATGACAACATTCCATTTGCCTTCCTAATCACTTGCTGTACCTGCATACAAACTTTTGTGATTCATGTACCAGGACACCCAGATCCCTCAGTATCTCATAGTTCTGCAATCTCTCTCCATTTAGATAATATGCTGTTTTTCTATTCTTCTTGCCAAAGTGGACTAGTTCACATTTTCCCACATTATATTCTACCTGCTAAATTTTTGCCCACTCATTTAATCTATCTATATCCCTTCGCAGACTCTTAATGTCCTCTTCACAACTTAGTTTCCTATATTTGTGTCAGCAGTAAACTTAGCAAACATATATTTGTCCTATCATCCATGTCATTAATATAGATTGTAAATAGTTGACACTCCAGCACTGATTCCTGTGGCACTCCACTCGTTATATCTTGCCAACTCAAAAATTACCCATTTATGCCTCTCTGTTTCCCATTTCTCTGGTTCTACTCTGTTTCCTGTTAGCTAACCAATTCTCTATCCATTCTAATATGTTAACTCCTACACCATGAGCTCTTATTTTGTGTAGTAATCTTTGTTGGAACCTTGTCAAATGCTTTCTGGAAATTTAAGTACAGTACAGCCGCAGGTTCCCCTTTATCCATGTTGCTTGTTACTTTCTCAAAGAACTCTAATAAATTAGTCAAACATGATTTCCCTTCCTCAAAACCATGTTGATTTTGCCTGCTTGCATTTTGCACTGATATTTTCTAAGTGCCCTGCTCCTTATTAATAGATTCCCTTGACAAATATTAAGCTAACTGGCCTTTAGTTTCCTGTTTTCTGAATCCTATTTTGAAAAAAGGAGTTATATTCACTATTTTCCAATCTGATGGGACCTTTCCAGAATCTAGACAATTTTGGAAAATTAAAACCAATGCATCTACTATCTCAGCACCTAGGGGCTTCTCAGCTTGGAAATGTATTTTTTTGCATCATGGGGGTCCTTCTGGAAATTCTACACTGGCCAGAGGGGAGGAGGAGGAGGAGGAGGAAGAGGAAGTGGAGGATCAGGAGGAAGCAGAATGTGGCACTTCAGCTGGAGGAAGAGCATATAGGAGGAGACATACTCATGTGATTCCTTACCCCTCCAACATAGCATATATGCCCAGGATAACTTATCTGTTCCTATCTAAGAAAGCTTTGCATTTCTAGGGAGGCTGTCATAGAGTTGTGTGACCATCTAAAACAAAATTTGCAACAAAAAGCAAGAGCAAGCAAATATTGTCTGTTGTAATCAAGTCACTGCCACACCAATTTCTTTGCCTATTGCTCCATACAGACTGTCTCATCAGTCAGATTGCAGTTCATTCTTGCATTAACCAGGTGACTAATGCCATGTTTGCTGAAGAAAACATTTTCATCACATTCCCCATGGACATCTGAAAGCAACAGTTTGGAGTCCTGGGATGCTCAGATTTCAGGCTTCTCCCAAATATACTCAATCATTTGAACACATGATCCATGCAGGCTTCTTCAGATCAGCAGCTAACATGACACTGATATATTCTACCAATCTTCCACTTTTCGCTCTTGTACAATAAGTAAAAGGCTAGCCATGGGAAGATGAAATAAACCCAATGCACAACTGGCTCATGACACCACTTAGAAACCCATATTTAATGGCTGAGCTTTTCTGAATCTGAGAATCAGATCCAGAACAAAACTAGATACCTTACTGAGAAGACCATTGAAGTCCTCAATTAACAATTCCACTGCTTGGACAGATCTACTTATGATACTTAGAAGTTATGATAAACACTGTATAAAACACTGATTCACCCTCAACTGGAGTATGGTGTCACACTTTGGGAAAGATTTGAAGGCATTAGAAAGGGTGCAAAAATGATTCATGAGATTGGTTCCAAGGACAATGACCTTCAGTTACATAGATGGATTAGAGATGCTGGGGCTGTTCTTGGAGAAGAGAAGATTAAGACAGAATTTGATACAGGTGCTCAAAATCATATGCAGACAGAGTAAACAGGGAGAAACTAGTCTCATTGGTGGAAGGATTGAGAAACAGAGAGCATCTATTTAAGCTGAAAAGAAGCAACGGTGACTTAAAAATCTTTGTTATGTAACAAGTGCTGAGGATCTGGAATACACTGCCTGACAGCATGGTGGAGGCAGATTCAATTGTGGCTTTCACAAGCCACAAAAAGTGAATTGGACATTTATCTGGAGAGAAAAAAATTGCGGGGCTACTGGGAAAAGGCAGGGCAGTGGAACTATATGAGTTGCTTTTGCAGAGAGCTGACACAGACATGACAGGCCCAATAGTCTCTTTCTGTGCTGTAACCATTCTATGTTTCTAGTGTCTCATATGATAGAAGTTTGCTGTATCTGCATGACTTTGTTCTGCAATAGAACAACACATGAAGCCAGCATTGAATGAAAATCTTCAACAGGAGGGGGAGATAACAATAATGACACAGGAAGTAGTGAGGAAAGAGGAGAGCTCCAACAGCTTGAATCCAGCCTAACATGGTGGGATGTAAAATCTGCTCTCTACTAAATGTACAGGCACGTAATCATAGAGTGCAGAAGGAGGCCATTTGACCCATTGTGACTGCTCTGGCTCTTTGAAAGAGCTTTCTGGTTAGTTCTACCCCCTTGCTCTTTTCCCATACCCCCGCAAACTTTTCCTCTTCAAGTATTTATCCAGTTCTCATTTGAAAATTTTGACAATGCATTCTTAATTATAAAAACACACTGGGTTTAAAGAAAAAATCTTCTCCCCCAGGTTGTTCAGTGCATTATCATGTGTTCTCGAGATCCTATGTGAAATAGTCTTTGACACTTTCAATTCCATTCCTGGGGCTGCATCTTCCGGTCGGCGAGTGGGGGACATCACCCCGCGTCATTTACATTTTCAGGTCGGCGGACGCACAGCTGAATCGGCTGCGCGCCTGCTGACCTGTCAACAGCTTATTAAGGCCATTAAAAAAGTAATTGAAATCATTAATGGACCTGCCCGTCCAACCTTAAGGTTGGCGGACAGGCCAGGAGCCCTGGCGGGCTTCTGAAAAAACATGAAACCTCATCCATGAGCAGGATGAGGTTTCATGAGGGATTTTAAAATTTCAGAATATTTTAAAATATAAGTTATGGACATGTCCAAACTTATGTGACAGTGTCACATGAGGGAGCATGGCATCAAAATTTTTTCTATTATTTAAACTGCTTTTCACAATTGAGTCAATCTCCCTGAGGCAGCACCTTGCCTCAGGGAGATTTGTGCACTTTTTCGCATGTATGCATGAAAGAGTGCACTCCCAGCTCAGAGAATCCCTCCCGGCCCGCACAGAGAGTGCATAGCACTTCCTGGTGGACATCACGCTGGGCAGGCCTTAATTGGCCCGTCCATGTAAAATGGCGGCGCACCCCCAAGTGGGGGTGCCGATTGGGAACCCGCCCGCCTGCTCCCGCGCATCACCCCCGACAGGGGGAAAATGTTGCCCTTAGAGTCTATAAAGATGACTGATTTGGGAAGGGAGAAGAATCAAACTGGTGTTACTTATAGGTTTTGGAGAGGGGGTGAAGGTCATATGTACCTTTATAGCAGAATAATCACAATGGGGTATAAATTCTGCACAGGTTCCTTGATTTCCTGCTGTAACTTTAGTGGCAGTTCATCAGAAGCAATTGTGAAATCAGCTATTTATGCCATTATTCAAGGGTTTTCTCAGATCTTCAACCAGAGTTACAGTGGGAGATCAAAAGTAATTCTGCACATAGACCTATCCATGATATAAATTCAAAACAGGGTTGATCTCGGGGCTCTTGGCTTTGATAAAATGATTTTTAAAAGTTTCTTTCCACAGAACTGACAATCTTATTCATGATGAGCACAAAAAAAATCCTAGACCAACGATTTAATAGATATTCCAAGTTTAATTTCTAATACTAGGAGAGCTCCTTCATTAACTACAAGCTGTTTAAACTGTAGAGGCCTTAATTAATGTTATTTTGGGAGGCTTATATAATTAAATCTCAATTGGGAAATGTCCATCAAGCTTTACGACCTTGCTTTTAGAATTTGGCTCTGAGGAGCCCAAATTTTTGAGAGATACTGATAACAATCCAAACCCTGGGAAAGTATCTAAATACTCAACACACATATACAAAGGTATAGGAGGATGTGTAGAGAGGCATGGAAGAATATGTTGATGGGATTAGAGGAAGAGGGGTGAGAGGAGGCTCACGTGAAATATAACCACTGGCATGGACCTGTTAGGTTGAAAGGCCTGGCTATGTGCTATAAGTACTTTGTAATACAAGTATTACTAGGAATTTTTAAGGAATCACAGAATCACAGAATTGTGACGGTGTAGAAGGAGACCATTCAGTCCATCATGTCTGCACCAGCTCTCTGAACATTTTAACTTAGCACCAATCTCCTGTCTTTTCCCGTAACCCTGAACATTATTTCTATTTAGATAATCATCCAATGCTTTCTTGAATGCCTCAATTGAACCTACCTCCACCACACTGCCAGGCAGTGCATTCCAAGCCCTAACTACTCACTGTGTGAAAAAGGTTTTTCTCAGCTCGCATTTGCTCCTTTTGCAAAACACTTTAAAACTGTGCCCTCTGGTTTTCAATCTATTTACAAACAGGAACAATTTCTCCCTATCTACTCTGTCCAGGCCCCTCTTTATTTTGAAAATGTTTATCAAGTCTCCTTTCCGCCTTCTCCTCTCCAAGGAAAACAGTCCCAACTTCTCCAATCTTTCCTCATAACTAATGTGTCTCATCCCTGGAACCATTCTCGTAAACCCCTTTTGCACTCTCTCCAAAGCGTTCACATCCTTCCTAAAGTGTGGCGCCCAGGACTGTGCATAATACTCCAACTGAGGTTTAACCAGTGTGTTATATAAATTCATCATAATCTCCCTGCTCTTGTACTCTATGCCTCTGTTAATGAAGCTTAGAATACTGTATGCTTTAGAAACAGCTCTCTCTACCTGTCCTGCCACCTTTAATGACTTATGTAGCCATGGAGCCAATACCTTTGATTCAGCTACTTGGAGAGAAATTCGATAACAAGGGAAATGAACCTAAAATACTGATTTCACAATCCTACAGTGTAAGTATTATGTCTCATTGGTACGAAACACATTGGGTGGATTTTTCCACGGAGATTTTGTCAGTAAAAAGCAGACCCTAAGTCTACTAAAGCCATATTATAATTAATAGCATCTATCATTGAAAAAGAACAGATAATGTGGATTTATTCAACAAAATAATCAAATTCCTAGGTTTAGATGATGGTTAATAAAACAATGAATTCTTGCTCCCTTGGTTTGGAATTGCCACCTAAAGTTTAATTGCATTATTGTTTTAATAAACACCCACTTTCCCATTATTAGTGGTATCTATTCTTTTCTATACAAAGTCCAACATCATATATAATATAGACTGTACAAGCCTACAAACTAGAGCCAAAACTGTCCAACTTCAGATCAGACAGTCCAGCTTTTCAAAAGTAAAATATTGTAGATGTTGGAAATCTGAAATTAAAATAGCTTTTCAGTTAGGCATCTGGAAATTCCTCGACTGGATATGAAAAAATCTATTTCTAAATGTAAATCTTTTGTTTCCAACTTATCCTTTGTCTTAATATGTTCAGGCATTAAGCATTAAGATTTTCAATGAATTTTAAGCTTCATAAAAAAAGAAACATCAGAATTGAAGCCTTGACCTCACTCACTCCCATACATGTTCTGTTCTGCCACATATCTGTTTTTTGACTTGGCATCAACCTTACTACAATAATTCTGTGCAGAAATCCTTATAATAATTCAACTTTTGACCCACATTGAATGCCTGAAGGACCAATGCCATTTGCAATGATAATATCAAGGATCCTATGTCACATGGCATAGCCTTCTGTTCAAACAAAATTTAAACTTTCCACGACAACAGAGGCAGTCCATGAGAGCTTGCACCATTCCAAAAAGCTATAAAATGCCCACTGAAAACCATTAGTCTTTAAATATTTTTCAAATCTCGCTATACTTCCTCAGTTATCATGCTCTAATGCAAATTCACAAATAATGCAAATAGACTGAAATTACTGAGCTGTAACAACATTGAAACTCAAATGAAAAAAAATGTTATAACAAATAGAGTCAAAGGGACTCTGTTATCCTCATAAGAATAAAGAAATGTAATTTCATTGGGAAATTGTAAACAAAAATGAATAATTATGCTATTAGTGGTAGAACAACTTTAACATGTCTGTGCTCAAATATTAATGCAATTCACTGTTCAGTTATTCAGTTAGTACATTTGCTATCAAGATGAACTGATCAGGAAGGTCTCATGTTCAATCAATAGTGTGTAGTTGTTAGTTGCTCTCAGTTGGATGGTAGTAGGAATATTGCATTTGGTCTCTATACCGATTGCGTTGAGTAGGATGGAAAAAGTCAGCTAAATTTCCTTTTTGCGATATTAACAACTGCCCATGTTGGAAAGTGCATGTTTGAGGAGGATGGTCGAGACAGGATTTAGCTCTGATATGATACCTCCTGTGATAAAATAGCTCACTGACATGCACAGTTTTGTCTCGCATGTGAAAAATGAGCTCGTAGGTGAGATACCTGAGTACAGTGGGTAAGTGTCGAACTGTACTCCAGTATGAATGAGCACATTCAGGAGAAGGGAAGGTACCAGGGATAAAAAAAAAATCAAAGTAATTTATCACTGAATTTTTCAAAGGTCTTTGAACCTTTAGGATTGACCAAAAGGACATTACAATTGTTCTCACTGCGTCATATACCGCAAATGTTTGGTGGATAGGTAAACCCACAGGACTGGACTAATAATCCAGAGAACTGGAGTCCAAATCCCAGCAATTTTAAGTCAGTTTTTAAAAATCTAGAAATAAAACAACTGGTATTAATAAAAGTGACCATGAGGCTGCCAGCTTGTTGTAAAAACTTAACTGGCTCACTAATGTCCTTTAGGGAAGGAAAACTGTCATCCTTACTTCGTTTAGCTACTATTTAAGCCAGTCTGTTCACAGCCTTGGTATCATAAATTAACCCTGAGGTGAGCTTCCAACTTCACATTCATGACACCACCAAGACTCCTATTTCCACCTATTTAGCATCGCCCGACATCGCCCCAGTCGCAGAATCACAGAATCACACAGTGCAGAGGAGGCTCTTCGGCCCATCAAGTCTGCACCGACATGTGAGAAACACCTGACCTACCTAACTAATCCCACTTACCAGCACTTGGCCCATAGTTGCAGCTTATCTGCTGAAACCCTCAATCGTGCCTCTGTTACCTCTAAACTTAACTATTCCAATGCACTCCTGGCTGGTCTCCTAGCCTCTGTAAACTTGGGGTCATTCAATACTCTGCTGCCCATGTCTTAACTAACAGCATGTCCCATTCCTTGTTACCCCTGTGCTCAATGACCTACACTGGCTTCCAGTCAAGCAAAATTCTCATCCTTGTTTTCAAATCCCTACATGGCCTAGCCCCTCCCTATCTCTGTAATCTCCTCCAGTCCCACAACTCTCCAAGATATCTGTGTTTCTCTACTTCTGACCACTTGTGCACCACCAATTTTAATTGCTCCACCATTGGTGGCCGTGTCTTCAGTTGCCTAGTCCCAAAGCTCTGGGATTCTTTCCTATATCTCTCTGCCTCTCAACATCACTTTCCTCCAGGCACTAGTTAATACCTACCTCGTTCACCAAGCTTTTGGTCATTTGACCAAATATCTCTATGTGGCTTGGTATCATACATTGTTTTATAAGGCACCTGTGAACTGCTTTGGGATATTTCATGATGTTAAAAGCACTATATAAATATAAGCTGTTGTTGATATATGACTTCAGTTCCACGCAAGTGTGGTTAGCTTTTAACCGCTCTCTGTTGTGACCAAGAAAGCCAGTCAGTTGCATCAAAGGTTCGAAGAATCAACACACAAGACCAACTACCACTTCAGGCCAATTAAGGATGGATAACAAATACCTGCCTCTCAGTGAAATGTACATCCCAATAATGAATTTTAACAAAAAATATTTTTCGAATAGCCAGGATCAGTTTACCAAAAAAGATATTAATGCCTTTTTGAAAATAAAAGTCCATTCTCAGAGTCCAAGCTATACAACACACTCACCACTGAAAACGTACTGTCTAGGTGTATAATGTTCTATATATAAACAGAGGTCAACACTCCAAAAACCAGGCTAAAATCATGCTGTGAAATTTACCTTTAAATATGATGACAAGAGGGAGCAATGACAGAAGAATTAAATGGACCAAGAAATATCATTAATCATTGACCAAATTCTGTGCTTAAGCAGCCCAATTGTCCACTAAAGTAAAGCAAGTTATTTCACTTATGTTCACTTTCCCTGTCCAATTTTTAAAAAGTCCTCAAATAGGAACAAATTGGCTTAGCGATTGAGACAAATAGTTATAGGATTTATCTTGCAAATAAAACAACATTATTACCTTTCAAATTGAAAGTAAAGCTAAGCAGTATTATTTTATGTCTCTGTCCATCTATTACTATTGTTCTGTCATACATAAGTTGGAGAAGCAACAATGACCTAGATATGAATTTTGCTCAGCCAAGTCCTTGAAAAGGCAGATCATGTCTTTGACCTGCATAACTCATTTCCTAAACATCTAACAAAAAAAAACATAATGACTGCACCTTCACTGCATGGTAAGTATCATTTGATTGTTAATAGTTAAAACATGTCTGATATTTTTCTCCAAATCTAAAGCTAGAAGCTCCGAGGTACAGATATTTTGCACAAAGCCTGGTAATATACAATTTGCTGGGAAGAATGTCAGCTTCATAAAAGGAAAATTTAAAAGTATTAATCAACTAAATATTGAGACACAATACTAATCCTTGAAAATTTTTTTTCCAAAAGCCCAAATGTTTGTATTTCACACCGCTAAAACAGTAATATTCAATAAAACTATAATGCTGAATATTCTTAGAATGCACTGAAGAATGAAAACCTCTTAAGAAAAATGCTTTTTTTTTCTGAGCTCTAGTTACAGCATTCATATAATTGTTAGATACCCAGTTCTCCAAACCCTGGCTTCTAGATTACGACAATCAGTTATAATAAACTCGGTGAATATAAGCATGCAAGCCAAAAATTATTGGTTACTCCCCAATGATATAGCCACCTTAACTGAAAGGTCAGGTTGCATACTCACGCTGAAATGTTGAATCATTGTCCATTAGTGATTGGGTTTTAGAAAAACACTGATTCAGCAATAGGCAGTTTTATTGCACTTCCAATAAGCCTGTCGATAGCTGGAGTCTATCCATTTCTGGGGCATCTGCTTGGCGCTAAACCCATGAAACAGGTAAACACTCATGAGCAAGGTACATGCAGGTTTCAGCTGAACTAAGCCATGTGCTTGACAGGACTGACAGCATCGGTATGCCCCAAATTTGAGAAAGAAAAAGAAACAGAAAGAATTGCAGCAAAATGAATCAGTGGCACGACACACATATGGCCCACCTCCCCCACCCCCACACACCAAACGTCACTGTTATGAAGTGCTTTAACGTTCTTTCTGCAGTTGCCTTAATGATTCATTATGTAAGGGTCTCTCGACACCTGCTGCCTCTGCATGGCAACGCAGTGTTTTTGTCTCATCTTCAGTAAATTAAAATACTTCATGACTACACGCAGTTTAGAACCTACATTTGAGATTATCTATGAATTAAAAGCATATTAATTTCTTGATCAGCTATCAGCTAAACAAAAAGATCTCACTAAGCATATATATATTTACTGACATATAAAGTATGTGTGACTATATCTTTGCCTGCACACCAATATACATTAACAGCAGAACTGACCTACTATGGAAAGAGAAATGAACAAAGAATATAATTGATGTAACTAGGGAGGGAAGATCCATTGATATAAAAGGTAAAGTGAGATCGTAACATATGTTAATTATGGACACTAAGCGAGACTTTCTAGAAACTGACAAAAAAAATAACAATGCGCAAGAAATCTAAACTAGGTTAATTATATTTCCATTCCTCCTACAGACATAGGAACTTGGTACAGTCCACTAAGCCATGCAGCTATGATGCATTTTTAGAAAAGATTTCACAGAATCACAAAATTGCTATGGTGCAGGAGGCCATTTGGCCCATTGTGTCTGCACTGGTTCTCCAAATAAGCATTGTGACTCGGTGCCATTCTCCTGTCTTTTCACTGTAAGCCTGCACATTATTTCTATTTAAATAATCATCAAATGCCTCAATTGAACCTGCCTCCACCATACTTCCAGACAGTACATTCCAGATCTGAAACAGTCACTGTATGAAAAAGTTTTTTCTCACATCACATTTGTATCTTTTGCAAATCACTAAATCCGTGCCCTCTCGTTCTCAATCTTTACAAGCAGGAACAGTTTCTCCCTATCTATTCTGTCCAGCTCCCTCATGATTTTGAACATCTCTATCTCCTCATAGCTTTCTCCTCTCCAAGAAGAACAGTACCAACTTCTCCAATCTATTTTGTAAAGAAAATATAATTTCTTTCAATATTACTGTGGGATACTGCGATGCAGGCTTGTGGGGACTGTGTGTATATTTGTGTGTGTGTGACTAATTTAATTAAACTGAAGACAGTCAGACTGAAAAGTTTAAATCATTAAAGGGTTAGGTGTAAAAGCAGGTATTTTGAAGTGAGGATGAACAAGCTAAGATGCGAAACAAGTAAATGCAGCATGTATAGAAGTTTGCATTAGGAGATAAATGAGGAGTTGAATTTTTAACTGTTCAATTTCAAAGAGAAATAAAAGGAAGTTTTATAACAGGCAAAGATCATAAATGAATGAAGCAAAGTTATTAAGTTTATTTTTCCTGAAAGTAGTGGCCATAAAGACAACCTGAAATATTTTTATATTCTGGGAAAGGTAACTTCAAAAGAAAGTTAAGAACAATGGGTTTAAACATGAAAGAGACAAATCATATTTAAGTAAAAATTGAAAGCTGAATGTGTGTGTGTGTGACCATGCAATATCTTGAAGAGTGTGCTGTGCAAGGATAGGCCTGGGAGGTAAGCAAACTCCAGCCACCCCAGAGAAGTGTTTGCTTGTTTCATAAAGCAAGGTCTTGTTGCAAGCCTTGGATTTCCATTGTCGAGGGAGAGGAAGAGGGAAGCCTGTGAAATACTTCCCCTAAAACAACAGTGGGTGCCTTGCAGTAATATTATTGGATTTTTTATAGATTGAAAATCTATAGGAACACTTAAGCTTAGTTGAAATCTTTTTGGAAAGGTGTAAGACTAAATTTAACTGTGTAACTGTAATCTTGTGTGTTTAAATTTTGTTTTCCTTCATTAATAAATGTTTTAATTTAATATTTAAAATCTCCAAAAGAATATTTACTTCTGATTTCAGTACACATATCTTCTTGTAATAAAAATACTAATTGCAAATTGTTGTGATAGCTTGACCCAGCTTTCCTTTGGGATTTGGTCAGCCTGGCAATTACCACTTGCCATTTAATAACAATCTTCAGAGCTGACGCTTCTCGTCCCTGGAACCATTTTTGGAAACCTCTTCTGAACTCTCTCCAATACGTTCACATCCTTCCTAAAGTGTGACGCCCAGAACTGAATGCAATACTCCAGCTGAGGTCTAACAAGTGTCTTATATAACTTTAACATAGCCTTCTTGTTCCTGTACCCTCTGCTTCTATTAAACAAGTCTATGCTTTATTAACTGCTTTCCCCACTTATCCTGCCATTTTTAATGACTTATGTGCATATACACCCAAGTCCTTCTGCTCCTGCACATCCGTTAGAGCTGTACCCCTTATTTTATATTGTCTTTCTATGTTCTTCCTACCAAAATGAATCACCTCACACTTTCCTGCATTGAACTTCATCTGCCACCTAGCTGCCCACTCCACTAACTTATCTATATCCTTTTAAAGTTCTACACTGCTCTCCTCACAGTTTACAATGCTCCCAAGTTTTGTATCATCCGCAAACTTTGAAATTGTCCCCTGCACACCAAGATCTAGATCATTATTATATACCAGGAAAAGCAAAGGTCCCAATACGAACCCCTGGGGAACTCCACTACAATCCTTCCTCCAGCCCCAAAAAATCCATTAACCATTACTCCTTATTTCATATTACTCAGCCAATTTTGTATCCATGTTGCTACTGTCCCTTTTATTCCATGAGCAGTAACTTTGCTGCACAACAGACTTGTGAGAACTGTATCAAATGCCTTTTGGAAGTCCATATAAAATACAGCAACAGCATTACCTCTTCAAAAAATTCCAGAAAGTTAGTTAACCATGATTATCCTTTAAGAAATCCATGCTGGCTCTTCCTAATCTACCCACATTTTTCCATGTGACTATCAACTCTATCCTGAATAATTGTTTCTAGAAACTTCCCCACCACCCAAGTTAAACTGATTGGTCTGTAATTGCTGGGCTTATCTTTACAACTTTTTTTGAACAAGGGCATAATGTTTGCAATTCTCCAGTCCTCTGGCACTTCCTGAGTCTAGGGAAGATTGAAAGATTATGGGCAGTGCAATTTCCACTCTCACTTCCTTCAATATCCTTGGATGCATCTCATCCGGTCCCGGCGTCTTGTCAACTTTAAGTGCCGACAGCTTATCCAATAATTCCTCCTTATCAATTTTGAACCCTTCTAATGACAGAGTTGCCTTCTGGGTAGCAGCTGCTCTATTGGTAAAAACAACAGATACAAACTATTCATTTAACACCTCAGCCATGCCCTCTGCTTCGAGGTGTAAATCCTCTTTCTGGTCCCTAATCGGCACTACCCCTCCTTTTTACCACCCTTTTACAATTTATGTGCCTATAGAAGACTTTGGGATTTCCCTTTATTTTGGCTGCCAGGCTTTTCCCTAACTCATTTTCTCATAATCCCTCTTCGCTTCTCTTATTTGCTTCTTCACTTCTCCTCTGAACCTTCTGTGTTCCACTTGGCTTTCAATTGTATTTTCTACCTGACACCTGTCATAAGCACACTTTTCTTCTTTATCTTAATTTCTATCTCCATTATCATCCAGGGAGCTCTGGATTTGTTTGTCCTACCTCTCCCTTTAGAGGGAATATATCTTGACCCTGCCCGAACCATTTCTTGTTTGAACATAGCCCATTGTTCAGCTACAGTTTTTTCTGCCAACCTTTGGTTCCAGTCCAGCTGGCCCAGGTCCTTTCTTGTCCCATTGAAGTTGGCTCTCCCACAGTTAATTCTCCTTACTCTGGATTGCCCATTGTCCTTTTCTACCGTCAGCCTAAACCTTATAATACAATGATCACTGTCTCCTAGATGTTCCCCCACTGACACTTGGAGCAGAATTTTCTGTTTGGCGGGGGTGGGGCAGAGTGGGAGCAGGTGGGCGTGGAGCTTATCGCCGCCCGCGATCGGGTCCGTGTCACCATTTTACACGGGCAGGCCAATTAAGGCCTGCCCAGCGTATTTCCCAACTCCTGAGGATAGCAGGAGTGTGCGGGCAGTGGCGGGCATGCACAGACTGGCAAGTCTAATGGCGACCAGCCAGTCTGTTTAAAAGGCTTGGCAGCCATTTGTAAGCTGCTCACAATGGCTAGTGCTAGGCCACAGCAGAGGGGTTCGGGTGAGCAGGTCAGGCTGGAGGTTAGGCCAGCGGAACAGGCCAGGCTGGAGGGTAGGCCAACAGGGGGCCCAGTGCACCCCTCGTTTTTCTCATAACTGCTTGCTGCCCTCCTCAAGGAGGTGGCAGCATGGCAGGAGGTGTTGGTCCCCCAGATTGGGAGGAGGAGGACCCCTCCAACAGGACAAAACGTGCCTGCGAGGAAGTGGCGGAGGCGGTGAGCTCCTGTGACGTGGTGCGGCACACCTGGATCCAGTGCCACAAGCGCTTCAATGATTTGTTGTGCTCTGGCAGGGTGAGTACCATGTTGGCATTGGGCATTTAACCATGCAGGTAGCCTTACCCTCTGCGTTCCCCCCCACCGACCCCCCCAACAAGTCTCAGTGTCATGACTGCATTGAATCATCGGCTGCATTTTCCCTTGCTGGGTGGGTAAGCAGATGGTGCCCATGTCTCAGCATGAGTGGGTCATGAGGAGATGAGTCTTCCCCTGCAGCATCTGTTGATCTGAGTCCCACATGACTGGTTTGGGGGCAACCTGGAGGAGCTGCACCTAGGTGCAGATTCAGAACTCCAGGACTTGTCCTAGTCAGGGTGATGAGATGGTGGAAGGGGAGCTTCAAGGTGGCATAGCAATGAACCATCTGCTGCCCTCTATGCTGCATGTGCTTGCGCCTCCTTGCTATGGGAGATATTACCGTGTGGTTCCTAATGTGATGTAGGCAGCATGTGTCCAAGGGGATGGCAGGGGGGTAGGGAGCAGGCCTAGCATCTTTGGCTGCAGTGGGGTGAAAAGGCACTGGAGGCCTGATATGTCCCACTCTGGTTGGTGTGTGCCGTGCACAAACAGAGTCCATGTGCAATTTGCTCTAATCAATGCTCTTCTCTCTTTTTCAGGAGAAGAATGCGCAGAACATGGCCGAGCATGTGAGGACTGGAGGCGGCCAAGCACAGCTCTCCATACTAAGCTGCTTTGAGCAGGAGGCACTTGAATTGGAGAGGCGCCATGCACCTAGGTCTACCGGTGTCGGTGAGGCTGGGGTGCCACGGCCAGGTATTTATGCCCAACAGTGAGGTCAGCATTGTCCTCCCAACAGCCATAGCACTGATCATTGTTAAATTAGTTTTTGTTGCAACATTGCTGGACCATTGGTTATGGAAGGTTGAGCACATAATGAGCTGGGGGACAGGGATGAACTTTGTCATTGTCTGCACGCTAACTGATCCTTGTTCTTCCTTTCAGCATCATCACAGCATAGCCGGGAGTAGGAGCAGCAGATGCCCCCTCTCACACCTGAGGGTCCTGAAGTCTCACTAGCATCACACCATTTCTGCGAGGCAGGCACCAGCGCATTTACTAGCACCTCGGTGGGAATTACAACAATGGCTAGTGTTCTGGGGCACAGTGGCGATGGCGCTTCACAGTTGCCAGAGGAGCTGGCAGAGACAGAGAGTGCCCATGGCATCAGCAGTCATGGGACTGCAGGGAGCCAGGCACATGCTCAGTCGGTGCCTGATGATGTGCCTCTGGAGTTGTCTGCGATGCAGCAGCTGCAGGAAATGCAGTCGGGAGTGCGGGAGCGTCTGGGGGTGATACAATACATGAGGCTATGCTTGGCTTGGTCTCCGTGGTGGAGCAATGAAGCAATGAGCTGCATGTCCGAGCACCAAGCGTCCTCCATGGAGAGAGTGGTGACTCTCATGGAGAGCCTACTCCAGGAGACGCGCCAGGGCTTCCTGGGGGTGCGCTCTGACCAGCAAGCTCTCACATCGGCAATAACCTCAGCTGGGAGTATGGGAGATGGTGTTGGCATCAAGCTTCCCAGCTCATTGCCAATCCATCCATGGTGAGCAGGGAGGTCTAAAGCAACCTTACGTGGGCGCAGCTGCTGCCTGTCATTTCTGCTGGCTCCTCTCAGGGCGCTCCAGATTAGGGCGGCAGCTCCTCCGCCCCTTTCCCAGTGACCATTTCATCTGATGAGGCTGCGATGACTGGGTAGATGCCAGCTGCGGAACAGGCAGCTCCCTCCCAGGTGGGGCCAGCACATGCTCCACGGGCCAGAGGACGACCTCCAAAGCCATCAAAGCCAACAGGACAGCAGAGTCAGCAGGCTGGCTCTGGTGCCACTCCTAGCGATGGGTCAGCACCAAGACGCACCACCCATAAACGAAAGTATAAGGCATCTTAGGCACACTATGGGTTTTTCACTGGTGCTTTTGTGTTGGCCCAAGATGAGGACCTTATTAGTTCTTTTTGATTATTAATTCTATTGTTTTCTCTTTGTGATAAGTTCTTTCGCTTCATACATTAAATGCAGACGTGTGACCATGGCTGAGGGTGCCTTGTTTCTTCTGCATTTGTACGGTTGACAAAAGTGTAATGAGTGATTTGTTGGACACTCAGCTTTATTTACAAGGCCCTTAGTGCTGCTAACCTGGAAGATTTTGCACCTAGGTGTCGAGTATCGAGGTGGCAGCCCAGGCTTGTCCTGGTGATCCATCTGTGTTGTGCTAGCTAAAGGTTCGTTGGATTAAAGCATCCCGAGTGTCCCTGTCTCCCTGGAGTAGTCCCAGGTCAACGTCTACCGCCTCAGCATTTCCCTGTGCCTGCCCATCCTCAGAATCACTGCTGGACTCATCATGTGCAGCCGCAGCCACTGCATTGACTTCTTCATCGTCCACTGTGTCCCCCTTTCCAGTGCAAGACTGTGCAGGGTGCAGCATGCAACCACTATCACTAAGACATGATCTGGGGGGTACTGGAGTGCGCCCCCTGAGCGGTCCAGGCACTGGAAGCGCATCGTGAGAAGACTGATGGCTCTCTCCACCACAGCCCTTGTGGAGGAGTGGCTCTAATTGTACCGATGCTCAGCTTCTGTTCTTGGCGGAGAGTCATCATGAGCCACCTTCTGAGGGGATAGCCCGTGTCACCCAGCAGCCATCCATCAAGCTGGGCCAGAGCACTGAAGAGCCCCGGCACCTGGGAGTGCTGGGTACTTGCACAGACTTGTAAAATCAGCACAAAAACAGAATTACCTGGAAAAACTCAGCAGGTCTGGCAGCATCGGCGGAGAAGAAAAGAGTTGACGTTTCGAGTCCTCATGACCCTTCGACAGAACTGTCGAAGGGTCATGAGGACTCGAAACGTCAACTCTTTTCTTCTCCGCCGATGCTGCCAGACCTGCTGAGTTTTTCCAGGTAATTCTGTTTTTGTTTTGGATTTCCAGCATCCGCAGTTTTTTTGTTTTTATCTCTTTGTAAAATCAGCACCCTGTGATCACACACTATCTGCACGTTCATGGAGTGGAAGCCCTTCCTGTTGACGAAGGCACTGGGCTCACCTGCTGGTGCCTTGATGGCCACGTGTTCAGTCTATAGCATCCTGGACATGGGGGAAGCCAGAAATGGCTACGAAGCCTCTGACTTGCTGTGTCTGGCTTGCCTGGTCCCAACGGAAGTGGATGAAGGTCAATGCACGTCTGAACAGAGCATCTGTAACCTGCTTGACACAAGTATGGACAGCTGATTGGGAGACACCGCAAAGATCACCCACCGAGCCCTGGAAGGAGCCACAGGCATAGAAGTTGAAGGAAGCTGTGACCTTCATGGCCACTGGCATGGGTTATCCGCCCACACAGTTAGGGGATATCTCAGGCCCAATCATCTGACAGATATAGTTGATTATCTCCCTTGACAGTCGAAGCCTCCTTTGGCACTGCAGCTCTGACATACTGAGGCAGCTGCTTCGCCGCTTGTGTACCCTGACAGCAGGATGGTGGCATCTTCTGCGGCCCGAAATCAAGGTCCTCACAGACTTTGAAACAGAGCCATCCAGCTGGCCAGTGAGAATCTGGATCGATCCTGTGCTGACGGTGAGATCAGTGCTGCTCTACCAAGTGAGGATCCAGCAGTGCAACATCCATCAGACAACCATGCTGTGAGTGATGTGTCCTCTTTCACAGGCCACTGCCATGCACTAATTATCTCCCCTTGTTTTCGTGGGCAATCTGCCAAACAGCCGACAGAGTACCAGGGCCTCCAATCAAGCCCTGAAGAAACCTCCAACAGGAAATCTGAAGGCACCCTCCTTGAAGTTCCGTCACACTGCTCACCCACACCCTCCAACAGCGCAGAGACACACACCTCAGTGGGACCTAGCTTTAGAATAGACACAGGATCACAATTTGGTGAGAACATTACACTGTCTGATCACAGCAGGTGGAGGCAGGGACTTTCCAGGTCCCCGGCATTCAGAGGACTGCTGGAGGCCAGAAATTTGCTGAGCCCGAGTCAGATGATGAGCCTCTGGACTCAGTCAGGTCACAGTTGCTGGAGCTGCAAAGGCAAGCTCAGGAACAACAGGAAGGGGTGTCCACTGCACTCCTCAGATTGCAAGGCATGTTGAAAGAGTCCATCCGCCTTCAGGCTGAAGTGATAGCGACGGCATGCCAACACACTGAGGTTACCACCAGCAAGATGGCGACCACCATGGAGACCTTAGTCCAGGATGTCGCTCTTGCATTGCTGTGTAGGCTCAACTCTATCGCTGATGCCTACAACTATGTGTATGTGGGAGCGGTGCGGAACAGCTCAGTCTCACTGCAGTTTTTCCAACCCTCAAAGGAGTCAGGCAGGGGCCTGCGAGCACCTATAAGGAAAGAGGATGAGCAGGTGCACATGCCGGGCCCATCCACCCAGGTGACTTTGGGTGTGACTGGCCCATCCAAATCCGCTCTTCCTGTGACCTCAGCCACTCCAGGCTGAGGACGGTACCACCATCACACAACAGGACCCCAAAAGCAGACCAGGGCTTTCTAAGTCTCGACCCTCCAGAGGACGCCCGCCATAGTCATCACAGACAAGATGTCGCAGTCAAGAAGCTGCCTCCACCTCCGCTGTGGATGTCCGGGAGCACCAAGACGTAGAGGCAGGGTTAGGAAAGTTAAGGAGAATTAGTTGCACAGCCTGTGGATGGGTGTTAATCAAGTGTACATACTGTTCACTATCGTTAATAAACTCTCAATAATGTCTCCCTACCTATGGCTCCTTGTTCTGATGAGCAGTGTTCTTGTCACTCAGATGTGAAACCTTTCTGCACAAGATAAAGGCAGGTGTCTCAGTCCAGGGTCTCTTCCCTAAGCTTTGTGCAGCCTCACACCAAAGTGATGGTCTGGCCCCACACTCCCTGGACCAGCACCTTGGCAGTGCTTAGCATTGCTGCCAGAATGCAGTGGACAGGTGCCACAGGGTTCTCCTATTCTCTCAATGTGCTCTAGCACCTTTATGGAGAGGCTGGCCCATGTCTCTTCAGCACTTGTGACCAGTGATACTGTGCTCCAGCTCCTGAAGGGCTCAGGTACTGAAGGCAGACAAATCATCAGATGCTTCTAAAGTTTCATGGCTGCGTCTCCTGATCACGGAGCACAAGTGAGCTGCCCTCGGTCAGACAGGAGTCAGATATTCTCAGAGGCTATGTGAAGATTTATGGGGTCACCTCAATTCATATCATCATCATCCTCCACAGATCTAGCAGCAATGAGGGCCTCCTGAGCACACTTGCCTCATCTAGCCAGTGCAAGTGCCTCATCCCCGTCATCGTCGCCTCTGCGGACCTCCTCACCCTCATCCCTATTGGCATCCTCCGCATCGGAGGAGGTGTGCAGCTCCTTCTTCTCCTCCTCAGCCAGATCGTCTCCCCTTTGGAGAGCCAGATTGTAAAGGGTGCAGCAGACAACAACAATGCATGATACCCTCTGTGGACTCTATTGCAGGGCTCCACCAGACTGGCCCAGGCACCAGAACCTCATTTTCAGCATCCCAATGGTCTGCTCCATCAAGTTGTGAGCTGCAGCATGAGCCTTATTATACCATCGCTCTGCTGCAGTCTGAGGCTGCCGCACAGGTGTCATCAGTCACGGCCTCTTGTGGGTAGCCCTTGTCCCCAAGGAGCCATCCCTGCAGCTTCTGTGGACCCTGGAAGACTCCAGGGATCTGTAATTGATTGAGGATGTGGGCATCGTGCACCCTCCCTGGGTGCACATACCTGCAAGACGTGTTTCTGGTAGTTGCATACCAGTTCAGTGAGTGGAATCCCTTGCAGTTGATGTAGTGCACCAAACGTAGCGAGGGAGATCTGTGCACCACATGGGTGCAGTTGGTTGCACCCTGCACCTGTGGGAATCCCGAGATCTGAGGGAATCCAATGGTTTTTGCATCCTAGCTGTCATGGTCCTGGGCGAAATGCACAAAGTTGTGTGCCCTCGAGAAGATGGCATCCGTGACCTCATGGATGCATTTGTGAGTGGTGGCTTGTGATATCCCACAGAGGTCACCTGTGGAGCCCTGAAAGGAGCCACTGGCATAAAAATTGGGTGCCACAGTCACTTTCACAGCCACTGGCACTGGATGCCCTCCATATCCCCATGGTACCAAGTCCTGCAGTAAGTGGCAGATGTGAGTGACCAGGTCCGTAGACATGCGCAGTTGTTGGCGACACTGGTTGTCAGTCATCTGCAGGAATGACGGGTGACATCTATACACCCTGGGTGTCACCAGGTGCCGACCAGCCACGGCTTGCTGTCACTCCTGGGCAGCATGTGCAGGAACCCCAGCAGCCCCTTCTTCCGGAGGTTATTGCTCCTGACTTTGCGCGGCCAGGAGCCTCAGTCACTCTCTCCTCTGTCTTTTACGGTCTCTGTAGGCCATCAGACATACAGCTAGGTCACCAGGCTCCATGCTCCTGATGTGGTCCTCCTGCGGCATGAAAGAGAGAGAGAGACGTGGTTAACATGGGTGTACTTAGCAGCTTTCCTGACCCTGTGTGACCACCCCTTAATGTTTTCTCGAGAGTGCTGGCCACCCATCGGATGGTCACAGATGATTGCACTGCATGGCTGCCCTGTCAACCTGTGACATGTGGGAGAGACAGCTCCTAATCAGGTTGCTGAGATTGCAAGGGTCTATGAGTGCCTCCAGCAGTGACTGCTACATGGCCAGTGTTGGCGAGGAGATTGTACAACTTGTGCAGTTCAACTGCTCCAGGGTCCAAAAGTGGTCGCGAGTTAGCAGTCTGTGCCTTGGGGGCGGGGGGAGAAAGAGAGCACGGGGGGAGGTAGGGGGCTAAGGTCTGGAGGGCTTGGTGGCACTTTGGTGCCTCCACATTGCTTGCGTGGGCGGACAGGCTAGGAGCCTGACCCCAATCATATCATTGTGGCTGCGCCTGAACTGTTTCATTTGCAGAGGAATGGTCAGTTTATACAGGTGTCCCTACTGCGTGGCCACTTCCCTCATCTACCCTGCCCCCCACACCTTGATTTCTTATGCATGGGATCCAACAACAGGGCCCCTGAACAACACTCCCCCGAAAACAGTCGTCTCTGAGGCAGAGCAGCACTTCATCCAGGCCCCCCCGGTGCCCCTGAAGCCTGCAAAGCAACAGGCAACCCTGGCAAGCTGTGGAAAGTGATGCTGTTCACTCACCTCAGTTCCTCCAAAAGTGAAGGCCGTCAAGTACATGTTGCCTGTGTGCTGTTGTGAAAAACAGTGATGTGCTTTCTCGTTGACGTGGACAGACAATCCAGCAGAGTCCAAGAGCCTGGCGGGACGGCCTTTTAATATGCTGATGTATTACAATGAGCTCCCCGATGACCGTTGGCAAGAAACGCAGACGATCGCGACCTGCCTTCCTGCCATCGTGAAACCGATCACGTCATATGTCTGCGCACGGCAGCTATCACGTCCACAGCCAGAGGGCACAGAAAATTCCACCCATAGTCTCAAAAATGCAGGTGAAGGCAAAGATCAACTAGGGTTTCAGTACTAAGTCTTCAGTGACTCCTGTTGAAAAATGTGCAGAGAGACATTTGGCCTGGGCAGGTTTTGGCTTTGGCCTCGAATGTGACATCTCTGCACAACTCTGGGTTTGGATAGCGTCTGGGCACTCAGGGTTGGATTATCCACCAGAGTCATATCACCATCGAAGATGGGACCAGGCGGGTCTCCCATCTTCTACCATGAACCTTGACCATATTCTTCCTTTGAAACGAAGTAATGATTCAGTCCCCCAGTTGGTCGTTACCAAACAGAGGGAGTCTGACATTTCCAGACAGGAAAATTCAGCATCATTGCAGCATGCAGGACAGTTCCCAAAGGAGGTGGAAACACAAAGTTTTTTGCCACAGCTTTTATTAAGGGTTCTGAATGAGTCGAGGCCTTTTTCACATAAACTGATGCCAAAGAGAAGGGAAACAACCTTTACTGGGCTAGGCCTTCTCCCTTCAATAGGCCCATTACTGCATTTTCCACAACTGTTGCTCTCAGTACTGTCACTTCTGTACGATTCTTACATGGGTCAACAGTAAGAAAAGTTAACTGATTGATTGCAACAGAACAAATGAGATCTCTGCTGAGGAGAAAAGATGTGATCCCCATCACATTTCCTTCATTTCATCAATCCAATTTCAAGTTGCGGAGGAAAATGGAGGAAATGCATTTACATAGCATCTTTAATGCAATGAAACATTCCATGGTGCTTCACAGAGCAGCATCAAACAAAAACTGAAACTCAGCCAAAGGAAGAGATAGCAGGACAGATGTCCAAATGCTTAGTCAAAGAGGTAAGTTTTAAGCAGCCTCTTAAACGAGGGCAGAGAGGTGGGGAGGCAGAGGTTTGGGGAAGAAGTTCCAGAGCTCAGATGGCTGAAGGAAGAGGTTGTACAAGAGGTCAGATTAGAGGAACATAACACTTCTTGTAGGGTTGTAGAGCTGCAGGTGATTACAGAAATGAGGATGCATGAGACCATAGAGAGATTGGAACATGGGAATCAGAATTTTAAACTCAAGTCATTGGGAGTCAATGTAGGTCAGTAAGCACAGGGATAATGAGTGAACGGGATTTAGGCAAATTAGGAATTCTGGGGTCATTTAGTTTAGATAACATTTATCAGGACAGTTCATGTAGCTGAGGCTAAATATACCAGAAGAGCCTGGAAAATTTGGAAAGGGATGGTGAAAGAGTGAATCTTTCCTCTTTAAAGGGTTCCATGCAGTTAAAGGGCTAAGCAGACTCTTGGAAGACTTGTTAAAATGACTAAAGAAAGAATAAGGCAAGTTTCTAACTTTTCATAGACCAATATGCAAATGCTGGTAGCCCAAAATAGAGAATGGAGTGATAACATTATGGAAATAACAGACAAGAGGTAATCACATGAGCCCCATATGTTGTATAAAAGGAGTTGGCTACGGACTTCCAAAACCTCAAGGGACCTCTTGCAGAATCAGAAATTTAATCACCTCAGTAAATGAACAAAGGTAGATGCTATTCACAGAGAACCAAGAACATGCATCGCCTTTTAGACTGCCCTATGGTACCATGTTCCTTGTTTCAAAAGCAAAGTCCCTCATTAAGTATATATGCAGTTTTCCAGATATGGCCCAACCAGAGATTTTTACAATTGTAACCTAACTTTCTTCTCCCTTTACTCTAAAACCCTTGTGATAAAGGCTAACATTCTGTCAGCTTGTTTAATTATTTTTTGTGCCTGTCCACTAGCCCATCCACCATCACACTTCTAAGCTGCCTATCATTTAGAATATATTCTGATCTATCTTCCTTAGGTCCAAAGTGGATGGCCTTACACTTCTTCATATTGATCTCTATCTTCCACAATCTTGCCCACTCGCTTAATCTATCAATGTGCCTTTACGACTTTCTGTTTCCATCTGTACTATTGACTGTGGAACCCAACTGTGTCATCTGCAAATTTAGATATAAGACTTTCCATTCCTTCATTAAAGTCATTGATAAATAGTGAACAGCTGAGGCCCCAGTACTGATCCCTGGGGGACACAACTCTAGTCACATCCTTCCAATTGTATCCTATATCCATTAACCCTAACTAATCCCACATTCATATCAATAGGCTGCCTCCAATTCCATGCTTCAGTGTTCATAGCAAAGAGTCAACCTGTCCCCTGTTCTTCTCAGGAGAGACTTTGCTGACTGGAAGCAGATTTTTAATGTCTGAGAGTTGCAATAGTACTTTACTCATTTTTGAAGATGTGCTTTTGTATAGCTGCCACTGCCACTGCACCTTCTTCCTTGTTTTTCATGTGTCAGCCCCACAGCATCAACAGTATCATCATTGGGGTATCTGGCATCTTCTGGGAAATATATCATCATCCCTTTCCTGAATGCAAAGTTGTGAAGTACACAGCATGCCATCATAATTCTTGAGCCGCTGATGGGTGCATTTTATGCACCTCCAAATTTATCCAGACACTGAAATCTTCCTTTGAACAATCCAAAGGCATGCTTAATTCTTATTCTTATCATCATGTATGCTTCCCTCTAATACTTCTCTTCAAAACTATTATTCATACAACAAAGTATCATGAACACGGGGAGTATCAGAGATCTCTTGCCACACAGTACAAATCTTGACATTCACTTCTGCGTTGGAATGAGCTGAGTCATTAGACCAATAAAATATAAAAGAATCATGACAGCTCCTAGTTTCATATGCAGGAAGCTGTGTTTGTCATTGTAAATGAGCTACAAATGAGGATTTATGGAATGGAAGCCTTTGTGGTTCAAATAACTACACAGTTTACATCTGGGGCATGTAATGTCACATGGTTGTAATCAAAAAGTCCAAGAACCCCAGAAAACTGGCGTTTTGAAAAAAATGATGGCCCTTTTAGTCATTTTTGTGGGAGCACTGTGCAATTATTTAAATTGAGCTGTTCTAGCAAAGAGCATGGTTTACTTTATGGAGAAGTGTACACAAATTGACTGATCTGACAAAAGACATCTGTGGCTCCCTGGACATTTTAAAGCATCTTTAATTCTACCTTAACTTTGCTGTTCAAGTCATAAATTTCTTCTAAAAGGGCTACAGATATCTTAAATGTAAGAATAAAAGTAGGGATGTCAAAATAACATTTCCACTCATTAGGAACCCAATCCCAAACACAGCATATAAATTTTCAAACTAAAATGTTTTACAACACACATCAACATTAATCCCAAATGACAAAACTGGGTCATTACTGTAGATGTCCTAAATGACAGTTCAGAGGCTGGCTGATTACTTCAACTGAGAGTACGTTAATTTTAGTATTTTAAATAAACATTTTTTAAGTAGATTCTGAAAGAATAAGGTAAATTCATATATTTGACAAAATGCTTAGAATTAAGTTTTGATGAACAATCACACCAAAACATTAGTATGTCTTTTCCTCTTTTAGATTCTAATCAATAGCCATTTATTTAAAATGTTTTTTACCTTCTAAATCAAAAACATAAGGATAGAAATTTATGTTGGTGATAATACTGGAGGAGCAGAGGCATTAACCTATTAAAATTAAATATATATTAAATATATCAAATATATTAAAATAAATAGGTTAACATATTTGTTGAAACAACATGCAAATGTAATTTCAATGCGCTTTCATTCATTTTTATCATATAAAATTTCAAATATATAATATATATTTTGCTTTAAATGTCTCCACTTACCCTATTTCCATATCCCATGTTAACCTTACGTAAGTCCAAATTTTGTTGTTTTGACTTCAGCCTCTTATGCATTCTCCCTCATATCGTCCCAATATTGGCAGCAGAATCTTCAGCTGCTTGATCCTATTCTCTGCAACCCCTCTGCCTCCCCACATATTGTTCCTCATTTCCTCAAATCTATTCTTCGAATTGGGCAGACACTTCAACAAAAACAACAACTTGCATTCATACAGTGCCTTTAATGTAGTAAAACATTCTAAGATTCTTCACAGGACCATTATCAGACAAAATGTGACACCAAGCCACATAACGAGGTGTTACAGCAGTTGACCAAAATCTTGGTCAAAATGATAAGTGTTAAGGAGCATCTTAAAGGAGGAAAGAGAGGTTAGAGGTGGAGACATTTAGGGAGGGAATTCAAGATCTTAGGGCCTTAGTAGCTGAAGGCATGGCAGGTAACAGTTTGGGAATGAACAGATGACAGAAGTGCAGAGATACCTTGGAGGGTTATTTGGGTGGAGGGGAATAAGGAGATAGGAGAGTCAAGGGCACGAAGGCTTGAAAATAAGGATGAGAATTAAAATTAAGGTGTTACTTAACTAAGTAGGTCAACAAGCACAGGGGTGATGGGTGTCCAGCATTTGATGTGAGTTTTAGAAGGCCTTAAATTTATGGAGGGTGGAAGATAGGATGTTGGTCAGGAGTACAATGGAATATGCCAAGTCTAGAGATAAAATAGGATGAGAGTTTCAGCAGTGCATGAGCTGAGGCAGGGACGTAGTTGCACAATGTTATAGAAGTGGAAATAGGTGACCTTTATGATACCATGGATACATGGCTGAATGCTTATCTGAGGGGTAAATATAACACAAAGTTCACAGTTTGGTTCAGCCTCAGACATTTGCCAGGGAGAGCGATGAAATCAGTGGCTAAAGAACAGTGATGTGGAAGTGACAGTAGACAACTGCAGTGCAGTATTGAGGAGTCTTTTACATGGTGTCTCATCAGCCAACTCTATTGCACATATAAGATCCTATGGCACTATTTGAAAACCAGCATTCTTCCAGTGTCTTGGCTAACATTTTTCCCTCAATCATCATCACCAAAACAATTAATTAGCGTTATTTTATTTCCGTTAGTGGAGCTTTGCTGCACACAATTTAGTGGCTTCGTTTGCCTGCATTACAATCATGACTACAGTGTCATCCATGGCTTAGTGGTAGCTCTCCCACTTTGATACAGAAGTTTAAGCAATCAATTTTCACTCCAAGGACTTGAGTACAAAATCTGGGCTGACATTCCAGTGCAGTATTGTGGAAGTGCTGACCAGTCGGAAGTTGTCATTTGGATGAGATATTAAACTAAGCCTGCCGTCTCAGATGGATGTAAAAGATCTCATGTCTCTACTTCAAAGAAGAGCATGGAAGTTTTCCTGATGCTGCCATATTTATCCCTCAATCAACACTTAAAAATAGATTATCTAGTCATTATCACGTTGCTGTTTGTAGGACCTTGCTGTGTGCACGTTGGCTTACAAGTTTCCCACATTACAAAAGTGACTAGACTTCACTGGTTCTATGGTGCTTTGAGACATCCTGAGGTTGTGAAAGGTGCTATATAAATGCAAGTTTTTAAAATTCAAAAATAATTCATTGGCCATGAAGTATCTTGAGACATCCCGAGGATGTGAGGAGTGCCATATAAATACAAGTTCATTCTTTCTTTTTAATACCTCATTCTTTTGATCAGGTTTTTGGTGACTCCTAAGTGTTCCTGGCTTTCCATCTGTTTTCCATAAGCCTTCCATGAAGCTCTGGGATGTTTCATATGTTAAAGCAATTATCAGAATGGAAGTTGTTTTAACTCTATCAAAGCTACTTTTGTACTGAAAATACAAACCATTATACGCTACAATTGTGTTATTAAAACTTAGGTGGGCAAAAATGTGGTTTGCAGAAAGAGTAAGAATGAAAGATTTACATTTATATCATAAATATAAATTCACAACCACCAGATTGCTTTACAGCGAATGAAGTACTTATGAAATGTAGTCACTCTTGTAGGAAAATGTAGCTGAATTTTGTGCTGTAAGGTAAATCTAATAACCTACATCTAATCTCAGTAAATAAAGAGAAATTATTTAAAGTAGCAGATAGGTAAGTAACCAGAGGACATAGATTTAAGGTAATTGGCAGAAGGACCACAGGCAAGATGAGGGTATGCATATTTTTTGCAGCAACTCGTTATGATCTGGAGTGCACTGCCTGTGCTGTGCCATGTTATGATTATATAACCAGGTGCTAACTCACCTATAAACAGGCAAATAGTCAACCACATGAATCACAATGGTGCGCTGTCAAAAAACCTTAAAGATGGGAATTTGAGTGCAATTTTTAAAAATTTAAGTAAGTTTATCAACTTTTTAACTTTATTTCCAAACTCTGGCAATTCCACACATGCAATGTCGGGAATGTTAACTAAAGCCAGTTAATACATTCAGACACCATATGTGTGGAGTTTCTGGTCATTGATATCCCCTAAATATTGATGTTCGTGGGGGGAATTCAGCAATGATAATGCCATTGAATGCTAATGGCATGTGGTTAGGCTTCCTTTTCTTGAGGATGGTCACTTTTCTTGAAGTTGTGGCCCTAATCCTGTCTGATCTTTTGCCTTGGAATTATTTATATATTTTTAGGAGGTATGCAGGCCTTTACCAGGGAGTTCACCTAGAGTTCAGGTAGGTCTTTGTTGCAACAGGCCTCAAAGAAGCTACAAACAAAATGTAAATTTTTTAAAAATTGCTTCTGCTGCCTTTCTTGTGCCTGTGCACAGGTTTTTAAAAATTTGCAAATTAAATTCTCCTTCTGTTGCCATAGCAAAGCTGGATGCCAGTCATTAACCAATGCTCCTTACATTGAATATGTGTTTTCATAATTTTCCTGTATTCATGATGTGCCCCTGCCCCAATTATGGATAGACATACTGTATACTATTATTTTCTGCCTGTAGGAAGTAAGTAAATATAAAAAAGCACAGAAATACAACACAGCATGTTTCTGCCCCATTTCCCACCCCATCTGCACCAGTTTCAACAGAAAATCAATGTAAAGAGGACAGGACCTAACTGACATACTTCCTGTTACAAAATGCTATGTAACAAGCCCACCTAGTTCACCAATGTCCTTCAGGGAAGGAAATCTGCTATCATTACCCAAGCTGACCTACATGTGACTTCTGACCCATGGCAATGTGGCTCTTAAATGCCCTCTGATATGGCCAAGCAATTCACTCAGTTCTATCAAGCTGCTAAGAAAATGTCAAATAAGAAAAAAATCTTACAACAAAGCATTAACCTAGACACAGGAAGTGACAAAGGCACACCCACCCCTTTTGTTCCTGAAAAGTTCTCCTCAATAAGATCTGGGGACATGTACCAAAACTGAGTTTTCCCACTGAATAGCCAAGCAACAGCCTGACATGGTCACACTCAAAGAATCATACCTTTCGCCAATGTCTCAGACTCCTCCATCACAATCCCTTGGTATTGCTATGACACAGTAGGTGGTAAATGCCAAGCTGTTCAAATCCCAGAGGGAAACTTGAAACAACTGCCACAACTAATTTTCAATTTGTATAATTTTCGAGATGTGTGCCTTGAATTCAGTCGTAATAAGACCACCAAGTCTTACAGGCTTTTATAAAACTAAATTAAACATTTATTAATAAGATAAATGATTTTAAATACACATACAGATCTACAAAAAACTGCTATGATAACTTCTAAATCCCCTACTCAATCTAACTCCCAGTTACACTTTCGTTAAGGCAACAGCAAGACACAGTTTTTAAAAGACCCAGACAAAGAAACATGACACCCTGAACAAGTTGACTTCCAAATGAGTTTTCTTAACTTCAGCCCTTTGAACACGACAACTTGAGGCATAGATGCTGAAGGCTTTTCATACTTGTAAAATCTCAAAAAGGCCTTCCTTTACACACAGTCCTTTCTCCTACTTTCTACATATCTTCCTCTTTGAATGCAAATAGCCATGGGGCAGAATCTTCTGTTCAGTGGTGCAGTGGTGGGCCCCGCTCGCCGATGCGTAAAATGACATGCGGTGACGTCGGGCGTGCGTCGTTCTGATCTTCAGTTCAGCAGGCGTGCACCGGAGTTGGCTGCATACCCGTCAAACTGTCAAAGGCCTGTAAAGGCCATTAATTAACTAATTAAAGTGATTGTCAGGGCTGCCCATTCAACCTTAAGGTTGGTGTGCAGGCAAAGAGCGCAGGTGGCCTTCGCATTTTTCATGAAACCTCATCCACAACCGAGATGAGGTTTCATGAAGTGTTTATTAATTAAATAAAATTTATCATGAAAATTCATAAACATGTCCCAGCACATGTGACACTGTCACAGGAGGGGATGTGTCTGAATTTTTTTTTTTGCAATCTTTATAACTGAACTTAATCTCTCTCATGCAGGTTTGTACCTCAGGATGGTTTCTGCACTCTTTTGTGCGCATGCGTGAAAGAGTGTAGGCCCTGACTCTCCCTCCTCCCCCTGCCCACACAGGTAACTTGAGTGCTTCCAGGTGCGCATTACGCTGGGCAGGCCTTAATTGTCACACCCACGCAAAATAGCGACACGCAGCCGATTGCAGGCAGCAATTGTCTCAGCACCTGCCTGTGCCCGCTCCCGACCAGCCTGCCCGACGGGGAGAAAATTCTCTCCATGGTTTCACTATGTCTTTGGACTTTATCTCCCTGATAATAAAACCCTCTCATGACACTAATTTTGAACAGTAATCTTTGGGAAAAATAAACACACTGCTTCTAAACTTCACCTGGCTAGGTGACACATTTCACCCTTCCTTTGAAAATAATCTAGTTTGGTTTATTTCAAAATGCAAATGTTCCCTTGACACCCATGTTTCTAAACTTCCCCATTTTTAGCTAATTAACATTTCAAACCTAATCACTCTTCTCAGATCAAAGCACCCAGACTAGCTGCCTCTAATTCAATTAAATCTCTCACACATACACTGGAACTATTACTCGATTTTACAATAAATTCCAACAACATTGAGAATTATTATATCTTCTTGACATCCCCCTCCATATTGAAAAATGAACTGTCATAATTTAAGAAGACGGCATAATTCTTGATAACCTATCTTGTGCTATCGCCTTTCCTTATCTGTATACTTACCCTATTACATTACCAGATGCATGCATTAACATAACTATATATATATACATATATATAAATATATATATATACACAAATCCTTCACATCAACAAGAATCATTTCAGTTCAGAGTCCAGGGGCAGAAATTTTCGCTTCGCAGGCGGGTGCGCACCTGACCCACTCAAGCGTGAAATGACGTGCATTGATGTTGGTGATAGTTTGGTCAGCGGCCCGGAGCGAGCAGCGCACCTGGTGACAATTAAAAGGTCTGTTAAGGCCAATAAGTAATTAATGAACTTTAAATTTTCACTGCTCATCCAACCTAACGGTTGGTGGGCAGGCAAAAAGGCCAAACAGTCTTTGCATTTTTTGGAAACTTCATCCAAAGCAAATAAAAAGAAAATAAAAACTTTAATTTTTCATTAATAACATGTCCCTGCTCATGTGACAGAGTCACATGTGGGGACATGTTACATTACATTTTTATTTTCTTTACTTTTTTTTCTTATTTCTTCATCTCCCTGAGTCAGCTCTGTGCCTCAGGGAGATTATGAAGCACTCACTCGTGCTCGGCCCACTAGCCCTCCTCTCCCCCCACCACCCCGGCACAGGTGTCGCTGAGCGCTGCCACTAGTGTTTCATGCTGGGTGGGCCTTAATTGGCCCACCAGCATGAAATCACGGTCCGGTGCCGATCGCAGGTGGCGGATGACTTTCCGACTGTACCCAATTACGCCAAGCAATTTAAGTTGGCCGTTGACACAAGTGATATAGGCATTGAGGTTGTGCTTACAAGAAGATGACACTGGAAGATGACACTGGAATTAAAAAACCGATAGGGTATTTTTCACAAAGTTGAATGCACTTCCCGACTGCCCCTTCCCACCCCCACAGAGCCCGCCCATCAAGAGCAAAATTATGCCCCAGGTTTTTAAACATCCAATTTTCCCTTTAAGCTTCAACCTCTTGATAAAGCATCTGCAATCAGATTCTCTCATGCAGCGACATGGATAATCTGTAAATTAAATGGTTGCAGTAATAAACTCCATTTGAATAACCTTGCACTTCTGTGTTGAAGTTTGTCCAGAAACTTTAAAGGATTCTGGTCTGTACAAACAATTGTTTCTGATGAATTGTTTGCCACATAGATTTCAAAATGCTGCAATGCTAACATCAAACCCAACATCTCCTTTTCGATTGTTGAATATCTTCTCTGTTGTGCCTTCAGAAATCTCATTTTGCTGTAGGCACTGGGAAATCCACGATAGCTTTGACTTTTACATCTTTCGGAGCCACCTTACCATGTCTAATGGTATGACCTGGATACATAATTGCTCTTATGCAAATTCACTTTTAGTCAAGTTCATCACTAAATTAGCTTCTTGTAATCGAGTAAATAATTCTTCCAGATGTTGTAAATGCTCCTCCCACGTCTGACTGAAAAATATCAAGTTGTCGATATAAACAGCACAATTGCTTAGGCCTGCAATTACTTTGTTCACCAGAAATGTTGCAGGTGCATTCTTCATACCAAATGGCATGACCCTAAACTGACATACTCCATTTGGCATCACAAAAGCTAATATCTCCTATGCTTTCTCCGATAACAGTACTTGCCAATATCCTTGTAATAAGTCAATTTTTGTGATAAATTTTGATTGTTCCACTTTCTCAATACAATCCTCCAGCCATGGTATAGGATATGAATTCACTTTCGTCACCACATTCACCTTTCAATAGTCCACACACAGTCTTTGTGTTCCATCCAGTTTTGTTACCAGTACAAAAGGCGAACTCCAGTTGCTACAACTAGACTCAATGATATCATTTTGAAGCATGAGGTCAATTTCTTTCCGTACTTGTGATAACTTTGCCAAATTTAACCTATAAGGATGTTGCCTTACCAAAGATGCAACTTCTACAGAAACATCATGTATAGCTAAATTTGTGCATCCCAACTTATTTCCACAAATAGCTTTGTGTGATTGCAATAGCTTTTCCAAAACACTTTGACACTTGTCTGGAAGGTAACTCAATATTACATTTAAATTTTCAAGTACCCTCTCATTATCCAATTTGATTAGAGGAAAATCAATTTCAGAAACCTGCATTTCTACTTCTTTCTCTTTACCTACTACGACTAACACTTCCTTTTGGTCCTGTTCCCTGTCAAAGTACTTTTTAAGCATATTTACATGACATACCCTCTGCTTCTTTCTTATATCAGGAGTATTTTTTAAATAATTTACTTCACTCAGCTTCTTTTCAATCCTGTAAGGCCACTAAATATTGCCTTTAATGAGTCATCCAATACTGGAACAGAACTAGCACTTTCTCTCCAGCAATAAAATTCCAAGCTGGAGCTTTCCTGTCCACTTTCAATTTCATCACGCTGTGATATCTTTAAATGTTCCCTAGCCAACTCACATGCTCTGTCTAATCTCTCTCTGAAGTTTGTTAGTAATCCAGGAGAGTAGTTTCTGAATTTTGACCTACCAGTTTCTCATAAATGAATTTCAGTAGTCCCATTACCTCATGACCATAGACTAGTTCGAAAGGACTAAACCAGTCGATGCACTACGAGTGTCCCTAATAACAAATAACATGAATGGAATTTCTCTATCTCAATCCTGTGGATAATACTGATTGTACGCGCTCATCATAGTTTTTAGAGTTTGATGCCATCTTTCCAAAGCCCCTTATGACTCAGGTTGATAAGCTGTTGACTTAAATTGTTTTACCCCCAAACCGTTCATTACTTCCTTACACGTCTGTGACATAAAATTTGAACTCTGATCTGATTGTATTTCCTTAGGGAAACCATATCTTGTAAAACATTTAGTTAACTCTTTCACAATCTTCTTTGTTGCAATGTTTCTCAAAGGCATTGTTTCAGGAAATCTGGTAAACAAATCCATTATTGTCAGTAAAAACTGATTTCCACTTTTGGACTTATGGAGGAGTCCTACACAATCAATCATGACCCTAGTAAAAGGCTCTTCAAATGCTGGAATTGGAATTAAAGGCGCTGGCTTGATCACTGCTTGTGGTTTCCCTATCCCCTGACATGTGTGACATGTTCTACAGAATTTGACTACATCCCTATATCCCCAGGCCAATAAAAATGTTTTTGTATCTTTGCTTGTGTCTGCCTAATTTTTAAACGTCCCCCCCCCCCACATTGGAATTTCATGAGCTATCCTCAGAATCTCATTTCTATACCCTAATGGGATAACAATCTGATGTACCTCCCTCCAGCTTTCATTTGCTGAGACATGATCCTGTCTCCATTTTCTCATTAAATTATCACTCTTAAGGTAATAACATTCTGGTATACATTTTGCTTCTGTTTCGGATTAGCTGCCTGATATAACTGTTTTAATTGCAAATAATTTTTCTGTAACTCCACTAACCTCCTTGAGTTAAACACTTCAGCTGAATTGTCCTCTAGTCTTTCTTCCTGAACAATGTTATCAAACACGGTGCCAGCTAATTGGATTTTGACATCTTCTTCTTGCCTTTGAACTGCGTATTCTTCTTGTTTTTCTTGTTTCAACCTGTGTGCCTGTGGTCTCGTTATCTCACGATCTAGGAGCAATCCAGGATGCTCCTTCTGTAACACCTGTTGAAAACACTTCTACAGGCTGCTCAACTACCATATGCATCAGCCACATTTGTGATCCAGCTATATCATTACCCAGAAAAAATTGAACTCCTACAATGGGCAATTTTTGCACTTCTCCAAAAATAACTTCACCTGACTTCCATTTACTCTTTAAATAATTTTCCACAAGGGGATAGGTTTAGCATCTCCATGAACCCCGCTTATTATCATCTGTTCCTGCAATACTCCCTTTGAACAACAAATATCACTATCCCACAACATTAAGGATTAACGAGCCCCCATGTCTCTTAAAATTTTAACAACTTTACCTACTTCAACTTATACACATGGAAAGACTTTCCCTTCACATGCAAAGTCTTTAAAAATCTCTGCAACCTGCTCCATAGAATTCCCTTGGGTAAATTGTGAACACATTCCCATTTCTTTACCTATCACTGATTCTCCCTGTTTTATCTGTACACAAACTGTTATTTTTTCCTGTGCCTGGACCTCAGAACCCACAGTACTTTTACTTACGGAACTTTCCTGCACCCCCATAAATCCAACAAATTTTCCCTGCAATTTCCAGCACACTAACTTTGTGTGTCCAACTTATTACACCTCAATTTTTGAATGCCACTTCTACCCTCAACGCCTTCCTTTTTATTCTGAGAAAAAACTTCCTGGGAATTTCCACCTACTCCTCTTTCCACTTTCTATCCTTTTCCAATTTGAAAAGGTGATGAAAAAGAACTTTAGGCCAATGAACTAACTCAATCATCACAAAATCAAAAACAGAATTACCTGGAAAAACTCAGCAGGTCTGGCAGCATCGGCGGAGAAGAAAAGAGTTGACGTTTCGAGTCCTCATGACCCTTCGACAGAACTTGAGTTCGAGTCCAAGAAAGAGTTGAAATATAAGCTGGTTTAAGGTGTGTGTGTGGGGAGCGGAGAGAGAGAGAGAGAGAGAGAGAGAGGTGGAGTGGGGGTGTGGTTGTAGGGACAAACAAGCAGTGATAGAAGCAGATCATTAAAAGATGTCAACAACAATAATACAAAAGAACACATAGGTGTTAAAGTTAAAGTTGGTGATATTATCTAAACGAATGTGCTAATTAAGAATGGATGGTAGGGCACTCAAGGTATAGCTCTAGTGGGGGTGGGGAGAGCATAAAAGATGTAAAAATAAATAAATAAATAAATTAAATAATTTTTCTTTTTCTCTTTTTATAATGGAAATAGGTGGGAAAAGGAAAATCTATATAATTTATTGGAAAAAAAAGAAAAGGAAGGGGGAAACAGAAAGGGGGTGGGGATGGGGGAGGGAGCTCACGACTTAAAGTTGTTGAATCCAATATTCAGTCCGGATGGCTGTAAAGTGCCTAGTCGGAAGATGAGGTGTTGTTCCTCCAGTTTGTGTTGGGCTTCACTGGAACAATGCAGCAAGCCAAGGACAGACATGTGGGCAAGAGAGCAGGGTGGAGTGTTAAAATGGCAAGCGACAGGGAGGTTTGGGTCATTCTTGCGGACAGACCGCAGGTGTTCTGCAAAGTGGTCGCCCAGTTTACATTTGGTCTCTCCAATGTAGAGGAGACCACATTGGGAGCAACGAATGCAGTAGACTAAGTTGGGGGAAATGCAAGTGAAATGCTGCTTCACTTGAAAGGAGTGTTTGGGTCCTTGGACGGTGAGGAGAGAGGAAGTGAAGGGGCAGGTATTGCATCTTTTGCATGGGCATGGGGTGGTGCCATAGGAGGGGGTTGAGGAGTAGGGGGTGATGGAGGAGTGGACCAGGGTGTCCCAGAAGGAGCGATCCCTATGGAATGCCGATAGGGGGGGTGAAGGGAAGATGTGTTTGGTGGTGGCATCATGTTTCCCCCTTCCTTTTCTTTTTTTTCCAATAAATTATATAGATTTTCCTTTTCCCACCTATTTCCATTATAAAAAGAAAAATTATTTATTTATTTATTTATTTACATCTTTTATGCTCTCCCCACCCCCACTAGAGCTATACCTTGAGTGCCCTACCATCCATTCTTAATTAGCACATTTGTTTAGATAATATCACCAACTTTAACTTTAACACCTATGTGTTCTTTTGTATTATTGTTGTTGACATCTTTTGATGCTCTGCTTCTATCACTGCTTGTTTGTCCCTACAACCACACCCCCACTCCACCTCTCTCTCTCTCTCTCTCTCCATCCCCCACACACACACCTTAAACCAGCTTATATTTCAACTCTTTCTTGGACTCAAACTCAAGTTCTGTCGAAGGGTCATGAGGACTCGAAACGTCAACTCTTTTCTTCTCTGCCGATGCTGCCAGACCTGCTGAGTTTTTCCAGGTAATTCTGTTTTTGTTTTTGTTTTGGATTTCCAGCATCCGCAGTTTTTTTGTTTTTAACTCAATCATCAGCTATCTCTGCTGCTTGCCTTACAATTTGAACTCTCTGCTCCTCCATGTGAGTTCCCACTACTGAAGGGATTGAATCTTTAAATTTTTCCAAAAGAATTACTTCTCCAAGAGCTGCATATGTTGTGTCTATTTTTAATGACCGTATCCACCAGTCAAAATTGCTTTGCTTTACTCTTTCAAACTCAGTATAAGTTTGCCCAGGCTGTTTTCTCATATTCCTAAATTGCTGCCTGTATGCTTCAGGAACCAACTCATTTGCACTCAAAATAGACTTTTTTCCCACATCATAATTCACCAACAGTTCTTCTGACAGAGAAGCATAAACCTCATGTGCTATGCCCACCAACCTGGATTATAAACAACAATGTCCAGTTTTTCTGTGGACATCTCATCTGTTTAGCTATTTTCCCAAATGAAATAAAGAATGCTTCAATATCTTTTTCCTCAAATTTTGGAAGAGCTTATACAAATTTAAACATCTCCCCACTGGGTTTTAAGTTAATGGTTTTTTCATCATCAGAACTTTCCTCAGAATCTGAGATTTCTTTTTTAACTTCCAACCTTTTAAGCTGTTATGCCCTTTCGCTTTCCTTCTCTCTTTCCCTTGACTCTCTTTCTTTATCCTTCCCTCTTGCCTGGAATTCCAGTTCCAGCTTCCTTTATTTTTCCTGCCTTCCCCTTGCTCTCTTTGAAATGCCAATTCATTTTCTGCTGCCTCTAGCTCAAGTTTTTTCATTTCCTTTTCTTGTTCAAGTTCAAGCTTCTTCATTTCTAACTGAAGTCCCACTACCTCCAGCTGAGACTCACTTGTGTCAGATATCGTTTCCAGCTTTAAATGCTGTGCTATACCTTCAATTATATCTGCTTTCTTAGCCCCTGCAGATAACCCCAATTGTAATTTATCCGCCAATTTCAGTAACTTAACTTTAGTTACCTTTTGTAAACCAACCAAAGTTATAACTTCAACTCCCAAACAAATCTGAGCAACTGCCAAAGCCATATTGCAGTCTTACCACTACAAAAAAAATCACGCACCAACTCCTGAGTTCAAAGTGCTTCTTGTACTCGTAACCTTAAGATACACCAACTCCAAAAAAATCAAGGAATTTCAAATGTATCCTGTAAAGAGCCCCAACAGATGGTAAATGCCGAGCTGTTCAAATCCCAGAAGAAACTTGAAACAACTGTCACAACTAATTTTCAATTTGTATAAATTTTGAGATGCATGCCTTGAATTCAATAGTAATAAGACCACCCAGTCTTATAGGTTTTTTTTTTATAAAACCAGATTAAACATTTATTAACAAGATAAATGATTTTAAATACATACATAGATCTACAAATTACTACTACGATAACTTCTAACTCTCCTACTCAACCTAACTCCCAGTTACACTTTTATTAAAGCAACTGTAAGACACATAGATTTTAAAAGACCCAGGCAAAGAAATATAATATCCTGAACGGGTCGACTTCCAAGTGAGTTTTCTTAACTTCAGTCCTCTGAACCCAGCAGCTTGGGGCATAGATGCTGAAGGCTTTTCATACTTGTAGGTCTTAAAAAGGCCTTCCCTTACACAGAGCCCTTGCTCCTTCTTTCTACATATCTTCCTCTTTGAATGCAAAAACCCATTGTTTCACTATGTCTTTGGGCTTTATCTCCCTGATAATAAAACCCTCTCATAGCACTAAGTTTTAACAGTAATCTTTGGGAAAAATAAATACATTGTTTCTAAACTTCAGCTGGCTAGGTGACACATTTCACCCTTCCTTTGAAAACAAGCTAGTTTGGTTTATTTCAAAATGCAAATGTTCCCTTGACACCCATGTTTCTAAACTTCCCCATGTTTATATAATTAACATTTCAATCCTAACCACTCTTCTTAGATCAAAGCACCCAGACTAGCTGCCTCTAATTTAATTAAATCTCACACACACACACTCACTCATAGACACATCCCACTATAACTCTATTTTACAATTAATTGCAATAACGTTATGAGAATTGTTATATCTTCTTGACAGTATGTTCTATTCCATTGGCGGGACAGAACCACCAGAGGTGGTTGCACAGTGCTATATAGTTGAGAATCTCATGACATAAGGTCAAACTTGGGCAAGGAAACCTCCTGCTGATGCCACCTACTGCCTTCATTCAACTGATGAATCAGTACTCCTCCATGTTGAGCACCATGTGCTCCATATCAGCCTAGATTGTGTGCTCAAAGCTTGAGTCAGTCTTGAGACTTGAGTCTTCTGCCACTTAAGTATAATTATTCTTCATTGATGGCTTGGTAAGTAATGTGATATCAAGCCATACAGAACAGAAGGTTAAAGATTTGGTTCTAGTTGGTCGATTTATTTAGTCTCAGCTAGTCGGGACACAGCAGTCCTGTTTCTAAAAAAGGATTAACCATTCTTAAGGTATGCAGAGACAGCCACTTCTGTTTGCTATTCCATTAAAAATTATGAGCAGAATTTTCTGCTTGCCGGGTGGGCCACACGGGAGTGGGCACTGACCCAATCGCCGCCCGTGATCAGGTCCGTGCTAACATTTTACGCGAGCGGGCCAATTAAGGCCCACGCAGCATGAAATGCAGCTCCCGAGGACAGCAGGAGTGGGCGGGCGGCAGTGGGACTGCTATGACTGCCAAGTCCAATGGCGACCTGGTGGCCTGTTTAAAAGAGCTCCTGCAGCCTTGCAAAGGCTGTCAACATAGCCAGCAGAAGGCTCCCCAGAGCGCTGCTGGTGAGCAGACCAGGCAGGAGGGTAGGGCAGGGGGCACTGTGCCTCGAGGAGGTGGCAACATGGTGGGAGGTCCTGTTTCCAAGGGCGGAGGAGGAGGCCCCTCCTCATGACCAAATATGCCTGGGAGGAGGTGGCGAAGATGGTGAGCTCCCGCGACATGGTGCAACGCACCTGGATCCAGTCCTGCAAGCATTTCAACGACCTCTTGCGCTTGGGAAGGATGAGTACCATGTTGGCATTGGTCACTTAATGCAGCAGGTAGACTTTCCCCCCTGGCCGTCACACCCCCCAACTCTGAGTGTAGTTACTGCATTGAATCATTGACAGCATGTGTCCTTCGCTGGGTGGGCCAGCAGATATTGCCCATGCCTAGGTCATCTTGAGAGGGTGGTGACAAGTTGGGCTCTGCACCCGCAGCATGTGGTACATGACATGCAAATTACTGTTTTGGGGGCAACCTGGAGGATCTGCACCTAGGCGCAGTGCTGGAACTGCAAAACATGTCAAAGTCAGGGTGCTGACATGCTAGGAAGGGAGCTTCCAGGTGGCAGAGCACTTTGCGTTCCACGTGTTTGCACTTCCTTGCTTTGCAAGGTTAGACCGTGAGGTGTCAAATACGATGTAAGCAGCATTTGGCCAAGTGGGGATCGGGGAGACAGGCTTGGCATCTTTGTGTGAGTGTGCGGCAGCTGCAGGGTGAGGAGGCACTGGAGCCCTGCAATGTCCCACTCTGGTTGGGGTGGAACTGCAGCGAAGAAATTCCAGGTACGAGTTGCATTAATCAATGCTCTTTTCTCCTTTTCAGGAGAAAAATGCTCATAATGCCACCGAGCTGTTGAGGACAGGCAGAGGGCCAGCTCAGTTAGTGATCGTTACCAGATTCAAGCAGGAGGCCCTCGATCTGGAGAGGCACCATGCGCCCAGGTCCACTGATGTCGGTTCGGCTGGGGTGCTATGGGCAGGTATGTTTGTCCAGCACTGAGGTCACCATTAATGTCCCAGTAGCCATGGCACTGCCGAATGTTCAGTGATTGAGGTTTGCAACATGGCTTGGCCATTGCTTATGGAAGGATGAGCGCATAATGATCCAGGGGACAGGGATGCACATTGACATTGTCTCCATGTTAACTAATCAAATATCCTTGTTCTTCCTTTCAGCATCAGCGGAGCAGGTCTGGGAGGAGGAGGCACAGGGACCCCCTCTCACACTTGAGGGCCCTGAAGTCTCTGATCCACTAGCATCACACCATCTCTGCCAGGCAGGCACCAGTGCAGATACTAGCACCTCAGTGGGAATTAGATCATCGGCTAGTGTCCCGGGGCACAGCGGTGAGGGCACTTAACAGTTGCTGACGGCGACAGAGAGTGCCCATGGCCCCAGCAGTTGGAGGACTGCAGGGGACCAGGCACATGCTCAGTCTGTGGCTGATGATGAGCATCTGGAGTCATCCGTGAGGCAGCAAATGCTGGAAGTCCAGCAGGGCATGCGGGAGGGTCTGGCAGAGACAAATGAGGCGATGCTTGGCTTGGTCTCCGTGGTGGAGGAGTCCACATGGACCATCGCCGATGCAATGAGCCTCATGGCCAAGCACCATGCTTCCTCCGTGGAAAGAGTGGCGACTCTCCTGGAGACGCTCCTCCAGGAGACCAATTAGGGTTTCCTTGGGATGTGCTCGGACCAGCAAGCACTCATATTGGCATTGACCTCAGCTCCTCAGTGCCAGTGTGGGAGATGGTTTGGGCACCAAGTTTTCCAGCTCGGTGCCCATCCATCTATGGTGAGCAGGGAGGTCTGAAGTGACCTCATGTCAGCACAGCAGCTGCCTGTCGTCTCTGCGGGCTCCTCTCAGGGTGCTCTGGATGAGGGCAGCAGCACCTCCACCCCTCTTCCAATGACCGTTGCATCCGATGAGGCTGTGACGACTGGGGAATGCCAGCTGCGGAACTGGCCGCTGCCTCTCAGGTGGGGCCAGCGCAGGCTCCACAGTGGCCAGAGGCCAGCCACCAAGGTCATCAAGGCCAACAGGACAGCAGAGTGAGTAGGCTGTCTCAGATGCCAGTGCCAATAGCACCCGTAAGCATAGATTTAACTCACCTTAGGCACACCACAGGTTCTTCACTGGTGTTTTTGTGTTGCCCCACAATGAGGTCATGATTAGTTGGTGTGCTGTTTAACACCTTTGTCATTTTGTTTCTTTAAGTTCATTTTGTTATATCATTAAGTTTAGACTTGTGACCATGGCTGAGGGTGATTCTTTTCCTCTGCAGGTGGATGGTTACCCATGATGTTATGAGTGAGTTCTGTCACACTGAGCTTTATTGACAACCCCTTAGTTAATGTTCCTATCCAGGCAGATTTAGCACTCCGATATCAAGAGTGGAATCTGCAGCCCAGGCTTTTGTTGGAGGTCCATCTGTGGTGTTCCAGCTGAAGGTTCATTGGATTAAAGCCTCCCGGGTGTCCCTGCCTCCCTGGAGTATGCCTGGGTCAGCACCTACCCCTTCAGCATTTCCCTGGGCGTGCTCATCCTCGGACTCACTGCTGGACTCATTGTGTGCAACCGCAGCAACTGAGTCTTTTTTTGTCCACAGCGTCACCCTTTCCCAGTGCAAGATTGTGGAGAGCTATCAATAACAGATGATCTGGGGGGTACTGGAGTGCGCCCCCTGAACGATCCAGGCATCGGAAGCGCATCTTGAGAAGACCAATGGCTCTCTCCACCACAGCCCTTGTGGAGGTGTGTCTCCTATTGTACTGCTGCTCAGTTTCTGTTCTTGGATGGCGGAGAGGCGTCATGAGTCACCTTCTGAGGGGAGAGCCCTTGTCACCTAGTAACCATCCATCCAACTGGGCTCGAGCACTAAACAGCCACCGTACCTGGGAGTGTCTGAGGATGTAGGCGCTGTGGGAACTGCCTGGGTACCTTGCACAGACTTGTTGAATCAGCATCATGTGATCACACACTATCTACACGTTCATGGAGTGGAAGCCATTCCTGTTGACGAAGGCACCGGGCTCACCTACTGGCGCTTTGATGGCCACATGTGTGCAGTCTATTGCACCCTGGATGAGGGGGAAGCCAGCAATGGCCGTGAAGCCTCTGCCTCGCTCTGTCTGGCTGGCCTCGTCCCAGGATGAACGTCAATGCACACCTGAACAGAGCGTCTATCACCTGCTTGACACAACTGATTGGGAGACACCGCAAAGGTCACCCACCGAGCCCTGGAAAGAGCCAGAGGCATAGAAGTTAAGGGCAGCTGTGACTTTTAGAGCCCATATCCCGTGAAAGAATAAAAGATAACAAAGACTTGCACTTGTGTAGAACATTAACATAGGAAAGAATTGCAAGGCAATTCATAGAGGCATAATCAGGCAAAAGTAGGAAGTAGAGATTAGGGCTGGGATTTTTTGGAGGGGTTGCAGTGCCAAGAGCTATCGGTGCAATCAGAGAGCCAACAGCCTCAGCACCTGGAGGATGTAGGTACATCAGTGGATGTGTGCCCTCAAAGTAAATCAACAGGCCCTGGCAAATGGAGGGGTGAGGGAGTTGCTGAGGGCAAGTTGGGCCAATGCCAAAAGGGGTAATTACTGCCATCAGAGGGTCCCTTTGTGAGCCAAATAGTGCGCAAAAAGGAGGGCCCCACCCCCTGAAGCCACAGGGTGCCCCCAGGGTTTACCTGGCTTGCAGCTGTGGTGAAAGCAGGCTGCTGATGGTGCTCTCCCATGGTCTGGTATGACCTTGGCCACCATCCTCTGGGTGCCTGAGGCCTGGAATGCTTCATCATTCTGAAGGGTTCCTGCACAGGCTAGGACCCTCTGTCATTGTGGCTTCTTGAGGTGGTAGTGCCACTAGCAGAGGGGCTGAGGGGTTGCTGTCCACATCAGGGGCATCCTGGGAGGAGCCCCCAGAAGCAGAAAGCTGCTGTTCCACCCTGCTGACCTGGTAGAGACTCCAGGTACCTTGTCCTCCTCTTGCCTTGCCGGTGTTGCATTGAGTTCATGCACAAAATGATGGTTTACAGGTCTTCACACACCTCCAGCAGCTATTGAATGGTCTGCTGAATCTGGATGTCCATGAGGGTCGCCATTCTCTCAATGGAGGAAGCCAAGCGCACATTGCCTGGATGGACTCCTCCATTTTCTGCATATGGATGGACATTGCCTCTGTAAGTTTCACCAGATGTTCCATCACCTCTAGCTGCAGAAGTTACAGTGTTGCTGCCGACATCAAAGACACATCATTAGCCTGGAGGTCAGCATGGGCCTGGCTTCCCAGTCCTCTGACTGTCATTGGCCTCAGCTATTACATCATCCATCTGCTGCTCGGGTGCATCTGAAATGTGCTCATGAGTTTCTGACTGCGAATCTAGTCATGAGCCCATACCCACCAAGTTGAGAGTATCTGCGCTGGGGGAAGGTGCAATGGAGTTGTGTGACACAGCATCTTCTGAGGATTCCTCCTCCTCCTCAGATGTGGCTAGTAGCTCCCCTATCTCTCAAGCTGCTCGTTCTCTGGCTTGTCCCAGACCCACATGAGAGGACAGAAACATGTAAGGGTTAATGGCTTCCCGGTTCCTCATCCCAAACATACTTGCTGTGGAGCTCCATGTGTGTAAAGTTGGTCACATGAACACTATGCATTATGTGTGCCTGAAGCACCCTTTGCATTCATTCTTTCACCGCCTTGGTTGGCACTACTATCTTGCCATCAGCAATTGTGCAGCTGCCCTGGTGGCCTGCTAACTCTAACGCCTCCTCCTCCATAGGTTATGGCCCTCTCTCTGTTGTGCAGCATCTTCTCCTGTAAGCACAAGAAGGGACACATAGTTTCTCCACAGAGATGAGCACAACACCTATGCTGCTGCAAACCCGGTGGCCCATGATAGGAACCCATGAATACTAGCTGCATATGGCCAGAACAGAGAGACAGGTGGGTTCAGCAAAGACAGACAGGAACTTATCACTAAGAGGCAGCCATGCCACTGACAGGATGTGCTCTTGCCTTAGCACCTTGCCACAACCTAGATGGTCACTCCCTGGACACCAAATGGCCCGTCTTATGTTACCACATACAAGTCCCAAAGGGAAACGAGGTATGAAGTTCTCACCTTGGCAGACCATTGATATGCTTGTGGCACTGGATCCAGGTTTGGGGGGAGGGGGAGGGGTTGCATTATCCCCATGACTGCTGACTTCCTCTGTAATCTCCATCCAGGCTTGTTTGGTCTGGTGGGGGCCTCTCCATCTCCTGTGCCTGGGGAAGCGGACCTCCAACCTTGCCCTTGCAGCCTGGAAGTGAATCTCAGTGAGCCATTCCTGAACTGTGGGACCACTGGGAGTCTTCCTTCCGCTATTGTCATCCAATGAGCTTGTTGATTTGTTTGAGTCTTCAGTGAGGGAAGCAGGGGCAGCAGTAGGAGAGGTCAAGGCAGCAGCAGCAGCAGAAGTCAAGGCAGCAACAGGGTATCTCAAGGCTGTAGGGGGAAGGAGTTCTCTGTTCCAGCAGCAACTAATGCAGACTGACACCTCTTTAAATATGGCACCAGCGCCTGCCACAATGTCAGCTGACGCTGACCTCAGCACCTCTGTTCCTACCTCAGGCCTGGGATTGAATGGCCCCTGTGCCTCAGGCTCCTTAATTGAATTGGCCCCGCACCTTGCATTCCTTAATTTGGTCAAAATCATCTACGCAGCCATCCATTTAATGAGTAAACGGAAATGGCACCCTCTTCTGGTGCCACCACCATGACCTTCGCCCTCAGGTTAAAATTCAGCATTGCCACAGGTGCATCTAGTTCGGTGGTGGTGGGGCTGGTGAGTAGGGTTGCCAACCCTCCTGGATTGACTGGGAGTCTACCGGAAACAGCTTTTATCTTCTCGTGACTATTGAAAGCAATTGGGAGTATGTTTTAGTATATAAAGTGAATTTGATTTATCAGGTGTGCATTGACCTGGGTTATGAAATGGATTATTCAGAATACTGGCATTGTGAAGAAAATAAAATGTCTGCCCTTACATCAATAGGTAGCCCAGATAGTTGAGGAAGATCCTCCTGCTCCAGTATTACTGACTGCTCTCAGTGCCCATCACATTTCCCTTATTAGACAATGTGTCTCATGGATGGGTGACTCTAATGTCGACCAGACAATAGATTGGGACTTCCCTTAAAACATGCCATTTCAGCATTGGGGAATCAAAGGCTTATTTTAAAAAGGAGTATACAACATTTTTAAAAATAATCTGTGTTTGGCAAAAGTCTGCAGTAGCTGGAGGATGGAAGAGAAAAGAGAAACTGCTAGTGGGGATGCTGGGAGGTGCACTGAATACAGCAAGAAGATGGTCTATTTCTGCAGGCTGGAGAGACTGAAGGTCTGCAGTAAGTGTGCGAATGTGGGCTCACACTGAGGGCACACTGTTAGCAGTGAAAGAAGCGTTAAGTGAGCTGAAGGTAGGTCAGTGCACACAGAGATCTTGATTTTATTTAGTGCTATGTACATTTTTGAAATTCATTCATGGGATGTGTAGGGTGACCAGATTTTCAAAATTCTAAACCTGTATTCATTGAAAAGCTTTGGGAAGGCAATGTTCCATGATGATGCACATGTTGGGCGATCAATGGCAGGAGCCTGGGGACCTGGGAAAAGAGCAGTTAAAGGTTGGAGGTCATGTGATAACACCTAGCCAGCATTGGCAACACTACTTGGGTGGGTGGGGTAGGGGGTTGCATGCTGCACACACCTCTCTTAACAAATGGAAGAGATTATAAAACGAATGAAGCAGCAAAATCCAACCGATTAACAAATGAATTCAACAGCAAACATGCTGCTTCATGGGGCAGCAGTAAAGTGATAAATTAATAGAAAATAGGCACACCAACAAATCAGTAAATGACTGGAATAAAAGGCACCTGTAAATTAACACCTTCCTCCCAGCTTTGCTGCCAATGCTTCCTGTCTCCATGCTGCTAGCTGACTTTCACTGGTTTCACTGACAGTTTACTTCCCAAAGAATTATGAGCACTTATAATTTGTATTTGATGACAGTAAAGTAAACTGCTGACAGTTAATAACTAAAAGCCTCTAAGATTTGAGTTAAATAGAAGATTCATCTTCTAAGACAGTTAACTAGTTAATACTGTACCTTTGTTTAATGTAAAGAATTCAAGTGCTGATATATGATCTGTGGGCTAAAATTGAACATTGTTGAATGTGTAAAGTAGGTGTAATCAGCTCAACCACCCTTATACCCTTATACACAATGGATAGGGAAATCAGGCAGGCTGTATAATGGGTCACCAATTTGCCGCTGATTGCTTTGTGCTCCTGTCAAAGTTTAGCTCTTAAAGTCACAAATCTGAAACATGAATACTTTCCACAGATGCTACCTGACCTACTGAGCATTTCCAGCTTTTCTGTTTTCTTTCATGTTTCCAGTATTTGCAGTATTTTGCTTAAGTTGGATTTTAGTTCCTCTTTAAAAATTCAGCAGCGAGTTCAAGGTGCCGGAAGGTCAAGGTAGAGCTGCCAACCCTCCCAGATTGTCCTGGTGTTACCAGGAATGAGTATTTATTTCAGGATGTGCAAGCATGAATCAAAGCCTACGGCAACAAAGAGGAAAAAAATTGAAAAGGAAAAGCAAAATAAGATGATAAACAAAATGTCAATAAACTGAATAAAGTGTGTAATATTTTAAACAATGTTGAAGATAAAATTATTCTAGAAATTTAGAGGACTAACTTTATTTTCTTTATTTTTTTGATTTTGATGTAGTCGTAAAACTGCCCAGAAATAGGATTTCTAATCAATCAGGTTAATTGTAATTAGCTTAAATGTGGATCCCTGCCGAGCAGGAATTGGGTTAAGATTGGCCAAACGTATTTCACTTCCTGACCATCATAAACAAGGATGGAGTTAATTTCAAGGCACCTGAGGATATTTTTAACTGTTTAATATGCGTTTTATGACAATGATTCTAAAACAGCATATAGTCAAGTTCACAGTACATGTCTACTGTGCTTTCCTCCAAAAGAACTGAGAAAAATCTCTTAAAATAGAGCCAACCCTCTCCTGACATACAACCATCTGTAATAACCGTACACTACCAACCGATTAGCATGGCTATCACTGGCTTTAGGCATAATACTCCTGTTCTGTAGCACTTAGGCATGGAAAACATCATTAATATTAAAAATATAAATACCAAGCTTGTGAAAATTCTAAGATCCTTCCGGACTGTATATTAAATAAGCATAGTTTTTTTCTGATTTTCAAAAAATTTACAGGTCTGTACAGCTATTGCATATTTACTTACTAGTATTTGTGAGAGCATGCAGTGATGCTGAGTGTGCTGACTTAATTTTCGTTCTGGTATCCCAGCATTAATATATTTGCATAATTTGATGTCGACAGAAATTGTACGCCCTGTCTGTATGTCAGGTTTATACTGGGAAGCAGTAAACTGTGTGGAGCAGCAGAGTGGGGGTGGAACTTCTACCTGTAAGTGGAGCTAGATGTTGGATGAAGGTGGAGGTGGAGGATAGAAGAAAACACATGAGGGTGCAAGAGAAGTGATACATCAGTGGCTTAAAAGGGCATTGGCAGCAGCTGGAAGAGGAGTTGGAAATTCAACAATGCCAGTAGTAACAAGGATAGCAGGAACAAAAAGTCCCAGTTGTAACGTGGTCTTCTAAATTTTGCTGCAGCCAGGTCATAACATAATGATCATTATTTTCCTTTTTGCAAAATTTTTCTTAGTCTACTAGTTGCTTTTTGCCCTCAACCAAGCTTTTTATGTGATACCTAATTTAAATGTTATTGAAAATTCATATGAACCATATCCACTGCATTTTCTTTATATGTACTCTTGTTATTTCAAATATGACCTACCTTTTAGAAATACATGCTGACTGCCATATTTACTTCATATTTCTTAAAGCATTTAGTTTACCAAAACCTGAACAAAACCTAATTAGCCCTGAGCAGAATTTTGCCGTCGGCGAGCAGGGGGCGAGGCCCACTCACCAACATGTAAAATGACACGTGATGATGTAGGACGGAACCCCCAATGTTATCCCGGTCCATTTACATTTTCAGGAAGGCGAGCCCACAGCAAAATCAGCTGTGTGCCCACCGACCTGTCAATGGCCAATTGAGGCCATTGATAGGATCATTTAAACAATTGAAGGACCTGCCCATCCAACCTTAAGGTTGGTGGGCAGGCCAGAAGCCCTGGCAGCAAATAGAAAAAAATGAAAACTCATCCACCGGCGGGATGAGCTTTCATACAGAATTTTAAAAAGTTTAATAAAGTTATAGTGTAAATTATAAACATGTCCCATGTCCCATCTCATGGGACATGTGGGAATTTTTTTTTCTATTTTTAATCTTTTTCAAAGTGGAAGCGATCTCCCTGAAGCTGCACTTTGCCTTAGGGAGATGTGCGCTCTTTCGCGCGCTTGTGCGAAAGAGGGCACTCTCGCTTTTGGGGAATCCCCCCCGCCTGCACAGGAAGCGCACAGTGCTTCCTGCCGGACATCACACAGCGGCAGGGCCCGCTTCTCCGGCAGGAATCGGCTCCCAGCCCACCGGAAATTGGGTCGGGCCCACCTGCCCAACAGGCAGAAAATTCTGCCCCCTGGTCTCTTTTGTTGAAGAGGGAAACTTCATTTTCCACCCTTCAATCCCCAGTACAATTTTATTTTCCACGAAATTCTGGAAAATTGTAGGCAGAGTATCAGTGTTATATTTTTAGATTTAAATGCCAGCAGAATATCTGACATTAACGTCACCAACTAGTCTCCTAAATAGACCTTACATCTCCTGCAATCTGGAGTATGCCTGTCCTTTCCCAATATCGCATTATAATGAGAGGGATTGAACAGATGATTGTTGCCATTTTATGCCTTCTTACTGGAATGTACCATAAGCTACCATGTGATTTTCCCTTTGTCAGGCAGGCTGATTGAATATACATTCCATCAAAACAAAACTCAGACTATAAAATGTTCGGGACTAGGTATAGTTTTAAGTCGATATGTTTGTATTTGTGAGTGTTAGGAACAAAATATAGCTTTAAGTTTAGTTTATACTTTTTGTGTTTGTGTGTTAAGAAAGGTGAAACCTGGAGATAAAAACAAAAAAAACTGCGGATGCTGGAAATCCAAAACAAAAACAGAATTACCTGGAAAAACTCAGCAGGTCTGGCAGCATGGGCGGAGAAGAAAAGAGTTGATGTTTCGAGTCCTCATGACCCTTCGACAGAACTTGAGTTCAAGTCCAAGAAAGAGTTGAAATATAAGCTGGTTTAAGGTGTGGGGGTGGGGGGGGGGGGGGGGGGGGAGGGGAGAGAGAGAGAGAGAGAGAGAAGTGGAGGCGGGTGGCGTGGTTGTAGGCAAAAGCAGTGATAGAAGCAGATCATCAATAGATGTCACCAACAACAGGACAAAAGAACACATAGGTGTTAAAGTTGGTGATATTATCTAAACGAATGTGCTAATTAAGAATGGATGGTAGGGCACTCAAGGTACAGCTCTAGTGGGGGTGGGGAGAGCATAAAAGATTTAAAAATATTTAAAAATAATGGAAATAGGTGGGAAAAGAAAAATCTATATAATTTATTGGAAAAAAACAAAAGGAAGGGGGAAACAGAAAGGGGGTGGGGATGGAGGCGGGAGCTCAAGACCTAAAGTTGTTGAATTCAATATTCAGTCCGGAAGACTGTAAAGTGCCTAGTCAGAAGATGAGGTGTTGTTCCTCCAGTTTGCGTTGGGCTTCACTGGAACAATGCAGCAAGCCAAGGACGGACATGTGGGCAAGAGAGCAGGGTGGAGTGTTAAAATGGCAAGCAACAGGGAGCTTTGGGTCATTCTTGCGGACAGACCGCAGGTGTTCTGCAAAGCGGTTACCCAGTTTACGTTTGGTCTCTCCAATGTAGAGGAGACCACATTGGGAGCAACGAATGCAGTAGACTAAGTTGGGGGAAAGGCAAGTGAAATGCTGCTTCACTTGAAAAGAGTGTTTGGGCCCTTGGACAGTGAGGAGAGAGGAAGTGAAGGGGCAGGTGTTGCATCTTTTGCGTGGGCATGGGGTGGTGCCATAGGAGGGGGTTGAGGAGTAGGGGGTGATGGAGGAGTGGACCAGGGTGTCCCGGAAGGAGCGATCCCTACGGAATGCCGATGGGGGGGGTGAAGGGAAGATGTGTTTGGTGGTGGCATCATGCTGGAGTTGGCGGAAATGGCGGAGGATGATCCTTTGAATGCGGAGGCTGGTGGGGTGATAAGTGAGGACAAGGGGGACCCTATCATGTTTCTGGGAGGGAGGAGAAGGCGTGAGGGCGGATGCGCGGGAGATGGGCCGGACACGGTTGAGGGCCCTGTCAACGACCGTGGGTGGAAAACCTCGGTTAAGGAAGAAGGAGGACATGTCAGAGGAACTGTTTTTGAAGGTAGCATCATCGGAACAGATGCGACAGAGGCGAAGGAACTGAGAGAATGGGATGGAGTCTTTACAGGAAGCGGAGTGTGAGGAGCTGTAGTCGAGGTAGCTGTGGGAGTCGGTGGGTTTGTAATGGATATTGGTGGACAGTCTATCACCAGAGATTGAGACAGAGAGGTCAAGGAAAGGAAGGGAAGTGTCAGAGATGGACCACGTGAAAATGATGGAGGGGTGGAGATTGGAAGCAAAATTAATAAATTTTTCCAAGTCCCGACGAGAGCATGAAGCAGCACCGAAGTAATCATCGATGTACCGGGGAAAGAGTTGTGGACGGGGGCTGGAGTAGGACTGGAACAAGGAATGTTCCACATACCCCATAAAGAGACAGGCATAGCTGGGGCCCATGCGGGTACCCATAGCTACACCTTTTATTTGGAGGAAGTGAGAGGAGGGTCTAGTTTCATTTTGAGTTTTATTTGTGACAAGGGTGCTGGCAAGTCTGGGGACCTGTTTGTATACATGCATTTTTAATGTGGTTTTACAACTCTTGAAGTGATGATATAGGTTATCAAGGGGTTAATAGTTTAGTGAAGTTAAAACAAAAACTTAAAATAGAAAAAACTGTGCTGTTGCCTAGTAAAAGGGGTCCAGAAAAAGCCGCAGAGAAACACAGGGAGAGATGGAAAGGCAGCTGAGTTCAGTTAGTATGGTATACCAGAGAGGTTGAAGACAGAGAGGTCTAAGACCCTCTAGTTGGAAATGCTGCCCGATTACTGAGGAAATGAGTTTTGGGAACTTGTATGTATTGCTCTAAGCTAAAGTAATAGTGAATTTAGAGTGAGTTTACTGAATATCTCAAGGGAGATACCAATTCTGGAAGGACTTCTAGTGAATGTTCAGAAATCTATTGGAAAAGAAACCTATTTGCAAATGAACAGCTCTAGCCTTGGTGTGGAAATAGTGGTGCCTCTTTACTGGAATGTTGGATCAGTAAGGGTATTGCTAAGATAAAAGGGATAGCATGAGTTTGAATATCTTTTTCCTTGGCGTTTGTGTTGAAATCTTTCCAACCTTTTTGTTGTCTAGTGTAATATAGTTAATGTTTCTTGTTTAATTAATGTTCATTTGTTTTGTTAAAAGAGTCAACAGCAGACTCCTGTGAAACTATTTCAATAAGTACTGTCCATGGTTTAAAAAAATAAAAACTAATATTGGTCTATCAAGCCTGGTTCTATTTTGGGATCTAACTTGTCCAGTACGAACATTAGCTGGGATCATAACAAAGTGGGGGCTCTTGCAAGATTAAAAATCCTTGAATTTAAGTAGAATCCCTGAAACCTTAAAGAAATGAGGACATGGAGTTACTGTGCATAGGAACAGGATTTTTTGTGAAGTAATATATGGGTTGGAATTCAAAAATGGCTTTGACTGTTGCTAAGAGGTTTCTGGGAGTAGAAGATGTAACAGTGGATTACTTGAAATCTTTGACTAAGGCTAAACTCAGAGAGTTAGCAGATAAATTGAATGTAGAAATAAAAGCAGGATTTTGTAAGGATATGATTAAAGTACTCACCCAGCATTTAGAATTAAAAGGAGGGAAGCCTGAAATTGACGTATCACGGCTGGAGTTAGCTAAGATTCAATTGTAAATGAAAAAAAAATTGAATTGGAAGAAAAAGAGAAATGAAAAAACTTACATTAGAAAAGGACAGAGAAATGAAAAAAACTGAATCAGAAAAAAAGAAAGAACAAAAGAAGTAGAAATGAAAAAAACTCAAATTGGAAAGTGAAAAAGAGGAAAAAGAAAGATTGAAAGAAATGCAAATGTGAAAGCTTCAGCTTGAATTTCAAAGAGAGTAAGAGCTCAGACACCATGCACTGGCCAGTGATAAGCTTAGAATAAAGGAAAAAGCTATACTGTAGCTATACTGTAGGACAGAGAATAAATCAGAAGATAATGAGGGCATGTAAAAAAGGCAGTACATTAATCATGGGTGACATTAATCTTCATGTAGATTGGGAAAATCAAATTGGCAGAGGTAGCAATGAACAAGAATTCATAGAGGGTATTCGGGACAGTTTCCTAGAACAATATGTTGTGGGTCCAACAGGGATCAGGCTATTTTGGATATGGTAATGTGTAATGAGGTGAGTTTAATAAATGATCTCAAAGTAAAAGATCCCATAGGAAACAGCAACCATAACATGGTAGAATTTAGCATTCAGTTTGAGAATGAGAAACTTGGGTCAGGAACAACTGTGCTAAACTTAAATACAAAGGAATAAGTGCAAAGTTGGCTGGAATGGACTGGGAACGGAGTTGAGCAGAAAAGATGGTTGATGAACAATGGCAGATGTTTAAGAAATAGTTAATGACTCACAACAAAGAAATATCCCACTAAGAAAGAAGGATTCTAGGAAGGGGATAAATCAACAATGGTTAACAAAGGAAGTTAAGGATAGCATCAAATTGAAAAAAAATATATAATGTAGCAAAGATTAGTGGTAAGCCAGAGGATTAGGAAAGTTTTAAAAACCAACAAGAGATGACCAAAAAATAATAGAGGAAGAAAATAAACTTTGAGGGTAAACTAGCAAGTAATATAAAAGAGTTTCTTTAAATATATAAAAGGGAATAGAGAGGCCAAAGTGAACATAGGCCCCTTAAAAAATGAGACCAGGGAAATAATAATGGGAAACCAGGAAATGGCAGAGGAGTTGAGTAAGTACTTTGTATCAGTCTTCATGGTTGAAGACTCTAATATAGTTCCAAAAATACTAAAAATCAAAGGGAAAGGTGGGGGGAGGAAATAAATATAATAACTATCTCTTCTTTCCTTCATTACTGCTAGAGTGTCAGGCTACTGAAGGTGTTCCCTTACTCCTCCAATAAAACAAGTAAACATGTTAAGGTTTAAAGATTTTGTTTATAGAGAAGAGGGATTCCCTTATTCTTCTAATCAAAGAGGCAAACCAATAAAGATATTGAGAGGCACTTAGCAAATGGGTTATTGATGTTGGTTGATGATACATTTTGTCTTCCAAAGATGCTAATGAAGGAAAAAAATATTACTGGAGGTATACATGGAGGTTATAAACTCATCCTATTATAAGGTGTTGGATTAAAGAATGACTTATTGGAGAAGTTGCAGTTGGAGTGGGAATTGACTTTATCCTGGTGAATGACTTGGTTGGTTCAAAAATATTAGCCTCACCGAGGTTGTTGGAACAGCCAGCAGAAGTGAGAAACTGTGATGCGACAGAAGGAACATCTTGGATTGTTTCTTTACTGTGTTGTGACTACAGGCCCATAAAATTAGACAGGAAGAAGAAGAAGCTATACAAAAGGGAGATAATGTAGAAATTCAGTTATCCAACACTATTTTTGAAAATTTAAGCATAAAGGAGAAATGTAAAGGGAATGAGGCTGCCATATTTAGCCCATATTCCCTAGTAGAAATGCAGCTGGCTGATCCTGAGTTGAGAGAGCTGTATCAAACAGCGTATTCAGAGACTGAATCAGAACCAATACCTGAATGTTATTATTTAAAAGACAAAGTGCTAATGAGGAAATGGAGACCACCTCAAATACCAGCTGATGAGGGATGGGCAGTAATTCACCAAGTGATAGTTCCATCTGGCTGTCGGAACGAAAATTTACGAGTGGCGCGCAAAATTCCAATGGCAAGTCATTTAGATATTAAGAAAATACAGGCCAAAATACTGAAACATTTTTATTGGCCAGGATTGTATAAAGATGTGGTTAAATTCTGCCAGACATGTCATACATGTCAGGCAGTGGGGAAAACCCCAATTAAACCTACACCCTTAATTCCGATACCAGCTTTTGAAGAACCGTATAGCAGGGTCTTAATAGATTGTGTACGAGCTCTACCTAAAATCAGAAGTGGGAATCAGTATCTTTTAACAATTATGGATGTTTCAACAAGATTTCCTGAGGCAGTGCCTTTGGGAAGGATTACGGTGAAAATGGTAGTGGAAAAGTTGGTTCAATTCTTTACAAGATATGGATTACCTGACGTAATACAATAAGATCAAGGCTAAAATTTTATGTCACAAATATTCAAAGAAATAATTAATAGTTTTGGAATAAGACAATTTAAATTTCAGTGTGCCATCTGCAATCACAAGGAACATTAGAAAGATGACGTCAAACTTTAAAGACCATGATTAAAGCTTATTGTCAGGAATGATTGGGATAAAGGGATGCAATTCTTATTGTTTGCTATCAGGGATGCTCCTAATGAGTCCACTGGGTTCAGTCCTTTTGAAGTGGACTATAGACATGAGGTGAGAGGATCACTTAAATTAATTAAAGAAAAATTTATAAACCAAAGTTCAGAGACTACGCTTTTGACTTATGTGTCAAATTTCCAGGAAGGATTAACCAAAGCAAATCAGCTGGCCGTACAGTATTGAAAAATCACTCAAGAAAAAGTGAAAGCTAGGGCAGATAAAAATGCCAAAGCTCGAAATTTTGTTTCTGGTGACAAGGTGTTAGTGTTGTTACTTGTCGCTGGTGAACTGTTAAAAGTAAGGTTCACTGGACCTTGCCAAATCAAAAAGAAACTGAATGAAGTAAATTATATAGAGAGTACTCCAGACAGGAGGAAAAGTTGGCGAGTGTGTCACATTATGACGTTAAAGCAATATTATGATAAGCAAGGTAATCAGGAGAGGAATGTGTTTACAATGGTAAAAGAAATAGGGATTGAACTTAAAATATCAGAGCGATTCGAGAATGAATCGGAATTTAAAAATTCTAAAGTCGACCTTCTAGTATTTAGATTGGATAATACATAGGTGCTTAAAAATTTAGATGCAATATTATGCTATCTTCCAGAAAACTGTCAAGGTGACTTCTGAAAGTTATTACAAACACATAAATCAATTTGTGTAAATAGACCAGGGAAAATGTCTTTGGCCATACATGATGTCACCCATAAAGCAACATCCTTCCTGACTCAATCCAGAGAAGTTAGACCAAGTGAGAGAAGAGATCAAGTTCATGATGGAAAATGACATTACTGAACCAAGTCACAGTAGCTGGAACTCACGTATTGTAACTCTTATAGAGTCAAAACAATTAGACTAAATTAACAAAATTAGGATAAATCAGGCACAGCCCCTAATTCAGGTCAGCTGTAAAACCAAGAACAAAGTTTAAAGGACACTTACAAACTTTAAATTAAAATGTGATTAAAGGGGTCAACAAAACACCCCAGTCCCCGCGGTGCCCACCGAGCACGGAAGGCCTCGAGAGTGCCAGCAGACACCGGGTGTTCCCTCTCCAGGGACATCCAGCTGCGAACGTAGCCGCAGAAGAGGGATAAACAATCGGGCGGGACTCCCCCGTCGATCGCCCGCTGCCTGGACCTGTTAATGGCCAACTTGGCCAGGCCCAGGAGCAGGTTCACGAGGAGGTCCTCCTCCTTCCCGACCCCCTTCTGCACCGGGTGCACATATTGTAATGGTACCAAAACCAGAAAGGTCACAACGATTGTGTATAGACTATTGCAAAGTTAGTACGCTCACAAAAACAGATTCATGTCTGATTCTACAACTAGAAAAAACTGTATTGAGACATGTAAGGTTCGCTACAAAAACTGACTTATTGAAGGGATATTGGCAAGTTCCATTGACTGATACGGCCAAAGAAATAACCCCAGATAGACTATCAATGTATATTAATGTCTTTCAGAATGAAGAATGCACCAGCTACTTTTCAAAGATTAACCAACAAGGTAATTGAAGGTAACAAAAACAGAAAATGCTGGAAAAACTCAGCAGGTCTCACAGCATCTGTGGAGAGAGAAAGAGTTAATGTTTCGAGTCTGTATGAATCTTCTTCAGAGTCACTGAAGGATTATGCAACTACATTATATATATTGTTGATTTGGTTGTGTTCAGCCAAACTTGGGAAGGACATTTACAACACTTGAAGGAATTGTCTGATTGATGACAAAGTGCTAATTCGGTCATAAACTTGGCAAAGAGTGAATTTGCCAAAGCAAAAGTCACTTATTTGGGACACACATGGAACAAGGCCAAGTAGCACCTAGAAAAGCAAAAATAAGGGCTTTCTTGGATTTTCCAGTGCTAAGACAAAACAAGAGATTTTGCAGTATATAGCATGAGTGGATTTTATTGGAAGTTCATTCCAAATTTCAGCAATGTAATGGCTCCCCTGACAAGCTTGTTAAAGAAGGTGTTATGATGTGGCAGATGATGTGTGCCAGGCAGACCAAACCCACAAAAGAAACTTGGTTGCGCTATCACAACAGTTTTGCAATTTATATTTATTACGCGAGATGTGTGCACTGAATTAAAAAGTAATGAGTCTACCAAGACCTGTAGAGATTTTTTTAAAAATCAAATTAAAATTTAAAATGAACACAGTACCCACTTGACAGTGGAATTCCAAATGTTTTTGAAGGCTAATTCACACATTCCTGTTAGATCTTACATGGCCTTCTCCCACATAGCCTTTCATTCTCCTTTATATACGTTTCTCTCTTTTTAATATATAAATTCTTTTGTTCCATATGCCTTTGAAATGTTATCTTCCTCATGATATAAAAACGTTCATGTTGCCAATATTGTCAGTAGCCTTTGGGAAAAATAAACACATTCCTTGGCCTTGCTTATCTGGCTAGTTGTAAACAGACTAACATCCCTTTGAAATCCAACAATCTCTAAATTTATCTAAAAATGCAAATTCCTTTCATACATTACATGCTAAGCCAGCAGCCATGTTTACTCATTAGCATGTCAAGCAAATTTCCATACCTGATCTCTTTTGATGATTTCAAGCTTGTAGTCTACTTGATTCCAAATGTAATTAAATCACACAGACAGACCCAAGTATAATCACACACATAAACCTACTTCACAATAAACCAGAAAAACATAATAAAAATGATTATAATTTTGTCACAAAAGGCAAAAAATTTGACTGGACTGGGCAGTCTCAGAGTGCCTTTGACAGCTTGAAAACTGTACAGATGACTGCACAGGTTTTAGCAGCACCAAATTATGCTAAGCCATTAAAACTGGCTGTTGATGCCAGTGATGTGGGTGTTGGTGTAGTTTTGCTACTGAAGAACAAGATGGGGATTGAACGGCCAGTCAGTTACTCCTCTCGCAAGTTATATTTGTCTTAGAGGAAATACTCAACTGTGGAAAAGGAGACTTTGGGCAGAAGTTTGCCCTTGGCATGTGGGATCAGTGGGGGCGGGCAGTCAGGAATCCGACCACCGACTGCGATCAGCAGTGTACAGTGATTTTACGTTGGCGGGCCAATAAAGGCCTGCCCAGCATAAGATGCAGCTGCGGAATGAATGTGAAGGGGTGGGTGGGGCGTGTGCTCAACGTCCGCCAGGTCCAATGGCAACCCGGCGGCCGATTCAAACGTGGCCTCGGCAGCTCCTAGAAGGCTGCGACCGAAGGATGCGGAAGTCGTGATGGAGAGCATTGCGGGTGGACATGGCAGGCAGGAGGGCAAGTCGATGGGACATTCGTTCCCGTGTTTTTCTGATGAGTGCCTTATTGCCTTTCTGGAGGAGGTGGCAGCACAGAGAGAAACCCTTGTCCACAGGCCTCCTCACCTCACCAAAAAGGCCTGGGAGAAGGTAGCATCCTGGGTCAGCAGCCACTATGTGGTGAGGTGCATTTGGGTGCAGTGCTGGAAGTGCTTCAATTATCTCCTGTGATTGGGAAGGGAGGGTACTGTGTTGGCTTGGGTCACTTTGCAGAGCAGTTAAGAGCTGCCTATCCCCCCTTGGACCTCAGAGGTGTTAAAGTGTGAGCGGCAAATGTCAACGAGGCAGCATCTGGGCAAAAGGATGAGCTCTAGCTGCTTGGACTGAGTGCCTTGAGGCTCCAGAGTCATGAATCGGCTAAGCTTTGCAAGGTCTTCCTCAAGTGGGGTTGGCCAGGCTGCAATGGCACTGCAGGTAGAGAGTGGACGGTCAGAGCTGATCTCAAGTCCGATCCTCTGACAAATGAAGGTCACTGTCTCCCTTGAGAGGTGAAGCCCCCTTAGGCATTACATCTCAAACATATTGGGGTAGCTGCATTGCCGCCTGTAAACCCAGGCAGCAGGACAGTGGCATCTTCTGCGGCCCCTTCCGCCTTGGACTTCCTGTTGGCCCTGTACCCCTTGTGACTGTGCCTCTCCTCCCACAGGTCGATCCTCTGGAGGCTGAATAGGAACACCTGGCCTCCTCCTCTTCTGGCACTCTCTTCTTCCACAGAGGAGGTGCATCCAGCAGAGACCACAATCCACATTCCCAGGATAAGGGAAGGCTGTCCGATACTTGGAAGGCCCCAAGTGGTATGAATCCTCCTGGAAAACAACACTGAGTCCTGAACTGAAGACTCTTATTTCTGTCAATGCAGCTCTGAAACGAAATGAAGATGTCCTATTCACACAAGAAACCAGCAGCAAGTTATATCCTAAGCTACAAACTACTCACATTTACAAGCCCACTGACCCCTCTTATCCCGTCCGTGGATGAAATTGTGGCCTGCCTGTTTAGCCCATGCGATGGCCTGAAAATCGCACAGTCTATGTATAGCCTGCGACAATTGGTGTCTCAAGGGTCTTAACTGGCCACTTAATTAATGGCAGGTGCACCTCCAGCTTCATCGTGCACCCACCTACCAAAATATCATGAGGGTGCGTGTTGATGTCAGCATGCTCGGCCGACATCAATGCACTTTATTTCACGCTTGGGCGTGTTGGGCGCACGCCTGCATGCTGAGCTAAAATTTCTGGCCTTTGATTTTAATATTGGTTTTACAACATTTTGGAGTCTACATATCCAACAACTCTGCAGAGACTGTTATTGATACAGACCATAACACTCTAACCTTTTTAGCAAAGTTTCATAATAAGAATCTGAGACTATTTCGATGGAGTTTAATGTTACAACCATACAATTTGGAAATCATGTAACGGGAAGAGGCAATGTAATAGCAGATGCTTTATCAAGAGCAAATATGGAGGAAGAACGTCATGATCAAAAATAGAACATGATTCTTATGGAAAAATCCTTATATATTTGAAATAAATACATTGGGCAGGATTTTCTGCACCCGCCTGCCGCCAGGATCTTCCGGTCCCGCCATAAGTCAATGGATGTCTGGCTGGGGCGCCGCCTCACCCACAGCAGGTCCCGCCTGCGACGGGGCCGGAAAATCCCAGCCATCGTTACTGCTAGAGTAAAATGTGTATAAGGTAGAGGTAGTGATAAGAGGAGATGGTAATGGAAAATGAAAATGCCTCTTAAAGGTACCTTTTCATTTTTTTGCAGGGAGCTATCAGGAACTAGTGGGGGACAGGAACAAGACATAGCTTTATGTTTAACTTATACTTTTTTATTTGTGTTAGGAAAGGTAAAACCTAGGTCTAGTTTTATTTAGAGCTTTACTAGTGAAATGGGTGTGGGCAAGTCTGGGGCACAGTTTGTATATATGCATTTTTAATGAGGTTTTACAACTCTTGAAGTGCAGACGTGGGTTATCATGGAGTTGGTAGTTTAGTGAAGTTAAAAAAAAACATAAAGTAGAAAAAAACTATGCTGTTGCCTAGCAACGGGGAGAGAGTCATAGGGCAGAATCTTTTGGTAGGTGTGTGGGGGAACACAAGCCAACGCGTAAAATGATGTGTAGTGATGTCGGGCATGCTCTCAAAGGCCATTTATCAACTATTTAAAATACTTGTCAGGGCTGCCCCTCCAACCTTAAGGTTGGTGGTTAGGCGAAGAGCCCAGTCAGCCTTCGCATTTTTCATGGAACCTCATCCACGGGCAGGATGAGGTTTCATGAAGGGTTTAAAACTTTAATAAAATGTTTCATTAAAATTCATAAACACGTCCCAGCTCATGTGACACTGTCACATGAAGGGACATGTCTGAATAATTTTTAAAATTTTTTTTTCAATTTTTCACAATCAAATTAATTTGCCTGAGGCAGCTCTGTGCCTCAGGGAGATTGCGGGAGATACCAATTGTGAAAGAACATCTAGTGAATGTTCCGAAGTCCACTGGAAAAGAAAACTCTTTGAAACTAAGCCAACTTTAGCCTTGGAGTGGAAATAGTGGTACCTCTTCACTAGAGAGCTGTGTCTGTAAGGATATTGCTAGAATGAAAGGGATAGCATACGTTTGAATAATTTTTTCCTTGGTGTCTGTGTTGAAATCTTTTCAACCTTTTTGTTGTCTAGTGTAATATACTTAATGTTTCTTGCTTAATAAATATTTTATCTTTTTGTTAAAAAATCGACAGTAGACTCCTGTGAATCTGTTTCAGTAAGTATCCTCCACAGTTAAAAAAAAATTACATTCTATCAAGCCAGGTTCCATACTGGGATCTGACTTGTTCAGTACTAACATCAGCTGGGATCATAACGAAACCAACAACTTACTTAACAAAGTGCCTAATGAACAGTCATCAGAATGAAACAGCGGGCCTAAAATTGTCAGGGCCAATGCATTGAAGCAGCTAATTGTGTACAGCCTTTGTCTCTCAGTAGTGAACCTTTGTTCTCCTTTAAAGTCTGAAAACAATGGCATGGCTTACTGTGCAGGATGAACACATCGTGGCTGTTGCCAGATTAGGAGGCATTCACCAACATGATGTATTGTGCGTGGTTCCACACCAACATTGATAGGATTGTGCCCTTATGATTCCTGCACCATTCCTCATTGACATGGGGGGACCAGAGAACCACATACAGAACGGTTGATGATGTCCTGCTATCTTGGAAAAGTCATGTGCCCACTTATCCAGCTTGTCCCTGCTAAGGAAGAAAATAAAATACTCTCCTTTTTTGGTTATAAAAACAAATAAACTTCTATTCAGTAATCATGTCAAAGACAGGTCAACTTTAATAGCTTCATTAACCTGTCAGTCAATCAAAATGTGAACTCAGCCACCCTTGCTGAGAACATGTTTTTGTAGCTTTTGAAACTCAGCAAAACATTCATACTGACCTCAACTGTAACAACAGCCCTTGGAAAATGTCAACAATGAACTCTATCACAACTGCAGGAACAGATGGTAATTGGTTTTTGTAAAAGCTACATCAGATGGCCTGTCAATCAAAGCAGTCCAGCAGTCTTGGTGTCTCTTTCTTAACTCTAACTGACAGTTGCAGCCCATTTACTCATGTCTAAAGGGCTGGGAATTTAAAGAACTTCAGATCATGAAACTTAAATAGACCTAGTCGCCCTTCAAGAACATTTATGTCTACTCCATAAATTTGTGACTCTCACACTGCATCTTAAGGCCCTTGGAATAGCAAAAATAGGGTTTGTTTGAACTCAGGACTAATTTCAAATGGCCCTGCTGAGTTTGGGTTTCCTGGTGTGATTCACACTCCACCCCTTTCCCCCGCCAGCAAAAATGGGATCTGTTGGAAATGGGGGAGGGAATTCCACATCATTCCGCCCACCATTTTTAAAGGTCTCTGGAGTTGGTCCAACTTTGTGAAAATCTAGCCCTAATTTCCTGAAAGTAACATCAAAGCAGCCATGATGGGGTGTTGCATGGGCTGCACTGATAATGACCGCAAGTACTGGCAGTGTAATTTTCTTGCTTCAGGGCTGCAGTAGCATGGGCTCCAGTAACACTAGTGAACCAATTTCACTATTTTTGACATTTTCTACAGGGTAAGCCACTGCCATGAAGTCAACTTGCTTAACGGCAATTAATTGGGAATTGGATAGCTGGGGGATTGATCAGCAGTTCTGTTTCCATTGACATTAGAGCCATATGATATGCTGCCTCCCTGGTGCCAGGGTAAGGGACATCATGGAGAGGGTGCAGAAAATTTTGTGGGTTTGGGAAGGAAGGGGAGATGCCAGAAGTCGTGGTTCATTTCAAAACCAAAATGTTAGAAAGGAAGAGGCTTGGGGCCCTCTAGTCAGAGTTTAAGGATCTGAGGCAGAAGTTAAACTGCAGAATCTCAAAGTTAACAATCTCTAGATAACTTCCAGCAACACAAGCTAGTGAGAATACAAATAGCAGTTTAATGCTTGGGGTAGGAGGGAAGCCTTCAGATTCCTAGGTTTCATTCCGATGCCCTAGGACATTGGGTCCAGTTCTGTAACAGGAGGAACCTGTTCAAGATGGGTAGCTTGCGCCTGAACACAGCTGGGACCAATATCCTTGTGGACAGTTTAACTAATGTTTTGAGGTGCATTTAAACTAGTTCAGCAGGGAGTTGGACACTAAGATGTAGTAATAAAAAGTAGAAACAGGGTGCACAGAGGACTGGGTGAGACAGAGTTAGAAATAATACAAAATGAAATTGGATCATAGAAAATATAAAGAGATTTCATTTAGATTTGGATTGTATGTTTGTAAATGCACAAAATGTGATGAATAAGGTTGATGAACTGCAGGCACAAATAGCCACAACAGAGTATGCTGTAGTGGTGATAACTGAGACCCAGCACAAAAAAAGGATTGGATGCTTAATATACCTGGGTAAAAAGTATTCAAGAAAGATAAGGAAGAAAAAAAAGGAAAAGGGGTAGCAGTTTTGATTAAGGAAAATATTGCTGTGATAGAAACATGTCTTTTGAGGTGTCAAAGAGAGAATCTATTTGGTTGGAGCTAAGAAACTATAAAGCAGTTATTATACTACTTGCTGTATTTATCGGCCACCAAATAGTGGGAACGAGATAGAGAGTAGAATTGAAAGGCAATTACTGAGTGGTGCATGACCATAGTGTAGTGATAATGGGTGACATCATTTACCCCAATATTAAATGGAGCAATGATTGTGTTCAGGGCAAAATTTGTGTTAAGGGCAGAAAATGGTGGGAATTTCTAAAGTATGTTCAGGAGAATTTTCTTCATCTGTTCAATGATGAAGGAGGCATTACAGGATCTAGACCTGGGGAATGAAATAGGTCAGGTGGTGAATATCATGGTACGGAAACATCTTGTGAATAGTGATCATAGTATCATAGGGGAGAATTTTCTCACTGTCGGGGGGAAGGGTTGGGTGGGAGCAGGCATGGGCGCACGTGCAGCCAATCACTGCCCGTGACTGGCTGGGTGCCGCCATTTTATGTGGGCAGGTCAATTAAAGCTTACCCAGTGTGACGCACGCCCGGAAGTGCTGAGCGGGCAGTGGGGGGAGGGGGTGGTGGCGGTTGCCTGAGTCGGGACCTGTGCTCAGTGCAGAAATCTCCCTTAGGCACAGAGCTGCAAAGTTAAAAAAAATTAATAAAGGAAGAAAAAAATTTGAAGACATGTCCCCTCATGTGAAACTGCCACATGAGCTGGGCCATGTCTTTTAATATTATTAAAAATTTTTACAAGACTTTAAAAACCTGTAGATGAGGTTTCATGATAGATGCGAAGGCCGCCTGGTCTCTTCGTCTGCCTGCCAACCTTAAGGTTGGATGGGCAACTCAGTCAATTATTTCAATTGATAGTTAACTGGCCTTAATAGGCCTTTGACAGTTCGTTGAGGCATAAAATGATGTGCAGTGATGTTGGGTGCACGTCCGCTGAACTGAAAATCTGAATGACATGTGGTGACGTCGGGACACACACCCGATGTCACTGCGCGTCATTTTACACCTCGGCGAGTGGGCCCCGCCCCTGCTCCCTGAGCTGAAGATTCTGCCCGTAAGGTTTAGGTAAGTTACAGCGAAGGACAAGGAGTAATCTGGAATAATAATACCCAACAACTGTTGGGATAGTTCAGCAACTTGAAGGTGGATCTGGTCTGGATAGATTGAAGTCAGAGGTCGGGATTTTCCACTCCCACCCATCGTCGGGATTGTCAGGTCCTGCCAAAAGTCAATGAACTTTGGCTGGGCTGCTGAATCTCCTGCAATAGGTCCTGCAACGATAGGACAGGAAAATCCTGGCCAAAGACTGACAGACACAAATGTACTAGTGCAATAACCAGCCTTTAAAGAGGAGATTGTTTGAGTACAGTCTAACTACATTCGCACAAGGAGGAAGGTAGGGAAACCAATGGCAGAGCTCCATGGATGACAAAGGAGTTTAAAAAAATAGGATGAAGTAGACAAAGGGTATGGGAGATGTCAGCTTGAAAATACAAGGGATAATCAGACCAAATATTAAATGTACAGAGCAGAAGTGAAAAAGGAAATGAGGGGCAGAGGGACCATATGAGAATAGATGAATACTTAACATAAAAGGGAATCTAAACGTCTTCTATAGACAAATTCAAATCAAAGGGGTTGTTGGAGGATCAGAGGAACCAGTAAGGGACCAAAATAGAGATCTTTTGTTGGAGGCTGAAGGCATGGTTGAGTACTAAATGAGTACTTGGCATCATTGTTTACCAAGGAAGAGACAAAGCTACAGTAAACGAGAAGTTAACGGGATACTGGATGAGGTAAAAATAGAGGAGATACTAGAAAAACTGGCACCACTTAAAATGGGCAAGTTACCCAGTCCAGATAGGATACATTTTGAATTACTGAGGGATATAAGGCTATACATCATGCAAGTGCTGGCTAAAAGATCCAGTCCTCCTCCGATATCAGGTGGCACCAGAGGACTGGAGGGTTGCAGATGTTACATCCTTGTTCAAAAAGGGGAGAAGGAAAAACCTGACAATTACAAGCTAGTCAGTTTAACACTGATGGTGGGAAAGTTCTTTAAAGCAATAATGGGGGAAAAAACTAACAATCACACGGATAAGCATGGGCTAATAAGGGAGAGCTAGCATGAATTTGTTAAGGGAACATTATGTTTGACTAGCGAGAGTAAATAGCAACATGGGGCAGAATTCGTCTCGACACAAAAGAGCATAAAATGACACGTGATGATGTCAGGCAAGTGTCCCGATATCATCGTGCACTCGTACGATATTTCAGTTGGTCTATTAAGTGGCCAATTAATTGAGTAGAATTTTTTACTGCCTGTCCAACCGTTCGGTTGGCGGCCAGATGAATAGGCCTAGCAACCTTTGCATTTTTGGCAAAACCTCATCTACGGGCGGGATGGGGTTTCGACCAGTGATTTAAAAATAAAAAAACTTTTTACACTCCTACTTAACATGTCCCTGCTCATGTCACAGAGTCACATGAGAGGACATGTTTTCATGATTTTAAATATCTTTATTTTTATGGTTAAAAATCTTAAACTCCTTGACACAGCTCTATGCTTTTACTGCATGCACCTGTGAACTTCAGTGCTCACGCTCCTTCCCTCCAGCATCGAGTCAGCGCGCGTTTCACACTAGCTGGCCAATATTTGGCCAACCAGCGTGAAATCACAGTCAGGGCCCGATCGGGCAGCGGTTGGCTTTGCAACTGCTCCCAGTCCCACCCGCTGTGCCTGCGTGACAAGGGCAAAATTCTGCCCATGAATACAACATTGGCTAAGGCACAGAAAACAGAGTGTTGTGGTGAGTGGCTGTATTTCAGACTGGAGGAAGATATACAGTAGAGTTTCCCAGGGTTCAGTATTAGGACCATTGTTGTTTTTGGTATACATTAATGAATTGGACTTGGTGGTACAGGGCACAATCTCAGAATGTGCAGATGACATGAAACTTAGAAGTGCAGTAAACATTGAGGAAGATAGTAATTGTCTTCAAGAGGACCTAGACAGGCTGGTGGAATGAGCAGCCACATGACAGATGAAATTCAACACATAAGTGTGAGGTGATTTATTTTGGTGGGAGGAATGAGAGACAATAAATGCTAAACAGTACCATTTTAAAGGGTGTGCAAGATGAGAGAGACCTAAGGTGTTTCTGCACAAATCTTTTATGGTGGCAAAAGAGGTTGACAAAGTAATTTGCAAAGCATATAGAATCCTTGGGTGGCATTTTCCAGCCCCGCCTGCTGCTGGGATCGTCCAGGCCCACCAAAAGCCAATGGACTTTTGGCTTGCCTGCCACATCCCCCGTGGCTGGTCCCGCCACAGCAGGGCTGGAAAGTCCCGGCCTTAGGCTTTATTAGTAGAGTACAAAAGTGAGGAAGTTATGCTAAACCTGTATAAAACATTAGTTTGGCCCCAGCTAGAGTACTGTACACCACACTTCACCAAAGATGTGATGGCTTTTGAGAGGATGGTAGAGACAATTACTAGAATGGCTCCAGGAATGAGACATTACAGTTATGTGGATGGACTGGAAGACCTGGGTTTGTTGTCCTTGGAGCAGAGAATGCTCAGTGGAGATTGGAGATGCGTTTTAAGTCATGAATCGTTTAGATAAGGTAAATAAAGAGAAATTGCTTCCAGTGCTGAAGGATCGATGGCCAGAGGACACAGACTTAATGTGATTGATAAAAGGACAGTTTCTCTGATGGTTGCAGACTGTAGACTGACATTGGAGGTAAAAAAAAGGTAATCCACTCATTACAAATCCATAACCACAAAATATTCTGACAGAGGGATTACAAAGAAAGACAACAAAGTCTGGTCCACATATTTATCCCAGACATGACTCTCAAAGAAACATTGGCCAAAAATGCCCAGATTCTTTGATCTGTGCCAGGAACTCAAAATTATTTATTCAAGAATTTATAAAGTTATGTCAGAAAAAAAGACATTAAAAAAAGCTCTTTTTATTATTATTACCACTTATTCTTAATTACATGGGATGTTTGTCCCCTGTATGAAAAATCTAAATAATTGGAGCCAGGAATACCCAGCTCCAGGCCTCAAGGCAGCCTTGGTTCAAACATGGACAAAATAGCTAAATTCCAGAGGTGAGATGAGAGTGGAATGCCTTTGAAATCAAGGCAGTATTTGACCAGGTGTGGAATCAAGAAGCCCTGGTAAAACCGAAGTCAATAAGAATCAGGGGACAATTATCCACTAGTTGGAGTCATACCTAGCACAAAGGAAGATGGTTGTGATTGTTGGAGACCAATTATCTCATCCCCAGGACATCACTGCAGGAGTTTCTCAGGGTAGTGTCTTAGGCCCAACCATCTTCAGCTGCTTCATCAATAACCTTCCCTCCATCATATTGTAAGGGATGTTTGCTAATGATTACAGTGTTAGCCCCATTCACAACTCCTCAAATAACAAAGCAGGCCATTCTTGTAAGCAGCTTGTAAAATTCACCACATAAGTGCCATGCAATGACCATTTAGAAAAAGAGAGTGTCTAACCATCCCCCATTGGCATTCCCATTGCTGAATCCTCTACCATCAACATCCTGGGGGTTGACCAGAAGGTTAACTGGACCAGTCATATAAATACAATAGCTGTAATAGCAGGTCGAAAATGGGAATTCTGTGGCTAGTAATTCAACTTCCTACCCTCCAAAGCCAGTCCACCATCTATAAAGCACAAGTTAAAAGTGTGATGGAATACTCTGCACTTGCCTGGATGAGTGTGGCTGCACACCATCCAGGACAAAGCAGCCCAATTGATTCACCACCGTAAACATTCACTCCCCCCCATCACCGACACATAGTGGCTGCAATGTGTACCATATACAAGATGCACTGCAGCAACTCACCAGGTTTCCTCCAACAGCACCTTCCAAACCCGCAACCTCTACCATCTAGAAGAATAAAGGAAGAAGGCACTTGTGATTCCACCATCTGCAAATTCCCCTCCAAGCCCTACACCATCCTGACTTATAAATATATCATTGTTCCTTCACTGTGGCTGGGTCAAAATCTTGGAACTTCCTCCCTAACAACACTGTGAAATAGCTTCATCACAAGGACAGCAATGGTTCAATAAGGAGGCTCATCACCAACTTCTCAAGGCCAATTCGGGATGAGCAATTAATACTGGCCTTGCCATGAATGAAAAAAAATAGCAACTTAACACTTAATCCATTTAGTCTTCCTACAGGTATACCCAATGCATACCTTCCTTTGAGCATCACCTTGGCTTAGTAGCCGAACACTCACACCTAAGTTAGAAGATTGTGTTTCAGGTACACCCAATGCCACTGGAAAAACTAGTGACATGATAATCCCAGTATTTTAAGTTTATAAATAAATAGAAAATTAAATACAAATAGAAAAGCCCATTGAAAGGAAATGAACTTTCCTCAGGATGATGATTTTTAAATAGTTTGACAATTAATTGGCCATATTTCCTTCAATGATGCCATTGAAAAAACTGGCAGAAATATAAAGAGGTGTAATTTTGTTTGAAATGTTAATGGTTTACTTCTCCATGATCATCATCGACAGAGTTTCTGAACCATCCAAAAATAGATTAATAAACATCGTGAAGTGAATAAAAGCATGATCTTTGCTTTAAAAATGACGAAATTGCATAGCATGCTGTAGATTTCAAAACGGGGATTAAATATTTTTGACTTTTAAACTGATTAGTTAGCTTATTAACTGCTTGAGAAGTATTAGATTATTAAACATAAATACTAATTGGCTGCTGTTTTAAGTCACTGCTAACAAAATCACATTTTCATATATCATTTGTTTCAAAATTGCTTTTCCAGAATTTTGTTAATGGGTTATAAATTATGAAAAAATAAAACAGCAATTTGCCTTGTAATCTTCTTTCTTGCATGGAGCCGAACACTCACTTTTAAGTTAGAAGCTTATGGGTTCAAGGCCCACTCCAGGATTTGAGCATAAAGTTGTTGGCTTGGTGAAGGAGTGCTGAATTTTCAGAGATGTGTCTTTCAGGTGAGACATTAAGCCAAAGCTCCACCTACCTGTTCAGGTGGATTTAAAAGATCCCATATGGCACTTTTTGAAGAAGAGCAGGGAATTCTCTTTCTGTCCAGGCCAACTTTCACCCCTCAACCATTTGGTCATTCACCTAACTTACTTTTTGCAGGGCCTTGTTGTACGCAAATTGGCTACCCTGTTTGCATACATAACTTCAATTGACTGCAAACCAACTGAGTCACAATATTCTAGGGAAGAAGAATCATATAAAGGACTAACCTTATTTTAACACCTTTTATAATGCCGTGACAGAGGTGTCCCCTGTGTTACCAACCTCACTCCCAGACACAATAGCTGATCCTATCCCAGGACAATGTGCCCCAAGTACTGCCTCAAAAAGGCATTAGTGATAATTTCATAAACTCAAACTTCCAGTACACAGTTTTGTGCACTGGGGTGTTCATATTAGGTATTTGGGCACAACCTCTCAACAAGTTTATGTCCTCTAATTAGGAGCAAATTGTGGCACACACATCTGAATTCCTGTTCTGCAGTCCTAAGAAGCAAAGCTCTACAATGAACTTGTGAAATTATCAATGACAAGTCAATTACTTTTATTCTCTCATGAACTGAAGAGACATACAGATAGGAGAATGGTGTGTAATGGATGTTCGGTATAAGGAAGTTCCTCTTTCTTCTACAGGTTGCAACCTTCAAATACTACTGCAGGCTGACCAAGTAGTAACTAAAAATGAGAAGAAGTCCTTGTAGGGGAATAGAAAATCTAATTGTCAGGTACATTGTCAAATGAAGTGTATATTTTGACTGCTTCATCCAAACAATGTTTTCTAACAGGCTGAGAGTTATTTTACAGAATTTCCTTTGTGTCTTTGGACACCTGATCCAAAGAAGTCCAGGAAGCCACCATGAAATGGGTGGAATTATCTTTCATAATCCTGCAGATTTCCAGTCATCTGAATGACAGAGGTGAAAAAACATTCAACAAGCTCTATGACAAGTCATAATTTAATGGCAGGCTCCCCAAGAACATTAGAAGCATATGAAACAAATAACTGCTGAGACTGACAAAGGGATTTGATATGGTCTAAATAATAAGCCACAACGCCCTGAGCATCCAAACAAAAATAACTATTGTCAAAATAACACTAAATTCATGAGGAGGAGGATAAAAGCAATGGATTAAAATTTCTTAAGCAGGAAAGGTAGATGTGTTTTAATTGCTGCATGATGATGGATCATCAATGATCTGCATCTGAATCTCACTGATTCTTTTTGCTGATACCTGAGATATTAACATTGAAATCTTCCATAACAAATATTTCAGATGGCAGGTGCTAAATGGTTTTAAACAGGAGCATATTAACATCTGCATTATCAAATGCTGGTTTTAGTTTTAATACTAGAGGTGCTCCAGATAGATTTAAGGGCTGAAATTCCACTCTCATCTACTGCTGGCACAGGAGTTTTCTACCTGGCACAGTTGAGTATCAGTAGGTTCATACTGTTTGCTACTTTGGTATCCCATTTGACCCTAATTAGAGCTTCCAACCTCATATCTTCTCCATCACCAAGATTGCCTTCCATCCTCATAACTTCCACCTACTGCTGAATGCTTCATCCATTCCTTTGTTATCTCTAAATCAGCTATCTGTTATCAGCTATTCCATTCCTGGCCAGCACCAACGTTGCATTCTTCTTAAATTTCAGCTCATTCAAATTCTGCTATCCTAATTTGCACCAAGTCCAGTTCAAATATCATCCCAGTACTTACTGACCTACACTGTCTCCTGGCCCAGTGCCTTGATTTTAAAATTTTCATCCTTGTTTTCAAGTCTCTCACCTCTCCTTATGTCTGTAGCCTCTCTGAGATCCCTGCACTCCTCTAACTAGGCGTCTTTTTCGCCAGATTTGGATGGACCACATAAAGCACTACTGAGTCCTGCTCTCATCTGCTAAAACTGTTTACTATTCCAGGATATTCCAGGATCATCCTGGAATGCAAAGCTAGCCCTAGGCTTTTTCTACTTCAAGTGTCTTCTTAAACCCTTCTGGTCTGTCCCCTCCACCCTCACCTCCAATAACAAGTGCCAGGAACTTACCGATTTCTTTGTCACCAAGATTGAGTTTAACCAAATAGCTGCCAGTTCCCTTCCTTCCCCAGCCCACCAGGCCGAAATTCCTGTAAGGCTCCCACGCTACCCTAGCCCTAAACTGGTATATTCTATCTCTTTTCAAGCCCTCTCCAAGCTCATTGTCCATGAAACCCACCTCCTGTTCTCTGACAGTATTCACACTAAAGTACTGAGCACCCAGCTTACCTTCCTGGCTTCCATGTTAGCTGACATTGTTAATGGTTCTCTCTCCTCAGGTTCTGTCCTTCTCTCCGTTAACTATGCCGTCATCACCTCTCTCCTCCAAAACCAACCCTTGACTTCTCCAGCCTTGCATACTAACTACCCCGTCTCCAACCCCCCTTTCCCCTCCAAAGTCCTTGAACGTGTTCTCACCTCCCAAACTTGTGCCCAGCTTTCATGAAACTCCATGTTTGAATCCGCCCAATCAGGTTTCTGGAAACAGCTCTTATCAAAGTCACAAATGACTTCAGGAAAGCTAGCAGCTAAAGGGAGATGAAGTTTGCCGCGTTTAAGAGGTAAATGCTTTTCCAGTTCTGCTTGTAGGTGAAGAGGAGCAAGGGTGTTTCTTTCAGTCCCCATGGTAAACTGTTAACCACCCAGGCAATCCAATCCACCTCTCTACAATCAAAAAATCTCCCCCTTCGATCACCGGTCTCCCCACATTCACTAAACCCCTTCATGATCACTGATGGCCCACTGTGATCACCAACTCTCTGCCAACTTCCCATTTCTCCTATCTCTCTCTGACACCACCTCCTCTGCCCCTGATCGCTCTCCAACCGAAGCAGTCACCCACTGATCCTCCAAGAGGCACTGTACCCATCCCACCGCTCACAATCTCTACCCTGGACAACACAATTTTAACTGCTTCTTGGTTGTGGCCACTTCTGAAGTCTTTCCCGCCTGGCAAAGACCCAAGCCTGTCAATCAGGCTGGCTTCCAGGCATGTAATCCATCAAAAAAACATGCACGCCATGCAGTTAGAACTCTACAGAATTCAGGGAAACCTAGCCGCTGAGAACTTCTTGCCCCTGCTTGGCAATTCCTCCCCAATAACTATTGGCACCAGAATGGAAAGCACTTGAACAGCTATCATTTTGTCAGAGTCAGCAAGGCATTGTTTCGGGTATTTCATGACTGACAAATTTAGTTGAATTTTTTGAGGAGGCCACTAACATGGTGGACAGGGGACTGTCTATGGATATTGTCAATCTGAACTTTCAGAAAACATTTTATAAGAGATCTTCCTCTTCATCTTCCTCATCATGATGCAGATATTATACTTCATTCTAATTCAAATTCCTTTAAACCTTTTTTGGTGCATACCATATTTTGTGCTATCACTGCACACTATGATTCTATTTCTCTCAATAATATTCCCTCCTCAAATGAAGATGACAACTCATGCTGGTTTTTAATTTCATTGGGAGCAGCAGTGCTCTGTATCTCATCCGAGCCATCATGCTATCAAAATAATTTGGCGCTTATGTAATTGTGTCTTCCTTTTTTAGATTATTCTCAGTGAAAAGTGATTTGTTGAATCCAGGAGAAATCTATCAATGCAGTTTTAGGTTGTATTAAAAATAAGGTATTGGGCAGTATTGGGCAGAGAGGGAGAACTCAAGAAAGGTTCCATTATTGTTCAGTAAGATTAATTTTTTGCTCATTGAAGTGAGGGGTGATAGCATTTGGGAGTGGCACCATTTCCCTATTGCCGGCTCCTAGGAACATAAATAGGAGCAGGTGTAGAATACAGCTTCTTGAGCCTGCTCTGCCATTCAATAAAATCATAGCTGATTGTCTAATTTCCCATCAGCTCCCCATATCCCTTGATTCCAGGGGAGACCAAAAATCAGTTTATCTCAGCCTTAAATATACTCAATGATGGGGCATCCACAACCCTCTGGGGTAGAGAATTCAAAAAAATTCACAACCCTCTGAGTGAAGAAATGTCTCCTCATATTGGTCCTAAATAATCAACCTTTATCCTGAGACTGTGTCTCCATGTTCTAGATTCCCCAATGAGGAACCAACCTCTCAGTGTCTACATATCAAGACCCTTCAGAATCTTATATGTTTTAATGAGATAACCTCCCGTTCTTCTAAACACCAGACAGAATAGGTCCAATTCAGCCCCTCATCTCAACTAGTTTTACTGCCACAATATATGGGTGTCTAAATTCAATAGCCCCCAAAAATGAGCGTGGAGATCATGATGCAAGATTAACATGTATCCTTCTCTTCCACTGCAGGCAGGATACCAATGTTATGGTGCCTGCTAATTTACATGATTGCAACATACAGCCAATACTAAGTGCGAGGAAAGATGTTCTATCTCCACAGGAGGCCAGAAGGAAATGTGACCAGATAGCCATGGCAGTCAATGCTAGGAGTCAAGCTCTGAAGACATGAATGCGGTGCTCCAAAAAGTTCAATGACCTCAAATGAATGATCAAGGTCAGTGAATTTATCTTCAAATGCCATTGCCCACCAATTGCACCACCACCACTGCCTTCAATCCAGTTCAATGCACCATACCTACATCACTCACCACTGACAATCTCTGTCAATCAGGGCTCATGCTTAACATTCAAAGCTTCATTGTACCCTCACAAACTTAGTACTACTACGAGCCTCACACCCACATCTCACAGTTTCTACACATTGCTAGCTATTTGAGCATGAAAGGGCACATCACCCAAAAACATTACACTACACTCATTGACACTTCATTGTTTCTTCACGGCTGCCATAATTGGAGTGGCCATTTCTGAGGTGCTGAGGCCATGGCCAGTGGTGCAGCTGAAAGCCAAGAACTGAGAAAAGATGACGTATACTCCAAACTCACAACCACTACCATCTAGAAGAACAAGGGCAGCAGACAGATGGGAACACCACCAGCTGAAGATCCCCTCCAAGCCACTCACAATCCTGACTTGAAAATATATCACTGTTCCTTTACTGTCGCTGGGTCAAAATCCTGGAGCTCCCTCCCTGACCGCACTGTGGGTGTACCTACATGGACTGCAGTGGTTCAAGAAGGCAGCTCATCACCACCTTCTCAAAGGCAATTAGGGATGGACAATAAATGCTGGCCTAGCCAGCGATGCCCACACTCCATGAATGATTTTTTTAAAAAATCCTCCTTCTCATATCCCACTTTCTCAACAACCCATAATCTCTTCTGATTTACAAGCTGTGGATGGGGTCTCTTACTTTCCTCTCCTCTTATCACAAAGAGTAAGAAGAGGTGACTTGATTGAAACATTTAAGTCCTGAGGGGTCTTGTAAAGGTGGCTGTGAAGAGGATGTTTCCTCTTGTGGGAGAATCTTGAACAAGGGGTCACTGTTTAAAAATAAGGGGTCACCTCTTTAACACAAAGATAAGGCGAAATTTTTTCTCTGAGGGTCATGAGTCTTTGGAACTCTCTTCCTCAAAAGGCGGTGAAGACATTGGAAGCAGAGTCTTTGAATATTTTTAAGGCAGAGGTAGATAGATTACTGGTAAGCAAAGGGGTGAAAGGTTATAGGGGGTACGTGGAAATGTGGAGTTGAGGTTGCAATCAGATCAACCATAATCTTCTTAAATGGTGGAGCAGGTTTGAGGGGCTGAGTGGCCTACTCCTGCTCCTAATTTGTATGTTCATATGTAAACCTACTGCAGTGTATTTTTTCAGTCAGATACCCAAGGCCTGCAATCTGGCCAGGTAGTGATACAGCAGCAACAGGTGGAAAAATAAGGAAACATTGATAACGAAGAAACACTATCATTGCACCTCACACTTGCAACTGCCAGCTCAGATGCTGCCAGTACACGTTCTTCAGAGGATAGCTTAGAACAGGCTGGTCCCACATGTGACCAACGGGCCAGATTGTGAAGAAAATTCTGAAGAAGAGAATCTATCTCAATTTGGAGAGGCAAGATTTGATCAGGGATAGTCAGCATGGCTTTGTCAGAGGGAGGTCATGCCTAACAAGTTTGACTGAATTTTTTGAGGTGACCAGGTGTGTAGATGAGGGTAGTGCAGTTGATGTATTTTATATGGGTTTCAGCAAAGTCTTTGACAAGGTTCCACATGGGAGACTTATAAAGAAGGCAAATGCACATGGGATACAGGGTAATTTGATAAGATGGACTCAAAATTGGCTTAGTTGTAGGAGACAGAGGGTGATGACAGAAGGGTGCTTTAGTGACTGGAAGCCAGTGCCCAGTGGCATACCACAGGGATCTGTGCTCGGTCCCCTATTATTTGTCATTTATATAAACGACATAGATGACTATATGGGGGGTAGGATTAGAAAGTTTGTGAATGACACAAAGATTGGCCGGGTGGTTAACAGTGAGGTGGAGTATCTTGGGCTACAGGAAGGTACAGACAGGATGGTCAAATGGGCAGATAAGTGGCAGATAGAATTTAACCCTGAAAAATGTGAGGTGATACACTTTGGAAGGAGTAATTTGACAACGAAGTATTCAATGAACGGCATGACACTAGGAAGGTCTGAGGAACAAAAGGACCTTGGCGTGTGTGTCCATAGATCTCTGAAGGCAAAGGGGCATGTTAGTGGGGTGGTGAAAAAGGCATATGGGACACTTGCCTTTTTCAATTGAGGCATAGATTACCAAAGTAGGGAGATCATGTTGGAGTTGTATAGAACTTTGGTGAGGCCACAGCTGGAGTACTGTGTGCAGTTCTGGTCATCACATTATAGGGAGGATGTGATTGCACTGGAGGGTGTGCAGAGGAGATTCACCAGGATGTCGCCTGGAATGAAACATTTAAGTTATGAAGAGAGGTTGGATAGACTTGGGTTGTTTTCGTTGGGAACAGAGAAGGCTAAGGGGCGACCTGATTGAGGTGTACAAGATTATGAGGGTCATGGACAGGGTGGATAGGGAGCAGCTGTTCCCCTTAGTTGAAGGGTCAGTCACAAGGGGACACAAGTTCAAGGTGAGGGGCAGGAGGTTTAAGGGGGATGTGAGGAAAAACTTTTTTACCCAGAGGATGGTGACGGTCTGGAATGTGCTGCCTGGGAGGATGGTGGAGGCGGGTTGCCTCACAACCTTTAAAAAGTACTTGGATGAGCACTTGCCATGTCATAATATTCAAGGCTATGGGCCAAGTGCTGGTAAATGGGATTAGGTAGGTAGGTAGGTGTTCCTCACTTGTCAGTGCAGACTCAATGGGCCGAAGGGCCTCTTCTGCACTCTGTGATTCTGTGATTGTGATCCTGAAGCCACTGGTCAAAATGCCAGTCAGACAGGTAAGTGAAGTTGAAGGTACTGCATGGGGCTTCTCCTCCAATCACAAGCTGATCCTCTCCCACATTTGCTGCATAAGCCAATCAGCAGTAAATGTGGGAGGGAAAAAGGCTTTGATTGGAGGAGCAGTGAACAACAGCAGCGGTCAGTATGCTGGAGAAAAACTGAGGTTTTCGGGAGAGGGGGTGGGGAAGGAGAGGCTGCTGGAGCCACAGGGGTAGGAGAGGCTCCCGGGGCCACATGGGAAGGAGAGGCTGTGGGATCGCGGTGAAAAGAGAGTGGCTGCAAGGCCACGGGGGAAGAAGAGGCAGCAGGGCTACAGGGAAGGAGAAAGAGAGGTTGCAGAGCCACGGGGGAGGGAGAGGCTGTGGGTTCACGGGGGTAGGAGAGGCTGCAGGGCCATGGGGGGAGTAGCGAGAGAAAGGCTACTGGGCCCATGGGGAGGAAAGACTGAGGGGGCCCAGCGCTGAGATGCTGGATGCAAGGCCTGGTGGAGAGACGCGGCGGAGGCAGGGGTGGGGAAAAAGGCTGGCAGGTGCGTATATGTGAGAGAGAGAGAGTGAGGGCTGAATAAAACAATCCTGCACTGATGGCGGGTTCCACACCCTGAAGTCAGCGGCCTTCCGATTTCTGGATCTCCGTAGTCTCATGCCCAATGATATGCTAATTGCTGCCAGTTAACGGCAAGGGTGGGTTACAGGCCATCATCCCACCCAATGTGTGCTGGAGGGCAGGATGCCTGGTCTTGGAGGCTGTAGGTCGTGACCCAGAACAAGGTCACAGCCAGATCTTTAAAGGACTTCCTAGCACAGGTCAGTGTCAGACAATCTATCATATGCTCATTGAAGAGGGGAAACTGTGTATTGTGAAGATTTATGACTTTTGCATCTATCCAGGTAAGTCTATTTTAATTTGAGCTTATGGCTGCCACCCACCTCAATCTTCATAGGTAGCAACATTTTCATAAATCAACAAGTCTCCCACCTTTAGATATTGAGGAGTTGAACACTAATAACATATTTCCATGCTTAGTTGTCTGCACCATCAGAACGTGTGGTGAGGTGCTCCAGAAGGGGGAAAGCTACCCCCACGTGCAGTGAGGCTGCCCTTGATGCCCTTCTGCATGCAGATGAGGATAGTTGTGATCAGCTAATTCTGAGTGCTGGGAAGAGGAAAAGCCCAGGCAAACTCGTGTTGACATTGTGAGAAGGACCTGGTCCAGTGCCACAAAAAGCTCAATAATCTCATGAGGTCAGCAAAGGTTAGGGTTAGGGTTGGCATCAGTATGAGCAATATTGCTCCATTGTGATACAGGTCTCACAAGCGAATGCAGTAGTTATTTGAGATTAGCTGCTCATCAAAAGTTGCATGTTTTCACAAAGTCAAAGCTATCCTAGACCGTCATGCCTTTGTGCATTCCAAGCAATGATCTAGTTAAAAGGCAGGTTATTGGCAGGATCAACTTTTGATGCCAGAGTATAGGCTTCAGTTGGGCATGCGCTGATTTGATAATGGGATTGAGGCATGACATATGATAGTTTGAAATTGTTGATGAAATCTTTCTCTGTCAAATATTTTCAGGAGAAGCAAGCCCGTATAGGCGGGGGTATACCCAATATGGAAGTCCTGACTCCTTTTGAGGAGCAAGTGCTGTCCCTCCTGGAGCCCGAAATGTTCAGGAGTATAGGCAGTGGCAAAATTGAAGGGAGGACTGGATCTGGTTAGATGGCAAAAGTTTCAGACTGGTTGATAAGAGGAGATGGCTAGTGTAGGGTAAAGGAGGTTGGGAAACATGCAATGTATTTGGTGAACAGAGTTCACACATTGGAACCTTAACATGCTTCATGATCGAAAGCTTCACATCATCGTGCAAGGTTTCATAGTGTCTGCTGAGTTTGTTCATGCATGTCAGGCCATGAAAAAGTTCATGTGAGTTGTGTGATAGGGGTGATGTGTCAAGTAATCTGATACCCAATTAGCCCCTTACTGATCTCTCTCTGTTACAGGAGAAGCCTCTTCAGCACAGGCTGCAGCAGAAGCCACAACCTTCTTCCGGAGCCCTGGGAAAGTGCGGTGTCACACCCTTTTTCTGCACCCAGCACCATCACAGATACTGGCACTTCGGCAGGATTCAGCGCATTGGTCAGGGGTCATGCGCACATTGGTGAGGGCACTTCACACTTGCACATGCGGCTGCTGGAGAATTTATGGACCAGGCCTTGGGCAATTGGAGGAGTGCCTGAGGTGATCCAGAGACTGATTCTGAGTCTGATGATGAGCCACTGGAGTTGTCTGTAAGGTGGCAGATGCTGGATGTTCAGCACGAGGTCTGTGAAGATTTGGCGGGTATACCAGAGGGGTTGTGTGCTCTGGCCCGGACTGTGGAGGTGTCCATCCAGACCATGAGTGCTTCAAACATCCACTTTTCAGAGTGCTAAGCTTTCTCCATAGACAGATTGATGAGTGTCCTGGAGGAACAAGCTGAGCACGTTGCAGATGCAAATGTTGGGATGCGCTCTGACCTACACACCATTACCCTAGCTCTGAGCTCAGGGAGACAGACTCAGGGTGACAAGGGAATTGGGAGCTTGGTCACCCACCCTGCTCCTGGAAATTCACCGGTTGGCAGGGAGGACCAACTGTTCCTAGTGGCGGTTGATGAGCAGCAGATGCCTCCATCTGGAAGTTCCTCTCAAGGCACTTCTGATGCGGGCAGCATTTCCTCTGTTCATCGGCCACTGATACAGGCCTTGACCATTGCCGCGTCTCCTGGACTGGCTAGCTGCTTAAGCCACATCCGCGCAGAGGACACCCGCTTAAGTCATCCAGGACAAGGGAAGTGGCAGATCAGACGCCTCTCTCCAGTGCAGCTGCAAGTGAGGGGGAATCATTGCTCCGGAGCACCAATAAATGTGTCTGTAAATATCCACACTAGTCATGAATAGGGGCACATAGGTGACATTTTTCATTAATGATGTTGGTATGCCTTGAAGGCTTGTGAATAAACACACAGAGCTCACATTCCCTCATGTTTATGTTCTCATTGATGACTGTGGCTGGGTGATTTGTGTCTGAAGATTGAGGAAAACAAAGGTTGAGGTAGGAATCGTGTAAAAGCGTGGGCTGATGGAGAAGGTTTGGATGTAAGGACTTCAGGACTCTCTTGTTACAGCTGGGAGATGGAGGAAAAATATTTCACTAAACCAGTTATTGCCCTTGAAAGCTTGAGTCGTCTTCTGTACTGAGTCTCACCCAGTTGCAGGTAGCTGAATCGCTGCCTGTATACCTTTGGGGAAGCATAAGGTCATCTGCACTTCCGATGGGTTTCTAGGCTCCTCCTGACCATCGGTGTCTGGCGCTGCTCTGTCCCCTCCCTGAGGACCCACAGTATCCAGAGCCTCTCTGCGATCCCTTATTCCTCTCTCCCTTCTCCTCCTCCTCCACCTACTCCTCCTCTCCTTCTCACTGAAGATTGCATCTCTGACAGACACCACAATCCCCATCTGTCTCTAAGGGTTCTCACTCCTCACCTCTGGGTTACGGACAGGAGAATATTCAATGAACAATCAAAAGAGCCCGCTGAATGAGAGGAGAATCCTTCTAATATGAAAATATCCAAAATGTAACTCTACCCACAGAACTGAGCAGTCCCTGCAGTCAATGGATTTTCTGCTCTCAGCTGCAGTTTAAAAACCCACACTGACAAGCTTGCCTTTAAAAAACAATTTCCCCAGCTGTCATAAATCTCACCCTCAAGGCATATTATTGCCTTCTGGCCGTATTATTCCAGTCAGATAGGTAGCTAATTGGCTCAATTAGGTTTTAAATTGCCATTTAAATAATGCGGGTGGGTTCCCGACTTTTAGCCTGGCAATGTATGGTTATATCGTAAAGCGGTGTGATGACATTGTGAATGATGCTCAATGTCATCGTGCCCTATAATTCAGCCCACAACGTGGGAAAAAATCCCGACTGTAGAGTATTATTCAGCCCAGAGTGTGTGTGAGAGAGAGTCAGTGTGTGTAAGGGAAAATGTGAGAGTGTGCGTTTTTAAAATTTATTCATGGGATGTGGGCATCGCTGGCTAGGCCAGCATTTTATTACCTATCCCTAATTGCCCTTGATAAGCTGGTAGTGAGTTGCCTTCTTGAGCCGCTGTAGTCCCTGTGCTGTAGGTAAACCCACAGTGCTGTTAGGGAGGGAGTTCCAGGAATTTGACCCAGCAACAGTGAAGGAACGGTGATAAATTTCCAAGTCAGGGTGGTGAGTAGCTTGGAGGGGAACTTGCAGGTGGTGGTGTTCCTGTGTGTCAGCTGCCCTTGTCCTTCTAGATGGTAGTGTTGTGGGTTTGGAAGATGCTGTCTAAGAAGGCTGGGTGAATTCCTGCACTGAGTCTTGTAGATGATACACACTGCTGCCACTGTGTGTCAGTGGTAGAAGGAGTGAATGTTTGTGGATGGGGTGCCAAAAAAGCTGCTACTTTGTCCTGGATGGTGTCAAGCTTCTTGAGTGTTGTGGGAGCTGCACTCATCCAGACAAGTAGGGAGTATTCTATCACACTCCTGACCTGTGCCTTGTAGATGATGACAGGCTTTGGGGACTCAGGAGATGAGTCACTTGTTGCACGATTCCTAGCCTCTGACCAACTCTTCTAGCCACAGTATTTATATGGCTAGTCCAGTTCAGTTTCTGGTCAATAATAGCCCCAGGATGTTGATTGTGGGGGATTCAGCAATGGTAATGCCATTGAATGTTAAGGGCAATGGTTAGATTCCCTCTTGCTGGAGATGGTCATTGTGTGGCACTTGTGTGGCACGAATGTTACTTGCCACTTGACCAAGCCTGGTCTTGCTGCATTTGGACATGGACTGCTTCAGTATCTGAATGGTGCTGAACATTGTGCAATCATCAGCAAACTTCCTCACTTCTGAGCTTATGGTGGAAGGAAGGTCATTGATCAAGCAGCTGAAGATTGGTTGGACCTAGGACACTACTCTTACGACTCCTACAGTGATGTTCTGGAACTGAGATGATTGACCTCTAACAACCACAACCATCTTCCTTTGTGCCAGATATGACTCCAACCAGCATTGATTCCAGTTCTGCTAGGGTCCCCTGATGCAATACTCAGTCAAATGCTGCCTTGATGTCAAGGGCAGTCACTGTCACTTCACCTCAGGAGTTTAGCTCTCTTGTCCATGTTTGAACCAAGGTTGTAATGGCATCAGAAGCTGAGTGACCCCAGCGGAACTCAAACTGAGCACCACTGAACAGGTTATTGCTCAGCAAATGCCGCTTGATAGCACTGTTGATGACCCCTTCCATCTCTTTAGTGATGATCGAGAGTACACTGATGGGGCGGTAATTGGCTGGGTTGGATTTATCCTACTTTTTGTGTACAGGACCTACCTGTGCAATTTTCCACATTGCCAGGTAGATGCCAGTGTTGAGTTGCACTGGAACAGCTTGGCTAGGGGCGAGGTACGTTCTGAAGCACAAGTCTTCAGTATTATTGCTGGAATATTGTCAGGGCCCATAGCTTTTGCAGTATGCAGTGCCTTCAGCCATTTCTTGATATCACATGGAGTGAATCGAATTGGCCGAATACTGGCATCTGTGATGCTGGGGACCCTCAGAAGAGACTGAGATGGAACATCCACTCAACATTGCTGGCTGAAGATTGTTGCAAGTGCATCAGCCTCATCTTTTACACCCTGAAGTGCTGGGCTCCCAATCATTGAGGATGGGGATATTTGTGGAGCTTCTTCCTCACGTGAATTGTTTAATTGTCCACCACCATTCACAAGTGGATGTGGAAGAATTAATGGCCATCTGATCCGTTGGTTGTGGAACCGCTTAGCTCTGTTATCACCTTCTGCTTATGCTATGTTTGGCACACAACTAGTCCTGTGTTGTAGCTTCACCAGGTTGACAGCCCATTTCTAGGTATGCCTGGTTCTGCTCCTGGCATGCCCTCTTGCACTCTTCATAGTGAGAGAGTATGTATGAGAGTGTGTGTGTGCATATGTGTGCGTGTGTGAGAAAGTGTGTGTATGAGAGAGTGAGTGTGTGTGTGTGTGTGTGAAAGCAAGTGTGTGCGCGAGAGTGAGTATATGTGTGAGAGTGAGTGTGTGCGTGAGAGACAGTGTGTGTGTGTGAGAGAGAGTGTGTGTATGTGAGAACGAGTATGTATGTGAGAGCGAGTGTGTGTGTGAGAGCGGGTGTATGTGTGTGAGCAAGTGTGTGAGAGCGAGTATGCATGTGAGAGCAAGTGTGTGTGAGAGTGAGTGTGTGCGTTGTGTGTGAGTATGTGTGTGTGTGTGAGCAAGTGTGCCTATGAGAGCGAGTGTGTAGTGAGAACGAGTGTGTGTGGGAGAGCAAGTGTGTGTGTATGTGTATGAGAGAGAGAGTGAGTGTGTATGTTAACCACTGTGTGAGGGAGAGGGGATGTGTGTGTGTGAGAGGGAGACGGTTTGTGTGTGAGGGAGAGGAAGTGTGTGTGTCTGGCTCACTCCAAGTTTCAGAATTCTCACTCACCCTGATCCCCTCACACCAACAGATGGTCACACCCGCTCACAAAATGGATGAGTGAGCGAGAGCACCCTGAGACTGGGAGTGAACTAGACACACACACTCTGACCTTCTCACACTCTAATGGCCATCTTTACTCTTTTTTTATTGTCAATTTATTGTTTTGACATTGCTTTATTTTTGCTCAGCAAGTTGTTTCTTTTCTTCCTACTCAAACTTTTTTTTTCAAATTCATGTATCTTTCTGAAATTTGGTCATCGGTCCCTTGAATAAGGAAAAAATGGAAATGTGCTCCCCTAGCCCTACCCAAAAAGCTTGAACAAGCTTGGCTTAGAGGCAAGACATGCACATGGTGAGTCATCAGGCACAAGTAGCCTGAACCAGAGCAAGGGGCAAGTTAATCACAGGTGCTATCTCCTGAGGAGGTTAAGGTTTCAAATGAGTGCTTCTGCCGTGCATTCAGATGAAAACTTCCTTGGGGCAGGCTACAGGAGAAGGCTGAAGGGTATGCACAATGAAATGCACGTATGCAATGTCAAGTAGCATGGAGGAATCAATCAGCAACTTTGCACAGAGCTTGGAGTCCATCCTTTCCAGCACGGAAGTCGTGCATTAACGCACTTGTGGACCTAACTATGATATAATATCTGATGGCTGATCCCTCAGATTCCACTGCAGTACAAGTAGAAGCCACTCAATGTCCAGGTGCGATACAGTAGAAGATCAGACTTCTGTCATCATGGCTGTGAATACTGGTGTTCAAAAGGACTTGCTGGGTATCACATCAGTCCAGGAATCTATCTTCTAAAAGATTACTCAGGTTGTCAAAGCGCCAGAACAGAAATATGGCATCATGGAGCATGAAGCTGCTGTCTCCTCTCAGGCTGACAGTATTCGTCCTCCAGCCTGTCAACTGCCAGCCCAGACTGCTGCTGCCCACACTGAGGTAGTGCAGTCTGAAACTGTGTGCTCAAGGTCCAGGATTCCTTCAAAGCAATCAGCAGCCTTCCACCAACCTTGCTGCAACCACCTGGGTAGCACTCTATTGGAGCACTGGGACAAAGGAATAGGGAAGACAGGCACTAAGACGATGCACAATGATGATTAGCTGACATTTGTATGTAATATGGAATGGTTTAATTTATAAATTTGCTTTTTTTTCATTGTAGCTAAGTGGACACTGTGATGGTCCATGACCGAGGGAAGGTAAGGGAGATGAATGGGGAATTAGAGTTGTGTTTACTGGTTTCACAATCAGATGAGTTGTTGGCAGACAGCCCAGCCAGAAAGGGGCTGCCCAATTTGCCTCCTCCCTTCCTCTTTCTCCTCCTTTTCTTGCTCCTTCTGCTCCTCAGCTGTTCGCTGTATATCAGGTGGCAAAGACTGTGTCCTCATATTGGCAACATTGTGCAGCATGCAGCAGAGCTCCTCCAGAATGGTCCATGCAGTGGAAGCATTGTTTCAGTATGCAAATTGTTTGGACTACCATATTTCATGTTGAAGCACATCCTTCATTTTATGCATGCTGCCTACGTGTGCATGGGTTGCCCATTGGAGCCATCAGCCATGCTGTTAGCAGATAGTCTTGTCATCCAGTAGCCACCCTTTGATTTATTGTTATGGCTCAAAAGGTGTTGGCACAGTGGACTACTGCATCATGACTGCTGTCAGGGTACCAGACATTGACATGTTTAATTCACTGCATATGGTCGCAGACCAACTGAATGTTGAGAGAGTGAAATCCCTTGTAGTGCATCTCTGAATTGATATTCAGAACCTGCAAAGCAACATGCATCCAGTCACTGGCACCCTGCACCATGGGGAAATCTGTAATCCTTGGGAAGCCATGTGTTCACTCCACCTGCTGCTCTCAGGCAATAGAGAATGGTACACAGTATAGTCAGCTCTCTTCAAATACAGAGCATCAGTGATCATCGGCCTTATGTCACAGAGGACAGCACATTCTCTGAACTGGACTAGCCATATAAAAATTGAGGCTACAAGAGCAGGTCAGAGGCTAGGAATCTGGTGGCGAGTAACTTACCTCTTGACTCCCCAAAGATTGTCCACCATCTATAAGGCACAAGTCAGGGGTGTGATGGAACACTTTCACCTGCCTGGATGAGTGCAGCTCCAACAACACTCAAGAAGTTTGACACCATCCAGGACAAAGCAGCCTGCTTGAATGGCATCCCTTCCATAAACATTCACTTCCTCCACCACCGATGTACAAGAGCAGCAGTGCATACCATCTACAAGATGCACGACAGAAATTCACCAAGGCTCCTTAGGCAGCACCTTCCAAACCACAACCACTACCATCTAGAAGAACAAGGGCAGCAGATAGATGGGAACACCACCAACTGCAAGTTCCCCTCCGTCCTGACTTGGAAATATATCGTCATTCCACATTATAGTGACCAGTACAACTCACACAAGAAGTGCGCACATGCACCACAGACACCATTTTGAAACTTCAAGGCCACTAGTAGCACCCAAAAGCAGCACTATGCAACTGAATTTCCTGCTGGCCAGTTTTTTAAAATAGTTTTTTCTGTAATTCATTCACAGCATGTGGATGTCAATGGCAAGGCCAACATTTATTGCCCATCTCTAATTGCCACTGACAGGGTGGTGGTGAGCCCCTTGCTTGAACTATTGCAGTCCATGTAGTGAAGATACTCTCACAGTGCTGTTAGGGAAGGAGTTTCCAGACTTTGACCCAATGATGATGAAAGAACAACCATATATTTCCAAGTGTATTGATGTGTGGCTTGGAGAAGAATTTGGAGGAGGTGGCATTCCCTTGCACCTGTCTGCCCTTACCCCTCTAGGTGGCAAAGGTCACAGTTTTCATAGGTGCTGTTGAAGAAGTTGCTGCAATGTATCTAGTAGGGGGTGCACCAGTAATTTGAGGGAATGAATGTTTAAGTGGTGGATGGGGTGCTAATTAAGCAGGCTGCTTTGTCCTGAATGGCATTAAGCTTCATGAGTGTATTTGATCCAGATAAGTAGTTGGTATTCCATCACACTTCTGACTTTCATGGTGTAAATGGTGGACAGCCTTGGGAGTCATGAGATGAGTTACTCACTGCAAAATTCCCAACCTCTTACTTGCTCCTGTACCAATAGTACATGGCTGGTCCAGTTAAGTTTCTGAACAATAGTGAACCCCTAGGATGTTCAAGGTGGGGCATCAATGATGGCAACATCATTGGCTGTCAAGGGGAGAAGGTTAGGCTCTCCCTTGTGGGAAATGATCATTGCCTGGTGCTTGTGTGGCTCGTATGTTATTTGCCACTCAACAGCCAAGCCTAAATGTTTTCCAGGTCTTGCTGTATGCGAGCACAGACTATTTCAGTATCTGAGGAGCTGCAAATGAATCTGCTCTGTGCAATTATTAGCGGACATTCCCACTTCTGACTTTATGATAGAGAGTATGTTATTAATGAAACAGTTAAGATGGTTGGGCCTAGGACACTGAGCTGAGGAACTCAAGCAGTGATATTCTGAGGCTGAAATAATTGGCCTGCAACAACCATAACCATCTTCCTTTGCGCTAGGTATAACTCCAGCCAGTGGAGAGTTTTTCCCATGATTCCCATTAACTTCAATCTCTCTAGTGCTCCTTGATGCTATACTCAGTCAAATGCTACCTTGATGTCAAAGGCAGTCACTTTCACCTCACCTCTGGAATTCAGCTCTTTTGTCTATGTTTGGACCAATGTTGTAATGAGGTCTGGAAGCGTGTGCTCCTGGAGGAATCCAAACTGTTGATGATTGAGGGTAGACGGATGGGGTGATAATTAGTCAAACTGAATTTGTCCTGCTTTTTGGGAACAGGATATTACTAGGCAATTTTCCACTTTATGGGGATCCCAAGAGAGGTCCAAGATGAATCTTCCACTTGACACTTCTGACTGAAGATGATTGAAAATGCTTCAGCTTTGCATTTTGCAGTCACATGCTGCGTTTGTCACCATAAAGGATAGGGATGTTCAGGGCGACTTCACTCTGTCTACAGCATACTGTTTCCAATGCTTAGCATGAATATAGTTCTGTGTTGGCTTCATCAGGTTGACACCTCATTTTTAGATATGCCTGGTACTGCTTCTGGTATGCTCTTCTATACTCCTCTTTAAGCCAGGTTTGCCCACTGTCCTAATGGTAATAGTAGAGTGAGAAATGTTCCAGGCCAGGAGGTTATAGATTGTAGTTTAATACAATTCTGCTGTTGCTGATGGGCCACAGCACCTCATGGATGAATTAGTGGGAATCAATATAGGACACAATATGGGCAGCTAAGTTTTGTCCCATTTTGGGACAGTAGTCATTCCATGCAACACAATGTAGTGTGACCCCAGTCTGAAGATAGAACTTAATCTCAACAAGTACTGTGCTGTGGTCAGCATCAGTTAGCCTGGCTATTCACATTATATGAATAATACAATTGCAAATCCACTCTTTATAAATGAGCCTAAGATTCTACTACACACAGTGCAGAGAAGGAATCCTCCTCCATTGTTGTGTGAACAGGGGAGATACCATAGATGGAAAGAGCAAAGTGGGAATAAGGTGGGCTGTTAGTAAGGCAAGTAGTGGACATCTTGACTTTCCTATGTTTTCCTTTATTTTGAAACTGTTTTCTACTTCCGACCTTTTACTTTTTCATGTCATTTCAAAGTCTTACGTAGATGCTTTTACATTAACTTTTCACTATTTAATAGACAATCTTTATGTATAATCAGCATTTTTTCATTCCAGCAATTTTTCACCCCTCAACATTCTGAATAATCTAATTAATAATTTTTTAATATTCTTTCATGGGATGTGGGTGTCACTGGCTATGCCAGCATGTATTGCTCATCCCTAATTGCCATGGAGAAGGTGGTGGTGAACCCCCTTCTTGAACCACTGCAGTCCAATTGCTGTGAGCATACCCACAGTGCTGTTAGGAAGGGAGAGTGAAGGAACAGCGATATCCAAATCAGGCTGGTGAATTAACTTCAATTAAGAATGATCACACCTGACTACAGTTTTACCTGTTGTTACCTTTCACTTTGGCCCCATAAAGACGTTTGCTTATCTTTCAGTTCTGAAAAATGTACAAAACATCAGTCACATTTTATTTTTTCAGCATTTTTTCGTTTCATTATGTCAGGAACGACAACAATATACATCTATATTGCGTCTTTCACATTCAAAAATAAACCAAGAGGATTTACAAAGAGAAAATAGGAATGAATTTTCATGGCAGGTGAATTAGGAGAGATAACTAACATTATCCATTAATCCTGAGGATGTATTGTGGCATTAGTAAATTGATGTTGTTTCTTCCCTCCTTAAAATTAGTAAGGTAGTCTGCCAGTAAAAAGTGGCCGTGGGGTTGTAGGAAACTGACAAAGTAGTTCAGAATGCCACCATAAAAATAACAGTTGACCCTGTGCTTGTGAATAATGTCGCTAAAGGGCATTGTGTAGTTAAGGGAAAAAAATGAGCCATAGATAGATTTGTAGGGAATCTGGGGGGGGGGTCACTATTTGACAGCAAAAGAGATGTTGTTGCTGGAAAATTTCTGGCTGTGATGGGAAAGATTGGGTAGGAACCATGCAAGTAGTCTTGGCGAATGAATGAGAGATGCTGGAGAAGAATCGGCTCATTGACATTGTTGTTGCAGACTGAGGAGAACAAGGTTGCATAACACACTGCAGTCATAGTCAAAAGCATTCTATTTATGCATTTGCCAGGTCAGTCCACCTGGCAAGAACGGCAAAGAAACTGGACTATAGGGAAACAAACAGAAAGTGCTCAGAAAAGAAGGTACAAAGCTTGGAGGTAATGACACATTCAAGGACCTGACAGAGGAAGCAGAGATTAAGGATGCAGCACGAGTTGGAGGACTGATGGGTCTAAAATTGATTTGTGAGGTGTAGATACTAATAGTGGTTCTGACAGTGATGAGGATACTCTGATCAAAGGCAGCTATGAAAAATGTTCTTCTTCCTATGTTCTTATTTGGTAGAGCTGATTCTCGATCTAAATTAACCTTTGTGGACTGATGGGTTTTTCTGCCTCATTTATTTTCATAACAAAGTTATGTGAGGTTGCTGGTGTTGATGTATAAGTGAAGGAACAATAAGCAGAAGTTTTACACCTTCACTTAATAAATAAAAAAGCCTTTTCAATGATTGATACCAGATTTCAAAATAACCACAGTACTTCCAAGATTCTTTTGTGCAGAAACGTTATTAATGGTTGATATAAACTAGAATGCTCTTGAACAGCTGCCAGTGTTGAACTTCTATCTTCTTTGCATTCAGTCCCTTTCTTGCCACTGCAGTGACAGTACGTGGTAGTCAGTAGGAGGTTTCTTTGCCCATGTGGCAAGGGCGCAGAATGTATTCTGGGTGGAGGACTTCAATGTCCATCACCAAGAGTGGCTCGGTAGCACCATTACTGACCGAGCTGGCCAAGTCCTAAATGACATAGCTGCTAGACTGGTTCAGCAGCAGGTGGTGAGGGAACCAACAAGAGGGGAAAACATACTTGACCTCATCCTCACCAACCTGCCTGACACAGATGCGTCTGTCCACGACAGTGTAAGTAGCAGTGACCACCACACAGTCCTTGTGGAGACAAAGTCCCGCCTTCACATTGGGGATACCCTCCATCGTGTTGTGTGGCACTACCACTGTGCTAAATGGGACTAAATAGGATAGACTGCAAACAGATCTAGCAACTCAAGACTGGGCATCCATGGGGCACTATGGGCCATCGGCAGCAGCAGAACTGTACTCAAACACAATCTGTAACCTCATGGCCCAGCCCCCCACTCTACCATTACCATCAAGCCAGGGGATCAACCCTGGTTCAATGAAGAGTGCAGGTATGCCATGTGCCAAGAACACATGGCATAGCTAAAAATGAAGCATCAACCTTGTGAATCTATAACACAAGACTTATTCCATGTCAAATGGCATAAGCAGCAAATGATAGATAGAGCTAAGAGATCCCACAGCCAACAGACAAATCTAAGCTCTGCAGTCCTATCACATCAAGTCGTGAATGATGGTGGACAATTAAACAACTCACTGGAGGAGGCGGCTCCACAAATATCCCAATCCTCAATGATGGAGGAGCCCAGCACATCAGTGCAAAAGATAAAGCTGAAGCATTTGCTACAATCTTCAGCCAGAAGTGCCAAGTGGATGATCCATCTCAGTCTTCTCTGGAGATCCCCAGCATCACAGATGCCAGTCCTCAGCCAATTCGATTCACTCCATATGATATCAAGAAACTGCTGAAGGCATTGGATACTGCAAAGGCTATGGGCCCTGATAATATTCCGACATTAGTACTGAAGACTTGTGCTCCAGAACATGCCGCTCCTCTAGCCAAGCTGTTTCAATACAGCTATAACACTGGCATCTACCCGACTACGTGGAAAATTCCCAGGTATGTCCTGTACACAAAAAGCAAGTTAAATCAAACCTGGCCAATTACCACCCCATCAGTCTACTCTCCATCATCAGAAAAAGTAATGGAAGGAGTCATCAACAATGCTATCAAGCGGCACATGCTTAACAATAATCTGCTCACTGACGCTCAGTTTGGGTTCCGCCAGGGCCACTCAGCTCTTGACCTCATTACAGCCTTGGTTCAAACATGGACAAAAGAGCTGAACTCCCAAGGTGAGGTGAGAGTGACTGCGCTTGACAACAAGGCCGCATTTGACAGAGCATCAAGGAGCCCTAGCAAAACTGGAGTCAATGGGAATCGGGGGAAAGCTCTCCACTGGTTAGAGTCATACCTAGCACAAAGGAAGATGGTTGTGGATGTTGGAGGTCAGTCATCTCAACTCCAGGACATCACCACAGGAGTTCCTCAGGCTAGTGTCCTTAGCCCAACCATCTTAGAACCATAAAAAAGTTACAGCACAGAAGGAGGCCATTCGGCCTATGTTGTCCATGCCAGCCCGAGGATACCCAAGTGCCCTTTCTAATCCCACCTTCCTGCCTGCTTCAGCTGTTTCATCAATGACATTCCTTCCATCATAAGGTCAGAAGTGGGGATGTTTGTTGATGGTTGCACGATGTTCAGCACCATTCGTGGCTCCTCAGATACTGAAGCAGTTCATGTCCAAATGCAGTAAGACCTGGACAATATCCAAGCTTGGGCTGACAAGTGGCAAGTAACATTCGTGCCACACAAGTGTCAAGCAATGACCATCTCCAACAAGAGAGAATCCAACCATCGCCCCTTGATGTTCAATGGCATTAGCATCACTGAATCTCCCACCATCAACATCCTGGGGGTTACCATTAACCAGAAACTGAACAGGACTAGCCATATAAATACTGTGGCTACAAGAATAGGTCAGAGGCAAGGAATCATGCGATGAGTAACTCACCCCCTGACTCCCCAAAGCCTGTCCATCATCTACAAGGCACAAGTGAGGAGTGTGATGGAATACTCCCCACTTACCTGGATGAGTGCAGCTCCAACAACACTCAAGAAGCTTGACGTCATCCAGGACAAAGTAGCCCGCTTGACTGGTACCACATCCACAAATATTCACTCCTTCCATCACCAGTGCACAGTAGAAGCAGTGTGTACCATCTACAAGATGCACTGCAGGAACTCACCAAGGCTCCTGAGACAGCACCTTCCAAACCCACAACCATTACCATCTAGAAGGACAAGGGCAGCAGATAGATGGGAACACCACCACTTGGAAGTTCCCCTCCAAGTCACTCACCATCCTGACTTAAAAATATATCGCCATTCCTTCACTGTCGCTGGGTCAAAATCCTGGAACTCCCTAACAGCACTGTGGGTGTACCTACACCACATTAACTGCAGCGGTTCAAGAAGGCAGCTCACCACCACCTTCTCAAGGGCAACTAGGGACGGCTAATAAATACTGGTCCAGCCATGAAGCCCACATCCCATGAATGAATTTAAAAAACAGTGCACTGCGTTCTGGGAATGAGCCCATGTTAAACAGTATAGTATTTTGCCTATACTGCAACCAAACTGGTTGTGAGGTTTATCTAGCTCTATTTGCAACAAAGCAGGATCTTAAAAATCTGAAAAATACTATGGCCAGAATATTGCGCTCGTTGGGCGCACACGTGCCTGACCCGAACGAGCGTAAAATGACACACGATGACATCGGGCGAGCATCCCGAAGTCATCGTGCACTCACGTGACATTTCAGTCGGCGGGTGTGCGCGGGAGTCAGCCGCACACCCGCCAACGATTAACAGGCCTATTAAAGCCATTAAAGATCTAATTAAATTTAATTTTTCACTGCCCATCCAACAGTTGGCGAACAGGCGAAACGGCCAAGTGCCCTTTGGATTTTTTGCAAAACCTTATCCACGGGCAGGATGAGGTTTCAATCTGTCATTAAAAATAAACATTTTCAAACTAATTTGCTCATGTGACAGAGTCACAAGGGGATGTTTTTTAACATTTTAAAATTCTTTATTTTTCATTTTCAAAAATCTTCTTCTCCCTGAGGCAGCTCTGTGCCTCAGGCAGCTTTTCCTGTTGGCACCTGCGTGAAGTTCCCTGCTCGCTACCCTCCCCCCCCACCCCACACATAGGCAGTGCTGAGCATTGCAGCACGTGTTTTACACTGGACAGGCCAATGAAATTGTGGTCACAACCTGATCGCAGATGGTGGTCCAATTCCCGACCACTCCCGCTCACCCCCACCGAGCTCGCTCGACGAGTACAATATCCTGGCCTATGAGAATTTTTAAAATACAGTTGAGAGGCAGATACAGATAAGTAAAAGGTTCCAAGTACTTTATAATGGGTAGTAAAATGCACAAAAAGGTGTGGCTTTTAAGAACTGAATGGCTTTTTTCATCCCTTACTGTTCTTTTGTTTTAAAAGAGGTTGAGTATTCCTTCATAACAAATTCACTTTGACCACTGAACATCATCACCACGGTGTTCACACCATTCCTTTCAGTTTTCAGGTTTTTAATTTTGTCGAATTCCAGTGTTCTACATAAAACTGTCTCTAAGGAGCAAGGTAATTTGAGATAAATTTCCACCAAGATAGCTTACTCTGCTTAGGGTTACTGCATTCGGTAACTGTAGTAACAGTAACATTCAGTAACCGTTGCTGAATAGAAAACAGTTCTTTAATTAATCACTGTGTTATCACATAATCATACATGACCTCAAATTAAATCTTTAGTTAAGTAACCAGAATCTAAGGCAGGAGACTCTCCTGAATTCAACATTACTATAGAGAGAAGTAGCAATGTTTCATTTCCAGCCTGTATAAGTTTACACCATATCCTCAATAAATTTAGTATCTGTACAAAGAAACTCAGCCAGCCACCACATTCACACTAGTGTCTTGCTGTATGTTTGTTGTCCATGTTAATCTCAAGGCCATTGTGACTTTGTGTTGCAAAGTTTCTGTTTTAACCAGAAACTGAGGCAGCAATTTTCAGCTACGCATTCAGGTGGTAAAGAGCTTCTGATAGAGTTAAACTGAAAAGTTCGCCTTTAGCACAAGACGCCAAATTGGTAAAGGAGTTCAACTCTGTGCCAAGAATGGCCATCCAAAGGCTCGGTAAGGGCTTGATTGCTACCTAAAATCTCTGCTAACGTTTACTAAGGAGGATGCATGGCATTTTTGTCATAATGCCATCTCCTAACAGCAACTAGCTGTTTGGGAGTAAACAAGATGTTGTTACAGACAGGAGGGGATTTAAACAGCCCTGATTTCTCCTCTCACCACCTGTCCGTAAACAGAAAGGTGTTTTTGATTTCCCCCTTTATAAGCTGTGGCGTATTTTCCCTAACCCCTCAGTTTTGGAGTGATCCAATCCTTTATTAATAACCCCACAGTAAATTTGAGTTAGGGTAAAATCAAAAGGTTAGTTTATTTTACACACACTCAAAACACAGGGAGAGGGTGTTGCTCTGTTACCCCGGTACATTCATACGATAAAGGAGGGATAAGGGAAAGAGAGAGGTACAGGGCAAAGATCACAGAAAAAAAAGGAATTATTTTTTCACTTGAGGCCAGAGGCCAGTAAGTCCAAGGAAGGATTTTTCAATTGGATTTGTCTGGCAGAAGTCTTGTTCTTTTTCCTAGGAGCTTGGTTGAAGGCTGAGGCAGGTGAAGATGCAGCAAAGTATTTTTGTATCCTGGGAATAGTTCACTTTGTGTAACTGAAATACAGGGTCCTTTCTGGAGACCAGGCTTTGAGAGAGACAGAGGTCAGGGGCAGGCTGCTATAGCCTGGGGTCCTGTTATTTCTTCGGAGGCTAAACAGCAACTGAAGATGAAATCCAAAAGCTGCATAATTAAAACAATTCAAACAACGCAATTCTCGATCATGTGACAGGGTGGTTTCGAGTCAAGCCATTCAGCTAATGATATACTTTAAGGCCTGCTCATTAAAACCCATTGTCCATTGTATCTTGAGCAATTAACTGTAGAACCATTAGCACAACATTGGAGATGAATCACAAATAGCTCTGACGTTGTCCAGCGCTAGCTGGGACAGACATCTCATCTACCAGTCCTGTGTGTTGCCTTGGTTGATAGTTCATATAAGTCACATTCCAGGAGGTTGATGAGTTCGCCTTTGTCCAATGGAATTGCTGAGAATTTTACAGAACTACCAACTAACATGCTGCTATTTAATCAGCCCAGCAATTGTCCATTTTAAAAAAAAGAGAATATGGAAGAGAAACAAATTTATTTTGTTTTTTTCTTCATGCCTTCTTGGCTTGACAACACTGATGTGGATTTCAAGTGTATTAAAGGGGTACTCATCATTTCAAGTTCATTTGCTTCTGGAGTGTGAAAAAGATTTCTGAAAGACATCAGGAGACTTTCTGGGACAATTTGTCAAGGCATCACCAATACTCTACAACATTTCATCGAAAGTGATTTTTTTGTAATACTGCACCTCATTGAATACCTAACAGGAGTCACCCGGTGAAAGAGTGTGATTGGTCATGGGCATCTTGCTAAGAGTTCCCCTTAATCTGCAAGAGAAATGGCAAAATGACATGAGGCTGGGCATTTGTACTGCCGAAGAGAAGGGGGACAGAAATGGGAGGAAGCAAAGATGGTATCCTTCCCCTCTATGTTACAGGATATTCTTCCAATCAACTTCTCTTGCCCAGAAAGTAAATGATTATAAATTTGGAGTTTCATTCCTTCAGGATGTAAGTTATTCTGCAAAATTTTAAAAATGTTGAATTTTATATTTTTAAATTTTTAAGTCTTTGCTGTCTTTTTCTTCTAACTTTTAATCCAACCATTCTTTCCTTCTCTTTATTTTTCTTTACGAACCTGATTTGACATTGAACTCACATACCCTAATTCACATTTCTTGACAGTCTTTTCTCCATTTATTTCTAAATCCTTATATTTCGTTGGTTAAGGAGATAAAGCCTAAACATGCAATTTTGGGACGAGATTTGCAAGATGCCCCACTGCTGCAAAACACTACTGAATGAAAATTGTGTAACAAAACTAAAATGCCCACCATGTTATAGCCTTTGAAACAAACATGCAATTAGCAATTTAGTCAATAAAGTAATTTTAGTAAATTTTCAATATAAAGTGATGTAATTCGATTAAAAATGCGATAAAATAACAATGTCCAACATTAAAGGGAATTAATCATCATTAACGAAGTTAACACAAAATACATGAATATAATTGGAGAAACATAAATAGAAAAATTAAGCAGCTGAAGGAGACAAGGAAGAATGATTAAGGGATGGGACTGGAAAATCTTCGATGCTGCAAAATATGAAATCCACTGCTTCTTAAAAGGGTAATGATGACACTGGAAGAAGTTGGCAACCTGGGTGTTAAGGTTAACAACAAGTTCAAAGAAACAAGTGGCAAATGTCAAGCAGCCGATCTGCCTGTCTCCATAACAAAGATGCAGAGCATACAAATGGTCTGTTTGAGGTTAAGGATGTGGTATATTCACATTGTGAAAGGAAATAATTTAGTGCCTCCTCTGTGAAACCCAGGGCCAGGATCTTCGGGTCGGCAAGCAGGGGCGAGGCCTGCTCGCCAACACGTAAAATGACGTGCGGTGACATCAGGCATGCGTCCCGACATCACCGCACGTCATTCAGATCTTGAGTTCGGCGGGCGCACACCGGAGTTGGCTGCACACCCGCTGAGCTGTCAAAGGCTAATTAAGGCCATTTAAACAGCAATTAAACTAATTAACTGAGTTGCCCATCCAACCTTAAGACCTTCGCATTTATCATGAAACCTCATCCACGGGCAGGATGAGGTTTCATGAAGGTGTTTAAAGTTTAATAAAAATGTTTAATAAAATTCATTGACATGTCCCAGCTCATGTGAGGCAGCTCTGTGCCTTTGGGAGATTTCTGCACTCTTCCGTGCGCATGTGTGAGTGAGCGCAGGCGTCGGCTCAGCCAACCCCCCCCCCCCCCCCCCCCCCCCCCCCCCGCACAGGGAGTGTTCAGTGCTTCCGGGCGTGTGTCATGCTAGGCGGGCCTTAATTGGCCCACCCACATAAAATGGCTGCACATCCGCCTGCATATGTCCAACACCTCCCCTCCCCCGTGCCCTCCCCCCCCACCCACCCACCCACCCACCGACAGGAGAAAATTCTCCTCCAGGACTCCATTGCAGTGCAAATGGCCACTGCAGGAATTATTTTCACGTTCACTGCCTGAGTGATAGCTGACAGAGTATATTGTGTACCTGTTGTAGAAACTAATTTTTACCCCCTTGATCCCTTTGTCAGGCAACAACAGCTAAACAAAGTTATATTTATATGGTACCTTTAACATAGTAAAATGTTCCAAGGCACGTCAGAGGAGCGTTAACAAATAAAATTTGATACCAAGCCACCTAAGAGATAAACAACAGCTTTGTTAAAGAGGTAGGTTTAAGGAGTTTCTTAAAGAAGAAAAGATGGGGAGGTGAAGAGATTCAGGGAGGGATTTCTAGAGCAAAGGGATTCAGCAGCTGAAGGCATAGCCATCAATGGCAGGGCAGTTAAAATCAGGGATGTGCTAGAGGCCTGAATTGGAAGAGAGCAGATAGCCTGGAGGATTGTAGGGCTGTCATCAACAGCTGTCTCCTCAGAAAACAAACCCATGGTTTGCAATCCTTGCAAGTTACCGCCTCATTTCCTATCTCTCTTTACTTTCCAAATTCATGACCAACTATCCCAGAATTCCATGGACAGAATTTTGCTGTTGGCGAGCAGGGGGCAGGGCCTGCTCGCCAACGCATAAAATGACGCGGGATGACGTCAGGTGGAACCCCCGCCCGTCATCCTGACCCATTTAAATTTGCACGAAGGTTGGTGGCACAGCAAAATCAGCCGTGCACCCGCCGACCTGTCAATGGCCAATTGAGACAATTGACAGGATCATTTAAACAATTAAAGGACCTGCCCGTCCAACCTTAAGGTTGGTGGGCAGGGCAGGAGCCCCAGCGGCAAATAGAAAAAACATGAAACCTCATCCACCAGCGGGACGAGGTTTCATGCAGGGTTCTAAAAAGTTAAATAAAGTTTTACTGTAACTTATGAACATGTACCATCTCATTTGACATTGTCACATGAGGGGGACATGTTAGGGAATTTCTTTTTCTATTTTTAATCTTTTTAAAAGTGTAAACGATCTCCCTGAAGCAGCACTTAACCTCAGAGAGATGTGAGCTCTTTCGTGCGCATGCGTGAAAGAGCACATCTCGCTTTTGGGGAATTCCCACCCCCCACCGCCCGCACAGGGAGCGCATAGCACTTCCCACTGGACGTCACGCTAGGCAGACCTTAATTGGCCCACCCACATAAAATGGCGGCGGGGCCTGCTTCTCCAGCGGGGATCGTCTCCCCACCTGCCGGAGATTAGCCCTATGTTTGAAGCCTTCAGTTAGGTTTGTGTCCCTGCCACAGTACTGAAACCAATGTCACAAATGACATCCTGTGTGACTGTGACTGTAAATAGCAAAATGAAGGAGAGGGTTCAATACCTAAGAAAAGAGAATGGTTAAAAATATCAGCTAAAAGGGGAGTCAGGAAGGGACAATGGATGGTCAACAAATTTATGGAATTAGGGTTGAAAGAGCACGAGATGGGTTTGATGGTCAAGATGAGCTTGGAGACAGCATGAGGGGTGGTAGGAGAAAAATTAGACAATGCTTTCAGTTCAGGGCTAGGGCAGGGAAACAGAAAGTTTGATCCAGTAGGGAAGGGAGAGAAACAGCAGAGGCAGCCAATCAGATGCTTTCAATTTTAGTCCATGTGCTCCTTGCATTTGTTGTTTGAGGTTAGGGTGAAGGAAACATGTGAGAGATGTTTAAAACAATGCAGCACAGGAAAGGAACTATGGGTTATTGTTGCTTCTAGGATGATCCTGGAAGTGCTTTATGTGGTCCAGCTAGAATGGCTAACCCAGTTGTCTGTCATAACCTTCAAGTCTGCATCCCTTGAACTTAAGGGAGTGGAGATGAGAACCGTAGCAGGGGTCTGGTCAGAGTGAGAGAGAGTAATGGTATTTATGGGCACCAGGCTTTCAAAGATGGATATGAGGGTATGGTTCAGCAGATTGGTAGATGAAGAAATGTTGTCATGAATGGAGGTCCAAAAGCTAGGCAGCTGGGATTTTGAAAGTGCAGTTGTAAGTGAATTGAGAGAGAGTTTTTCCCAAAGGGCAGTACAGAAGAAGTAGGGTTGGGAAGGGGGAGAGGGATGCAAGTGGAGGGCAATGCAAGGAAATGATCAGAGATAGTATTATCTGTGATTGACATTATAGAAGTAGCAAGACCCCATGTGAGATGGTACAGTCAAGGGGCCCAAGTGCTAAACACGTACATTATTGAAACAACTTCAATAGAACTGATAAGGTAAGTTACCTGCTACCCTAAACCTTTCCTGTAGTCTCTCTACATGTGCAGCAATCTCTTACTCATACCCTCAAGGTGACAGAAGAGTCAGAGGTAAAATGTGATCCTACAGAGGGAAGCAGAAGCTCTGGATAAGTCAGCCCCTGGGTCTGAGCCAGGTGGTGGCCAGGACTCTCTGGCATGTGTGAAGGGGCCTTGAGATGGAGCTAGAGACTTAACCAAGAGAGGTACTTAGTGGACATAGGCTGACTCTGCGCATCTCTCTGATACTGCAGTGAGGAGGCCATCAGGAACATGGAGCCTGGTGATCTTGCTGTCTACCTCATGGCTTATAGGCATGATAGAAGAAGGAGAAGAATGCAACAGAGGCGCCTGACTCGACAAAGGGAGGAGCACATCCTCAAGATCAAGAGGCAGAAGGACCTCCTCCACATGTAGAAGATCCACAGGAAGCTGTCGTTTGTTGGCGCCTCACAAGACCCAGGGTATATAGATGGCGCTTGCCTTACCTGCAGATGAGCTGGTGACCTGTGAGGGATTTCTCAAGCTGCCACCCATAAATGTATCCAGGAGGTCATGGACACCATCTTTGCCAAGGCACACAACTATTTCAATTTTGACTGAGATCAGGCGAGCCAGGAAGTAAGAGTGCTGGGATCTACTGAGACTTATGGTTTCCCACAGGTGGAGGGTACCATCGACTGCACTCATGTGGCTTTAAGATTACCGTGGCAACAAGCAGTCCAGTATATGAACTGCGAGGGCTTCCACTTGCGCAATGTTCAGCAACCAGAACAAACAGATCATGCAAGTCTGTGCACGATACCTGAGGAGCGTCCGTGACTCGTATCCTCAGCAAGTCTCAGGCCCCTGACATCTTCCAGGATCCACAGAAATGCAGGGATGGTTCCTTGGGGACAAGTGCTAACCACAGAGGGCATGGCTGATGACACCTGTGTGCTGGCTTGAGACTCCAGCTGAGAGGAGACACCAAGAAGCTTCATGCCGCAACATGGACTTTGGTGGAGTAGACCATTGGGGTCCTGAAAATGAGGTTCCAGTGCCTCAACAGATCTGGTGGAGCACTTCAGTACATCCCCAGAAGGTGTCATGCATCATCATGGCTTGGTGCGCACTGCACAACCAGGCAATGCAAAGGGGGGAGGACCTGGATGATGAGGAGATGGGGGGAACTGCACATTTCCTCCGATGAGGAGGGAATGGAGCGGAGAAGGATGATGAGGTCCTGGAAGCCCAGGATGCAGGCGATGAGACCATTGCTCTGGCCAGATGAGGCAGGCGTGCTCGTGAGGCCCTAATAGATGCACCATTCAGCGAGGAGGATGATGGGATGCAGTGAGGACTCTCCTGAGAGCACAAGATAGCAATTGGGAGTGACTGTCACCAGTCTGGCATAGGTCATTGCACCCATGCTCTGTGCAGAATCTCATCTCATGCAAACCTTGATGGAATATAGTGGAAACATGGACTTCAAAAGAACTTGATCCTTTTGCATGCATAATCACCTGTCCCCTTCAGAATTACACCTTCATCTCTCCAGAATGCAGACAAGAAGGGGGGACAGCCCTGCCTCAAAGATGCCCAGAGCTCACATAACATCATGTGACCCCCAACAAAGCTAAGGTATGATATCCTTGCAGTAAACATCAACATCAAGGTGGAGGCATCACTGAGATGGGCTGAGATTTTGAGATAGGACAAACACTGTGGTCAGAGTGTTATGCACTGTACAGAGGAGCAGCCCTGGACTATGACTGGTGACCTCATTTTGTGCAGGGACCAAGGCTTCATTTCTGAATAACACCAACACACCCAATCATAACAAGGAGCTACAGACAAGGAGACATGATTATGAGGGTATTTACAATGGTGAACATTATATACAAGTGATAAACACCTGTGCCCAAGTTGTGCAACTACATCTTATTGACTTTCCTAAGCCTGCCACTATGTCTTTGTGCTTTCCTGACATCTGCACTGGCGGGTGACATGGCCTACTGACTGCTACACCTTGTTATCTGTGATGAACTTGGCAGGCTTCCTCTGAAGGGCCGAGGCCTGGAGGGCCCCAGTCGGCTTTTGGGGTCTGGCTTATGGCAGTGCCGCTCTTCGCGGCCTGCGGAACTAGGCCTGCTGGGGTCACAGCAAGAAGAGATTCAAATGGACCGGTCATTCCCAGAGTTACCTGGGTGGTTGGCCCCAGGGTATGCACATGCTGATCCTCCTCTCTATGGGTGCCTGAGGGCCCCTGGCTGAATCCTTGAGAGGACAGGACAGTTGGAGTGAGCTTGCGATGTCCCGCTCACCCTTGCGTTGACACTGATGGATGCCAGCAAGTGCCTCAGTAATGGAGTGCAGCTCCTGCAGCCATGCAGGACCAATGTCCTGGACCAAGGTATCCATGACGGCTGCCACCCTGCGGCGATGACCTCAATGCATTGGCTTGCCGACGCTAACACCTCAATCAGAAGGCAGGCAGATTCCTCCATCGTGCCTTGCAATCTGAGGAGTGCAGCAGACACCCTTCCCGTTGTTCCTGAGCTTGTCTCTGCAGTTCCAGAAACAGAGGTAGAGCTGAGTCCAAAGGCTCGTCACCAGTCTCGTACTCAGTAGATTCCTGGCCTCAAGCTGGCCTCTGAGTTCCGGCACACTGAGATGTCCCTGCCTCTGCCTGCTGTGGATCAGACAGTACGCTGTGCTCATTGGATTGTGATCGCAAGACTGCTCTAGAAATAGGTCCCATCAGGGTGCGTGTCTCTGCGCTGGTGGAGGGTGCGGGTGAGTGCTGTGACGGGTCATTAATTAGGGTGTAATCAGGTTCCTCTTTCGAGATGTTCTTCAGGGCTTGAGTCGAGGGCCTGGCTTGTAAATGCCCTTCGATGCTTCCTAGGTGTGTTTGAGAAAGAAAGGAGGGAACATTAGTGCATGGCAAAGGAGTGCAGAACAGGAGACATCACTCACAGTATGGCTGGCTGATGGATGTTCTAGTGCAGGATCCTCACTTGACTGAGCACCACCGACCTCAATGTCATCAAGGGAAAAGTCCACATCCTTGCCGGCCAGGTGGAATACTCTATTTTCAAAGTCAGTCAGGACCCTCAGTTGAAGCATTCCATCCTTGGTCTGAGTCCTCTCCCTTTTTTTATAAGCCAACTTGTCCTGCATGAAGACAGATGGAGAGAGTGTAAGCAGGAGGCCTGCCAGGCCAGATGAAAAGGATGTCTGACATGGATGGGTGGCAAGTAGTGCCATGTATGGGATGAGATCACGATCTGCAGAGATGACGGTGTGTGAGAGAGTGAGTGGTGATATCTTTTGAACCGGCAATGAATCACAGAATCACACAGTGCAGAAGAGACCCTTCGGCCCATCAAGTCTGCTCCGACAAGTGAGGAACACCTGACCTACCTACATAATCCCATTTACCAGCACTTGGCCCATAGCCTTGAATGTTATGACATGCCAAGTGCTCATCCAGGTACTTTTTAAAGGATGTGAGGCAACCCGCCTCCACCACCCTCCCAGGCAGCGGATTCCAGACTGTCACCACCTTTTGGGTAAAAACGTTTTTCCTCACATTCCCCCTAAACCTCCTGCCCCTCACTTTGAACTTGTGTCTCCTTGTGACTGACCCTTCAACTAAAGGGAACGCTGCTCCCTATCCACCCTGTCCATGCCCCTCATCATCTTGTACACCTCGATCAGGTTGCCCCTCAGTCTTCTCTGCTCCAACGAAATCAACCCAAGTCTATCCAATCTCTCTGCATAACTTAAATATTTCATCCCAGGCAACATCCTGATGAATCTCTTCTGCACCCCCTCCAGTGTAATCACATCCTCCCTATAATGTGGCAACCAGAACTACACACAGTACTCCAGCTGTGGCCTCACCAAGGTTCTATACAACTCCAACATGACCTCCCTACTTTTGTAATCTATGCCTCGATTGATAAAGGCAAGTGCCTTTTTCACCACCCCACTAACATGCCTCTCTGCCTTCACAGATCTATGGACACACATACCAAGGTTCCTTTGTTCCTCGGAACTTCCTACTATCATGCCGTTCATTGAATACTTCCTTGTCAAATTACTCCTTCCAAAGTGTATCACCTCACACTTTTCAGGGTTAAATTCCATCTGCCACTTATCTGCCCACTTGACCATCCCATCTATATCTTCCTGGAGCCCAAGACATTCAACCTCACTGTTAACCACCTGGCCAATCTTTGTGTCATCCCTGTGGATGTGTGATAGGTTTGTGAGTGTGAGAGTTGAGAGCGATGAGAAGGGTGACTTATCCTGATGGAGGGGATCATTCATCCCCTTCGTGCACTGGGTGGCTGTTGTCTTTTGTAGGGTGCTGACACTCACCACCACTGCCACCGCCTCCCGCACCAGATTCGTCACATTGGATGAGGTTCCTCACCCAGACCGAGCATAGAGGACTTCACAGCGGACTACCACTGTGTCCAGTAGGGGTTCGAGAGAGGCGTCACTGAATTTGGGGGCAGTATATTTCCTTCCTTTGGGAGCCATTACTTTTCACTAGCTTTCGATCCCTTTGAGATTGCTAGCTCTGTGCAGGAGCGACCTTTAATTATGGCATCTGGATTATAAAAGACCTAAGATGATGGCAGTGCAAGCAAATCAGAGGCCTCTCTGCCAGCGATTTGACATGAAACCCGTGCCTCACAATTTATTCAACAAAGTGGCACATGATACAGCAGAAAAAGCCAACACTGCCGTCAGCAGGTCAAATGCCGATTTCCCTGCCTGCTTTCGGACTTTGCCAATTTCACAGAATATCCAGCCATGGTTGAAAGGTGACCAAGGTTGGGAAATAAATATTCCAGAGTACACAACATTCAAAAAGATAGGCAGAATGGAAAGACAGAGGAATAGCTCTGATAGTAAAGGGTGATATAAGGATCGTAGTGAGAAAAGATCTTGGCTCAGAACATCAGGAGTAGAATCAGCATGGGTGGAAATTAGGAATAACCAGGGTCAGAAAACACAGAGGGTGGAATCTTCCTGAATTGCACTAAGTGCAGTAGCAAAAGATGTTTTACTCACCAGTTGCAATAGTGGGTTTTTGTGTCTATCATCTGTTTCCCACCTCATTAATTATTCAACCACAGGAAACACGCCGTCTCGCTGGCAGGCAGTCTCTGAATTGCCCACCATGCCGTTACCTCACCATTTCACCACTCTACGTGCTATATTTAAATTGCAGCCACAAAGACAGTTCTCAATGTTTGCAGCCCAGGGCTGCTCCAGTGAAGACATGGCCCTGAAAGCTAAGAAGGGTTCAGTGACCCATCACTGCTATGCCTTTTGGAGACCCGCCGTGATGTCTTCCACCTATGGTAGGTAGAGACCTGCCTGTAAGTCCCCCTAAAAGTGATGTGGTCCTGCCTGTGGAGCCTGGCACTATGACCGCAAGTGCTGCCGAAGCAAGGTAGGCAAACAAATGTTGAATTTCCAAGAGAATTTCCATTGCATATGTATGAGGAAAGAGCAAGCCAGGTGCACGTCACTTATGCACAGTTGTGAAACACATCAGCATGCAGTCATGCCGGTGTGCCCAGATGATCCAGCGTGGGGGGATGATTCTGGCGAGCAGGGCCTATAATAAGATGCTAAAGTATTGAAATTAGGTTCCCAACTTGTGGTGGTGGGAAACACACCCTGCCATTAATGGGTGGAGTGGGTGATCATAAACTGGTTTCACAACATTGTGAAACTGATTTTTGGCCTTCTCGCCATATTGTCCATTCAGGCTCGCTATGCCACCTGCCACCAATGGGATGGGATATTTCCGCCCAGAGTAGATTATATGCCCCTTAAGTGTAGTTATACCATTGGAAAGAGCATTAAGCAAAAAATAATTGGAACTTGTAAAAAAGGCAATGTAATAATCGTGGGGTAATTTAATGTTCATATATAGACTGTTCAAGGGAAGTCTGGAAGATGGGTTACAGAATGCTTTTGTAACAGTTCCTGGAACAATACATTGTGGAACCAAGTAGGGGTGAAATTATTTTAGATATAGAATTGTGTAGTGAGGAAGGTTTAATTGGTAATCTCACAGTAAAAGATCCGCAGGGACAAAGTGATCATAAAACAATTGAATTATACATTAAGATTTAGAGTGACATATTCCAATCACAAACAAAAATCACAAAGCCAATTGCATATGTATGAGGAAAGAGCTGACTAAGATTGATTGGGTAAAGAGACTAAAAGGTTTGGTGGTAAATAAGCAGTGAGAAACATTTAAAGAAATGATTCAAAATGTTCAACAAAAATACATTCCATTAAAAAACCAAAACCTCAGTGGGAAAGATCCACCTGTGGCTTACCAGGGAACTTAATGATGATATTAGATAAAAGGAAAGACTTATTATGTTGGGGCAAGCAGGACCGGAAAATTCCAGCCTTGGGTATTTATATGGCTAACCCAGTTCAGTTTCTGGTCAATGGTAACCCCCAGGATCTAGATATTAGGGGTGATTCAGTGATGGTAATGCCATCGAATATAAAGAGGGTATGGTTAGATTCTTGCGGGAGATGGTCATTGCCTGGAACTTGTGTTCTGTGAATGTTACTTGCCACTTATCAGCCCAAGCCTGAATATTGTACAGGTCTTGCTACATATGGACACAGGCTGTTTCAGTATCTGAGGAGTTGCAAATGATGCTGATCATTGTGCAAACATCTGAAAACATCTTCTCTTCTGACCTTATGATGGAGGGAAGGTCATAGATGAAGCAGCTGAAGCTGGTTGGGCCTAGGATACTACCCTGAGGAACTCGTGCAGTGATGCCCTGGGACTGAGATGATTGACCTCCAACCACAACCATCTTCCTTTATGCTAGATATGACTCCAGCCAGCAGAGTTTTCCCGCATTTCCCATTGACTATAGTTTTGCAAGGGCTCCATGATGCCACATTCCATCAAATAATGTCTTGATGTCTTGGGTAGTCACACCCACCTCACCTCCTGAATTCAGCTCTTTAGTCCATGTTTGGACCAAGGCTCTAATGAGGTCAGGAGCTGAGTGACCCTAGTGGAACCCAAACTGAGCGTCAGTGAGCAGGTTATTGCTGTGTAAGTGTCGCTTGATAGCATTATCAACACATCTTCCATCACTTTGGTGATGATCAACAGTAGTCTGTTGGGGTGGAAATTGGCAGCATTGGATTTCCCCTGCTTTGCGTGGACAAGACATACTGAGCATCTGCCACATTGGTGGATAGAGGCCAATGTTGTAGGTGTACTTGAACAGCTTGGCTAGGGGGCGTGGCTACTTCTGGAGCACAAGTTTTCAGTGCTATTGCTAGATTGTTGTCAGGACTCATAGCTTTGGGGTATTCAGTGCCTTCAACCATTTCTTGATATCACATGGAGTGAATCGAATTAGCGGAAGACTAGCATCTATGATGATGGGGACCTCCGGAGATGGCCAAGGGGGTCATCCACTTGGCACTTGTGGGTGAGATGGTTGCAAATGCATCAGCCATGTCTCTTTTGCACTGATGTGCTTGGCTCCCTCACCATTGAAGATTTGGATATTTGTTAGTTGTCCACCACCATTCATGGATGTGGCAGGGCTGCAAAGCTTAGATCTAATTCGTTAGTTGTGAAATTGCCTAGCTCTGACTGTTGCATGCTGCTTCTGCTGTCTGGCATACAGGTAGTCCTGTTTTGCAGCTTCACCAGGTTGACACTTTCTTTTTAGTTATACCTAGTGCTGCTCCTGGCATGCCCCCTTGCACTATCCACTAAACCAGGGTTGATCCCCCGGCTTGATAGGAGTGATAGAGGGGGAGGATATGCTGTGCCGTTACAGGTTACAGATTGTGGTTGAATATAATTATGCTGCTGCTGATGATCCACAGCACCTCATGGAAGCCCAGTTTTGAGTATTTTTTCAAATTCAATTTACAGATGTGGGCTTCACTGGCTCGGCTAACATTTATTGCTCATCTCTATTGCCCTTGAGAAGGTGGTAATGAGCTGCCTTCTTAAACTGCTGCAATCCCTGTGGTGTAGGTATACCCATAGTGCTGTTAGGGAGGGAGCTCCAGGATTTTGGCCCAGCAACAGTTAAGGAATGGCTATATATTTCCAAGTCAGGATGGTGAGTGGCTTGGAGGGGAATTTCCAGGTGGTGGTGTTCCCATGTGTCTGCTGCCCTTGTCCTTCTGGATAGTAGCGGTCGTGGGTTTGGGAGGTGTTGCCTAAGGAGCCTTAGTGAGTTTCTGCAGAGCATCTTGTAGTTAGTACACACTATTGCCAATATTTGTCGATGGTGGAGGGAGTGAATATTTGTGCAAGGGGTGCCAATCAAACGAGCTGCTTTGTCCTGGATGATGTCAAGCTTCCTGAGTGTTGCTGGCATTGCATTCATCCAGGCAAGTGGAGAGTATTCCATCACACTCCTGACTTGTGCCTTGTAAATGGTGGGCAGGCTTTAGGGAGTCAGGAAGTGAGTTACTTGCAGCAGGATTTCTAACCGCTGCTCTGTAGCCACAGTATTTATATGGCTAGTCTAGTTCAGTTTCTGGTCAATGGTAACCCCCACGATGTTGATAGTGGGGAATTCAGTGATGGTAATGCCAATGAATGTCAAGGGGCAATGGTAAACATTCTCTCCTGTTGAAGGTGATCATTGCCTGGCACTTGTGTGGTGCAAATGTTACTTGCCACTTGTCAGACCAAGACTGGATATTGTCTCGGTCTTGTTGCATTTGGACATGAATTGCTTCAGTATCTGAGGAAATGCAAATGGTGCTGAACATTGTGCAATCATCAGCGAACATCCCTGCTTCCGACCTTATGGTGAAAAGGTCATTGATGAAGCAGCTGAAGCTAGCTGAGCCTAGGACACCACCCTGAGGAACTCCTGCAGTGATGTCCTGGAACTGAGGTGATTGACCTCTAACAAACACAACCATCTTCATCTGTGCTAGGAACTACACCGAACAGCAGAGAGTTTCCCCCGATTCCCATTGAATTCTGTTTTACTAGGGCTCCTTGATGCCACACTTGGTCAAATGAAGCCTGATGTCAAGGGTAGTCCCTCTCACCTCACCTTTGCAGTTCAGCTCTTTTGTCCATGTCTGAACCAAGGCTGTAATGGCATCAGAAGCTGAGTGACCCTGGCATAACCCAGAGCATCAGTGAACAGGTTATTGCTCAGCAAATGCCGCTTGATAGCATTGTTGATGACACCTTCCATCACTTTACTGATGATTTAGAATAGACTGATGGGGTGGGAATTGGCCGAGTTGGATTTGTTCTGCTTTTTGTGTACAGGACATGCCTGGGAAATTTTCCACATTGCCGGGTAGATGCTAGTGTTGTAGCTGTACTGGAACAGCTTGTCTAGGGGCATGGTAGGTTCTGGAGCACAAGTCTTCAGTACTGGAATGTTGTCTGGGCCCATAGCCTTTGCAGTTTCCAGTGCTTTCAGCCATTTCTTGATTTCACATGGAGTGAATCAATTGGCTGAAGACCGGCATCTGTGATGCTGGGGATCTCAGGAGGAGGCCGAGATGGATCATCCACTCAGCACTTCTGGCTTAACATTGTTGCGAATGCATCAACCTTATCTTTTGCACTGATGTGCTGGGCTCATCCATCATTGAGAATGGGGATGTTTTGTAGAGTCTCCTCCTCCAACAAGTTGTTTAATTGCCACCACCATTCCCGACTGGATGTGGCAGGACTGCAGAGCTTAGATCTGATCCGTTGGTGTGGGATCACTTAGCTCTGTATATCACTTGCTGCTTATGCTGTTTGGCACACAAGTAGTCCTGTATTGTAGCTTCACCAGGTTGACAACTCATTTTTAGGTATGCCTGGTTCTGCTCTTGGCACTCCTCACTCCTGCACTCTTCAAAATCTATCCCATCTAGCATGGTGGTAGTGCCACACAACCCAATGGAGTGTATCCTCAATGTGGATCCGCAAAGACTCTGTGTGGTCATATCTGCCTATACTGTCATAGACAGATGTATCTGCGACAGGTAGATTGGTGAGGTCAAGTAGGTTTTTCCGTCTTGTTGGTTCCCTCACCACCTTGGCTTTAGGACTTGGCCAGTTTGGTCAGTAGAGGTGCTAGTGAACCATTCTTGTTTATGGACATTGAGGTCCCCCAACCAGAGTATATTCTTTGCCTGTGCCACCCTCAATGTTTCTTCCAAGTGGTGTTAAACATGGAGGAGCACTGATTCATCAGCTGAGGCGGGGGGAAGGGTGGTAGATGGTAACCACCAGAAGCTTTCCTTGCCCATATTTGACCGAATGCCATCCTACTTCATGGGGTCCAGGGTCGATGTTAACGGCTTCCAGGGTGACTCCATCCCAACTATAAACCACTGACTTGGTAGGACTTGCTTGACTAGTCTGTGGGAAAGCTCTCCCAATTTTGGCACAAGCCCCGAGGAGGACTTTGCAGGGCTGACAGGGCTGGGTGTGCTATTGTCATTTCCGGCACCTCGGTTGAATCCGGGTGGTCCGTCTGGTTCCATTCCTTTTAGACTTCATATTGGTTTGATGCAACTGAATAGCTTGCTAGGCCATTTCGGAGGGCATTGCTGTGGGTCCAGAGTCACATATAGACTAGGTAAGGACTGCAGATTTCCTTCTCTAAAGGACATGGAAAATCGTGTTTGACAAATTTATTTGAGGATGTAACTAGTAGAGTAGATAAACGGCAGCCAGTAGATGTGCTCTACTTGGATTTCTAAAAGGCATTCAACAAGGTGCCACAAAAAAGTTAATAGGCAAGATAAAAGATCATGGAGTTGGGAGTAATATATTAGCATGGATGGAGGATTGGTTACGGACAGGAAGCAGAGAGTTGGGATAAACGAGGCATTTTCAAATTCCAGCCTGTAACTGGTGGAATGATGCAAGGTTCAGAGCTGGGGCCTCAGCTATTTGCAATCTATACTAATGAGTTAGACAAAGAGACAGAGAAAAAGTTTGCTGATGAAACCACATTAGACAGGAATGTAAAATGTGAGAAAAACAAAGAAGCTACAAAGAGTTATAGACAGGTTAAATGAGTGGGCAAAAAGATGGCAGATGGAGTATAATATAGGGGAGTGTGAGGTTATTCACTTTAATAGTAAGCATAGAAAAGCAGAAAATTTTTAAAAGACTTGAATCCTGTAAATGTTGATATTCAGAGAGATTTGGACATACTTGTACAAGGTACACAAAGTTAGCACGCATATAGCAAGCAATTAGGAAGACAAATGGCATCTTGACATTTATTGCAAGAGGATCTAAGTACAAGAATAAGGAAATCTTGCTACAATTATACAGTTAGCCAGAGAGATCAATTCAGGGATGTGGCACTGAAGATCTGGTTGCAGTGCCAGAAAAAGTTCAATGTAACTGACATGAATGGTAAAGGTCACTAAATGCATCTTCAAATGTCATACCCTAACCACTGCACCACCAACCTAACATTCTGCTCAATGTGCCACACTCCCAACACTCATCCATCAGCAATCTCTAATATTTAGTACTCAATTTCACAAACTTACCAACAACTCAAGCCTCACAGTCACATCTCAGTTTCCACATATTTCCAGCTATGACAATTTCATCAGCCAGACACCTTGCAATTCCATCACTGACACACTTCTCTCACTCTTGCAGATCAGGGAGGCACAAAACAGGAGGCAAGCAATAGAGAATTAGCAGTGGATGGGCACATCTGCACCTCCTGAGCCTCTTGGAGGAGACAGTGCTGTGAATTATAGGACAGCAGTGTCTGAAGTCACTCCAACTGGCACCATAGAGAACATTCAGGATAGTGATTTGTTCCTGACTTACGCACACCTTCTCAAATTCCACTTCACCTTCATCCTGCAATCTTCATGAAATGCAAGCTGCAGATGGTGTAAACATGAACCTCCTGCTTTCTGCCCAACCTCCCTGCCCTCACACCAACCCTCCCCATCTGCACTTGTGTTTTCAGGTATCCAAGAACTGATGCCTGGTCAGACAGTGCAGCCTCATGATGATGGGTGCAAGCACATCTATTTAAGAAGCACCATCACTTGTTCTGACACTAGCTCAGTTACTGGCACTGCATAGGCTTTAGAGGGTGGAATAGAAGCAAGTCACTGGGCATGAATGTGTTGCATAATGGATAAGGGAAAAAGACAGTGCATATGTCAATTCACAGGAGGCTGAAGTTGCAGGCATGTGCTGCTGCAGAGGACTTAGATGAGGACTTAGATGGGGCGGCATACAGGAGAGTGCTGACGTGCATGCACATAGGGATGCTTGGTACCCTGGCAGGCCTGCCACAGAGTCAGTTGTCACCATCAAGGAGCATAACTAGTGGCCTATTCTTCCCAGCATGGAAGTGTTCACTTCTCCTGCTTCTCCTTGGTTAGCGCGAAGACTATGAAGTCCCCTCTCCTTCTATATGGGACCTCTGTGACCCACCTGATGCAGCAATGCACAATAAACTGTAAGAACAAAAACAGAATTACCTGGAAAAACTCAGCAGGTCTGGCAGCATCGGCGGAGAAGTTGGGACTATTTTCATCAGATAAAGAAGGCTAAGAGGGGATTTGTTAATGGTATATAAACTCATGAGGGTTCTGGACAGAATGGATGAGGAGAAACCATTCCCATTCATGAAAAGATCGAGAACGAGAGAGCACAGATTTAAAGACATTTTCAAAAGAAACAAAATCAATATAAGAAAAAAATTATCCACACAGCGAGCGGTTTAAGCTCTGGAATGCACTGCCTGAGAGTATGGCAGAGGTAGGCTCAAGCCAGGCATTCAAAAGGGAATTAGATTGTTATTTGAAAAGGAACAATGTGCAGGGTTATGGGGAGATTCCAGGAGAATGGCATTAAGTAAATTGCTCATTTGGAGAGCCAGTGCAGACACAATAGGCCAAATGGCCTCCTGCACTGTAAAAATTCTGAGGTTCTGTGAGTAGCTTAGTCTCTTTTCTGTACATGATATTTTAAGTAATTGAAGCACAAAGGAGAAACCAAATGAAAAATGTATGATGTAACTTATCAACAAACATTACAGAGTGAAAAATAACTACATTCAATTTTTTCCTTCAATTAAGCTTCTCATCTGGGGACAGCCTAATCAGGAGTAACAGCAACTGACTCCATTTAAATTTACATAAGCAGCATGCATACTGCACTGTTGGATTTGAAAAGGAAAACATGTAGGTAACATAAATTTACAAATTATTTTAATAATTAATAAGGTGCACAGTTTCTCTTCTGTGAAGATCTGTACATTTTGGGGGTTAGCAGTTAGTTGTTTTCCTAATCAAAGAGTCTGTTCCTGCATCATGTGACAATTGTACTGCTTGGAAGTCCAAGTATATGTCCAATTATGAAAATATTGTTTTTTTTTGTTTTTTCCCCAAATAGTGCTATTTATTCTGGAAACAATCTGATTATAACCACCTGCCTTTCCATGATCTGGAACTGAAATGGAGATTTTTAAAATGTATTAAGAATAGGAAGACTAGTTTGGGTATGATGGACAAAATATTAATGGTGACAGAAAACATGTACATTATTAAAGTGCCAAATTGCTATATCCAAATAGATAGTTTAAAAATTATTTCAACGTTTAATAAGATATAAGGGAGATCATTTTCATCTTACCAACACACTTTGCAGTTCAGATGCCCAATATAGAAAATGCCTGATTTGTCTTTTCATAGGTTTCAATCGAAAGAAATCGCCTCCAAATCACCTACAGCTCTTTCAATCTGCCAACTGCCCCACATTTGACTCTCTATTTCCCATGATACTTCTTTAGCTGTCATTCTACTCAACCATTTTCTCTCCTCCACTTTTGATGCCTTTCTTCACAATAACACCTTTATTCTGTCCAGCCTGATTGTTCTTCCTGTGTGATTGCCTTCTTTACTTCCTAAAGTCCAAGGGGTTCAGTTTTAAGTGTTCCTGCCACATAACTGATTTAGCCATCCATCACCACTGGCTTCTTTTCTTCACTTCTAGCTATTAGTTTTAAGCCCTCTTCTCTGTATCCTGCTTCCCATTTCCCAATATCCAGCAAAATAAAACATTCCCAAGATTCCCCTTGTCCTAGAATTGAACATGTATTTTGTGCCAGTTTCTCTCTTCTCTCATAACCTCTCCAAGCTCACCCTATCCACAAAATCCAGCTTTTTGCTGCCTTGATTCTAGATCCATTAAACTCAGATGACCTAATTTCCCTTCCTGTCCTAAATATTAGATTACATTGTAGCTGCTTAACATCTCCTTAGGGTACTTTACTCCTCCATTTCAAAACTGTGGTTATCAGCCCTTAAAGCCTTGAAACTACCTCCCTATATCCAACCTCCCTTTCTCCTTGAATGTATAGTCATCTTCCAAATCTGTGACCATCTGACCAGATTTTCACCCCTCCCATAGCATTGAAATAACCCTAGATCACAAATGACATTAACATGTCTGACAATGGTGCAATTTACATACTGACCATGGTGCAATTTACAGCGAATGCAGCCTTTAAACAGCTCAGCTGCACCATGCTCTGTTGTGCATCTCATTGGGACTGGCTTTATCTGGTTTGGCAGCCACGCCCCTTATGTTAGGCAGAACTTTAGAGCTCGTTAGTGGTTAGGGACAGGAGGGTGTGACCACGAGTCAGACAGAGTATGGGGAACCAGCAAGTGATGCAGCAGCCTCAGCCCCTGATTTTGTCCAACAGGTATGAGGCACTTGCTGGCTGTGTGGATGAGGATATAGACTGCAAGGTGGATGAATGGACTGGCCATGGCACCTGTTTGGGGATTATCAGGAACTAGGAATTAAATTATAGAACAGGTCCTCAAGGGTTATAATCTCCAGATTAGTACCCGAGCCACGTGCAAATTGGCATAGGGACGCGAGAATAAGGGAAGTAAACACGTGGCTAAAGGAGTGGTGCGGGAAAGAGGGGTTCCATTTCATGGGGCACTTGCATCAGTATTGAAACAGGAGGGATCTGTATCATTGGGACGGTCTCCACCTGAACCGATCTGGGACCAATGTTCTAGCGAAAGAGGTAAATAGGGTGGTCAACAGGATTTTAAACTAGAAAGTGGAGTGGGGGGGGAGGGGGGGGGGGGGGGGGAGGGAGGGAGGGAGGGAGGGGGGAGAGGAGGGAAGGGTAAAACTCCAAGAAGCATGACTAATGGGAAACAAAGCAACAGGTTAGCGTGTGTGGGGGGTGGATTCAACTTCATAGAAAATTATGAAAAAATTGAAAAGAGAGCTCAGGAGAAGCTATTAAAGTCTCCAGAACACAAAATAGGACAGAGTGTTTGGAAAGGGCTAGGAATCTAATTGCAAGCACATCAGATAAAGGGACGACAATGAGAAAGGGGACAGGAAATACAGGACTGAAGGTGTTGTATCTGAATGCACACTGTATACGAAATATGATAAATAAGCTTGTGGCGCAGACTGAAATTGGCAGGTATGATGTGGTGGGCATCACGGAGACATGACTGCAAGGGGATCAGGACTGGGAGCTAAATATCTAAGGATATACATCCTATCGAAAAGACAGGCAGGTTGGCAGAGGGGGTGGGGTTGCTTTGTTGGTAAGAAATGAAATTCAATCGATAGCAAGAAATCATGTAGGGTCAGATGATGTAGAATATGTGTGGGTAGAGTTGAGGAACCACAAAGGTAAAAAAAACCATAATGGGAGTTATGTACAGGCCGACGAACAGTAGTCAGGATGTGGGGCACAAGATCCACCAGGAGATAGAAAAGGTGTGTAAGAATGGCAAGGTTACAGTAATCATGGGGGATTTCAATATGGGGGTAGACTGGGAAAATCAGATTGATAGTGGATCCCAAGAAAAGGAATTTGTGGAACGTCTACGAGATGGCTTTTTGGAGCAGCTTGTGGTGGAGCCCACTAGGGAACAGGCAATTCTAGATTTAGTGATGTGTAATGAGGCAGATTTGATAAGGGAGCTTAAGGTGAAGGAACCCTTAGGAGGAAGTGACCATAATATGATAGAATTTACCCTACAATTTGAGAGGAAAAAGCTGGAATCAACTGTAACAGTATTGCAGTTGAATAAAAGCAACTACAGATGCATGAAGGAGGAGCTGGCCAGAATTGACTGGGAGATGAACCTAGCAGGAAACACAGTGGAACTGCAATGGCAGGAGTTTCTGGGAGTAATTTGGGAGACACAGCAAAAATTCATCCCTAGGAAGAAGAAGCATACTAAAGGGAGGATGAGGCAACCATGGCTGACAAGGGAAGTCAGGGACAGCACAAAAGCTGAAGAGAAAGCATACAATGCGGCGAAGAGCAGTGGGAAGCCAGGGGATTGGGAAGCCTACAAAGACCAACAGAGGACAACTAAAAAAGAAATAAGGAGGGAGAAGATTAAATATGAGGGTAAACTAGCCAGTAAAAAAAAGAAGATTGCAAGAGTTTTTTTAGATATATAAAGTGTAAGAGAGAAGCAAAAGTGGACGTTAGGCCGCTGGAAAATGATGCTGGAGAAGTAGTAGTGGGGAACAAAGAAATGGCGGAGGAACTGAATAGGTACTTTGCATCAGTCTTCACAGTGGAAGACACGAGTAGCAACCCCAAAGTTCAAGAGAGTCGGGGAGCAGAGGTGAGAATGGTGACCATTACCAAGGAGAAGGTGCTAGGAAAACTGAAAGGTCTGAAGGTGGATGAATCACCTGGACCATATGGATTACACCCCAGAGTTCTGAAGGAGTTGCTGAAGAGATAGTGGAGGCGTTAGTGGTGATCTTTCAGGAATCACTGGAGTCAGGGAGGATCCCAGAGGACTGGAAAATCGCTAATGTAACCCCCCCTGTTTAAGAAGGGAGTGAACCAAAAGACGGGAAATTACAAGCCGATTAGCCTGACCTCGGTCGTTGGTAAGATTATAGAATCCGTTATTAAGGATGAGATTTCAGAATACTTGGAAGTGCATGGCAAAGTCAGCATGGTTTCATCAAGGGGAGGTCATGCCTGACAAATCTGTTAGAATTCTTTGAGGAGGTAATGAGTAGGTTAGACAAAGGAGAGCCAATGGATGTTATCTACCTGGACTTCCAAAAGGCCTTTGACAAGGTGCCGCACAGGAGGCTGCTCAGTAAGATAAGAGCCTATGGTGTTAGAAGCAAGGTGTTAGCATGGATAGAAGATTGGCTGTCTGGCAGGAGGCAGAGAGTGGGGATAAGGGGGTCCTTCTCAGGATGGCGGCCGGTGACTAGTGGAGTTCCGCAGGGGTCGGTGTTGGGACCACAACTTTTCACTTTATACATTAATGATTTAGATGAAGGAACTGAGGGCGTTCTGGTTAAGTTTGCAGATGATACAAAGATAGGTGGAGGGACAGGTAGTATTGAGGAGGTGGGGAGGCTGCAGAAGGATTTGGACAGGTTAGGAGAATGGGCAAAGAAGTGGCAGATGGAATACAACGTGGGGTAGTGTGAGGTCATGCACTTTGGTAGGAAGAATAGAGTCATGGACTATTTTCTAAATGGGGAGAGAATTCAGAAATCTGGAGTGCAATGGAACTTGGGAGTCCTAGTCCAGGATTCTTTTAAGGTTAACTTGCAGATTGAGTCGGTAGTTAGGAAGGCAAATGCAATGTTGGCATGTATTTCGAAAGGACTGGAATATAAAAGCAGGGATGTGCTGCTAAGGCTTTATAAGGCTCTGGTCAGACCACATTTAGAATATTGTGAGCAATTTTGGGCCCCATATCTCAGGAAGGACGTGCTGGCCCTGGAGAGGGTCCAGAGGGAGGTTCACGAGAATGATCCCAGGAATGAAAGGCTTAACATATGAGGAACGTTTGAGGACTCTAGGTCTATACTCGATGGAGTTTAGAAGGATGAGGGGGGATCTGATTGAAACTTACAGAATACTGAAAGGCCTGGAGAGAGTGGACGTGGGGAAGATGTTTCCATTAGTAGGAGAGACTAGGACCCGAGGGCACAGCTTCAGAGTAAAGGGAAGACCTTTTAGAACAGAGATGAGGAGAAACTTCTTTAGCCAGAGAGTGGTGAATCTATGGAATTCATTGCCACAGAAGGCTGTGGAGGCCAGGTCATTGAGTGTATTTAAGACCAAGATAGATAGGTTCTTGATTGGTAAGGGGATCAAAGGTTACAGGGAGAAGGCGGGAGAATGGGGTTGAGAAACTTAACAGCCATGATTGAATGGCGGAGCAGACTCGATGGGCCGATTGGCCTAATTTCCGCTCCTATGTCTTATGGTCTATGGCACCATGGTGAAGGATACCATTCAGGTAGGGAAACAAAGAGGAATGTGGTAGTGATACGAGACAGCAGAGTCAAGGGGAAAGATGTTGTTCTCTGCAGCCACAACCAGGATTTCCAAAGACTGTGCTTCCTGCCCTATGCCAGGTTTAAGGACATTTCCTCACGGTTGGAAAACAAAGATTGAGAGGGGGAGGATCCAGTTGTCATGGTCCATGTGGGAACCAACGACATAGGTAGAACCAGGCATGATGTTCTTCTAAGAGAATCTGAGGAATTACAGTCCAAATCAAAATGCAGAACATCAAAGGTAATCATTTCTGGATTATTACCTGCGCCACATAGAGTCAAGCAGATTAGAGAATTAAATGCATGGCTCAAAGAATGGTGTGGAGAAGGAGTTTCAATTCATGGCACACTGGCATCAGTACTCAGGGAAGAATGAGCTATTTCATTGGGATGGGCTCCACTTGAACTGGTCTGGGACCAGTGTCCAGGCCAATTGCACAACTAGGGCAGTCAACTGGACTTTAAACCAACAGGTTGGGGGAAGGGTTCGGGTGAAGGGAGATTTAGAAATCCAAAGAGAAATGTTGAGGCATCACAACAGTGAAGCAATGTGGGTAAAGGCAATCTGAATGGCCCAGGGAGGGAGAGATTTTAACAAAAATTGTACATCAGCAAATAAGGTCATTGCAAGGGACGGAAGTAAAAAAAATTAAATTAAAGGTTCTTTATCTGAATGCAGAAGCATCGGCAATAAGACAGATGCACTAGAGGCACAAATAGAGGTAAATGCTTTAGATCAAGTCGCCACTACAGAGAATAAGGCCTGAATTTTACACACATTGTGCAAGCTCAATGCATTATGAAATGCATTATCCACTCCTGTCTGCAATCGCAACCCAGACGCGATTTCAGGCTGGCTAGCCAATTAAGACCCAGCCAGCATGAAACGCGCCTGGGCATTGGTTCATGCTGCCGGCAGGGGCGGGAGGGTACTGGATCCAAAGGTGACACAGAGGGGGCATTTAAAAGATCGCAGGCAGCTCCCTGAAGGCTGCCAGGAGTTGGGAAAGAGCCTTAGGGGGCTGTCAATGAGAGAGTGCAAGATCCTATGCTTGGCAGGAGTGATGGCCTCAGCACCCACCAGGCACACCAGGCAGTAGGGGCAATGCGGGTGAGCACTCTGTCCCCCAGTTCTCTGACGAGTGCCGGTGCTCTCCAGTGGAGGCAGTGAGTTCCCGATGTGACATACTCAAGCCGCGGAATGGCAAAAGTAGACCACCCCACTAGATGAAGAAGGATGGAGATGACTTCCCAGGTGAGCAGGCATGATGCTGTGCGCCGCACAGTGCCAAAAACGGTTCATGATCCTCTGCACTCCACAAGGGTGAGTACTAACTTGGCATGGAATTGTGTATAGATGTCTTGGAGGGTGGCTGTTCTTCATGGCGCTCAGGGGTATGAAATGGCACATATCCCTGTGCATGCCAAGGCTGGGAGATGTGCCCACTTACCTTGTGTATATAGAAGGGTGAGGTGTGCTAATCTGACAGGCACCTCAACCTGTGTCTCCATGGGGTATTGGGGAAAGGGTTGAAAGGCTGGGATAGTGCGGCAGGTAGAGGGCGCACTAATGAAGCACTTTTGCCTGTACAGTAGAAGAAAAGCCATAATGCGCTGGAGTGTGCATGGATGGGTGGTGGGGGTCCCCAACATACTGATACTTCTCAAGTTAAAGACACCCTGGACATGGAATGCGAGCATGGAGCAAGGTCCACAGATTGCAGAGAGGAAGGGGTCTTGGATGAAGGTAAGAGACCGGTGCACAGGTATAAGACTGGGAAAGTGTGTAAGAACTGTAGGGTCATGGCATCTCCAATGAGAAGTTCTAATCAACAGTCCCCTTGCCCATCCAATCACAGTGCCTCAGTGAGGCAGTTGTCCATTCTGACAAGCAACCATAGTTCATGCACAGTTATTTTGTTCCAATGTAATCAAATAACATATTCTGTTCCTCCATCAGAAGTACCATCCTCATGATGCCTGATAGACCCAGACAGCCCTCCCTTGATACTCAAGGAGCAGCCGTAGGCAGGTGTATTACATCATCTCTCTGAACCAAGCACCCAGCGCAGATACAGGTATGTCAGTGGGCAACAGCGCATTGGATCAGTTGGTAGTGCAGTGGTGAGGCACATCACAAGCACTTGAGCTGGCGGAGGCAGAGTGTGCTCAGTGCGCCAGCAGTTAGAGGACTGCTCGAGACCAGGAGCATGCTGAATCCGAGGCAGATGATGTGCTCTGGAGTTGCCCATTAGTCAGCAGATGCTGGACAAGTGGGATGTGTGGGAGGATCTGGTGGAGATCCCTGAGGGTTTACATGCCACAGTCTCCGTCATGGAGTAGTCCATGCACAGCGTGAGCACCGCACTGACCTGCAGCTCCGAATGCACAGCCTCCTCCATGGAGAGAGTGGCGACTCTCATGGAGAGGCAGCTTCAGGAACGTAATCAGGAGTTTCTGGGGCTGTGCTCGAACTTGCAAGCCCACACACTGGCAGTGGCCTCAGCAGGTCACTGCCAGTGTGAGAAATGAATGAGGCACTTAATCACTCTGGATGGTGCCCATCCATCAATGGTGAGCAGGGAGGTTCAAACCAACCTCACACTGGCGGACCAGCTGCATGTTGCATCTGTGGGCACCTCTCAGGGCACTCCAGATGAAGGCAGCAGATTCTTTGCCACTCTACCAATGCCCGGGGCATCTGATGAGACCGCAATGACTGAGGCGTGCCCAGCCATGGCACTGGATGCTCCCTCCCACCACAGGCTTTGCCGGCCAAAGGACATACACCAAGGTCATCAGGGCCGACAGGACATCATAGTTAGCAGGGTGCCTCTTAAGCCACTGCCAGCAAGGGGTGGGGGGTGGCACCAAGATGCAGCACGCACAAGCGAAGATCAAGGCACTGTAAACACAAGTGGGGCTGTCACAGTTGCTATTACTTCAGCTGAAACGTGTTCTACGTTCAAATTGTGTAAACATGACCATTTAAAGATGTTATTATGTTTCATGGTCTGAATGTGTTTTATGTATCTCATAGATGTTGGGCATGGGAGTGGCATGTGACAGATGGGAGGGACTGCTAACTTTATTTCAGAAGTAGTTAGTTGACATAGGAGTCACAGGATGACCTCATCAGGAATGTTCATTAAAGAGGCGTCACTCTTGCCTTCGCTCTCAAGCCATGCTTTGGATGCCTAGCTGAATGAACGGAGAATCAAGGCCTCCTTGGTCTCCTTGCTTCCCATAAGGTTCATCACTTCTGCAGCCACATCCTCACCCTAGGCCTTCTCCAGCCTTTATCAGACCTATCAGTTGAGTGGTCCTCTGCGGCCTGGGAGCTGCCTCACTGTCTTCATCCTCAAAAAGGTCCCAAGTCCCCTCTTGACAAAGCCAAATTGTGCAGAGCGCAGCACACAACGACACTAAACGATGTGTTCCCCGATCAGTCCAGGCAACGGAACCTCATCTTGAGCAGGCCAACAGTCCTCTCAATTACCGTCCTTGCAGAGGCATTACTTCTATTGTACCTCTCCTCCGCTTCTGTCCTTGGGTATCTAAGTGGTGTCATGAACCACTATTTCTGGAGCCTCATTAGCCACTGAACCTCCAACATGTCCAGGCAGCCTTTGTAGCCCAGGAGCCAGTCATCGAACCGAGCTGGAGCGACAAAGAGCCTTGGCACCTGGGAATGCCGTAGGATGTACGCATCATGGAAGCTGCCTGGGTACCTGGTGCAAACCTGAAAAATCTGTGTCCTGTGGTCACAAACAATCTGGATGTTGATGGAGTGGCACCTTTATGGCCACATGAGTATAATCTATGGTACCCTGGATGCGGGGGAACCCAATAATTGCAGCAAAGCCTCTGGCTCGGTCAGCCTGGCTGGCTTCGTTGGTCTGGAAATTAATGATGTTTACCACCCATCTGAACAGAGTGTCAGTGACCAGCTTGATGCAGCTGTGGGCAGCAGATTAGGAAGCACCACATAGATCTCCCGCTGACCCTAGGAAGGAATCGGAGACAAAAAAGTTCAGGGCCACTGTCAACTTAAGAGCTATGGGCATCGGGTGGTCGACAACACAGTTTGAGGCATCTCTGGGCCAAACATGTGGCAAATGAAGGTCACAGTCTCCCTGGAGAGGCGGAGCCTCCTTCGACACTGAATCTCCCATATGTCCAGGTAGCTGGACTGCTGCCTGTAGATGCAGGGTAACAGCATCTTCTGTGGACCCTTCTGCCTTGCACTTCCTGCTGGCCTGCACCCCATGTGGCTGTGCCCTCTGTCCTGTGGTGCCCATGGACACCAGCCCTCCTCTCCTTTCTGGTCCTCTCCCCCTCAGAGGAAGAGGTCCCTCTAGTGGAGTAGACAATTCCCATTTGCTGGAATCGAAATGCACAGGATAGCGCCCTGCAGGGTGTACTCAGCAGAAAGCTTGTAAGCCAAAGAGTCCACCAGAAAATACAGAAAACGCTAATAACTGTCAGAAAAGCACCTACAACCAACTCTCACCTAAACTCCTACCTACTCACAGCCACGGCTCTGGTCAACTTTTATCCCACCCTGGATTGAGTTTCACTTAAAAATGGAACGGCCGCCCGCCCTGTGGCCCACACGCCGACTGCAACATCACATTACTTTTCATCTGTGTTCACTATGTGTAGAAATCAGGAAGGGGAATTGTGATATACTGGAACAAATTAGCATTGAAAGGAAGGAGGTATTAGTGGTTTAGCAGGCTTAAAAGTGGATAGATCCCCAGGCCCAGACGAGATGTATTGCTGGCTGCTATGTGAGACAAGGGAGGAAGTTGCAGGGACTCTGACACTAATTTTCAAATCCTCTCTGGCCACAGGAGATATTCCAGGGGACTGGAGGACAGCAAATGTGGCACCATTATTCAAGAAGGGCAGTAGGGATACACCAGGTAATTATAGGCCAGTGAACCTAACATCAATGGTAGGGAAACTACTGGAAAAAATTCTGAAGGACAGGATTAATCTCCTTGGAGAGGCAGGGATTAATTAGGGATAGTCAGCATGGCATTGTCAGGGGGAGATCATGTCTAACAAATTTGATTGAATTTTCGAGATGATTAGTTGTGTAGATGAGGGTAGTATAGTTGATGTAGTCTACATGGATTTCAGTAAGACTTTTGACAAGGTCCCACATGGGAGAATGGTCAAGAAGGTAAGAGTCCATGGGATCCAGGGTAATTTGGCAAATTGGATCCAAAATTGGCTTATTGGCAGGAAGCAGAGGGTGATGGTCAAAGATTGTTTTTGTGATTGGAAGCCTGTGATGAGTGGTATACCGCAGGCACCAGTGCTGGGACCCTTGTTGTTTGTAGTGTGCATTAATGATTTAGACGTGAATATGGGAGGTATGATCAGTAAGTTCACAGATGACACAAAAATTGGTTGTGTCGTAAATAATGAGGAGGAAAGCCATAGATTACAGGACGATATAGATGGGCTGGTAAGATGGGCAGAGCAGTGGCAAATGGAATTTAATCCTGAGAAGTGTGAGGCGATGTATTTTGGGAGCACTAATGCGGCAAGGGAATACACAATGAATGGTAGGACCCTAGGAAGTACAGACGATCAGAGGGACTTTGGTGTACATGTCCATAGATCCTTGAAGGCAGCAGCACCATAGATAAGATGGTTATGAAGGCATTTTTGATACTTGCCTTTATTAGCTGAGCCATAGAATATAAGAGCAGGGAGGTTATGTTGGAGCTGTATAAAACTAGTTAGGCCACAGATGGAATATTGTGTGCAGTTCTGGTCGCACACTATAGGAAGGATGTGATTGCACTGGAGAAGGTGCAGAGGAGATTTACCTGGTTGTTGCCTGGGCTGAAGCATTTCAGCTATGAAGAGAAACTGGATAGGCTGGGGTTGTTTTCCTTACAGCAGAGAAGGCTGAGGGGGAGCCTGATAGGAGTATACAAAATTATGAGGGACATAGATAGGATAGGAAGAAACTTTTCCCCTGAGCAGAGGTGTCAATAACCAGGGGCACAGATTTAAGGTAAGGGACAGGAGGTTTAGAGGGGATTTGAGGAAAAATATTTTCATCCAGAGGGTGGTTGGAATCTGGAACACACTGCCTGAGGGGGTGGTAGAGGCAGGAGCCCTCACAACTTTTAAGAAGTATTTAGATGAGCACTTGAAATGCCATAGCATACAGGGCTACAGGCCAAATGCTGGAAAATAGGATTAGAATAGGTGCTTGATGGCTGGCATTGACATTATATGTTGTATAACTCTGTGACTCTATGGGCATGTAAAGTTTCAATCAACTGCCTTTTTAATGGGCTTAATTGCCCATTTAACTGTTGGCAGGCATGCTTCCTACTTATGCGGGCCCACTGAACGTAAAATGGCATCATGACATTGGGACACGGGCCTGACGTTTTCTTGTGCAATTTCATGCGAGGTCGGGTTGCTGCGTGCCCAATCCTGCAACGTACAATTCTGACCACAGTTATAAGGTGATCAAGTTTGGGAAATAAATATTCCAGGGTATACAATATTTTGGAAAGATGGACAGAATGGCAAAGGCAGAGGGGTAACCTGATAGTAAAGGATGACATAAGGACCTTAAGAAGAAAGGATTTAGCCTCAGAAGTAGAATTTGTATGGGTGGAAATTATGAATACCAAGATTCAGAAAATACTGTTGGGAGTGTTTTTTTGGGCCCCCAACAGTAGTTACGTTGTTGGCAGAGTATTAAACAAGAAATTATTGGAGTTTGCAACAAAGACAATGTAACAATTGTGGGAGACTTTAATTTTCATACAGACTGGGACAATTAAATTGGCAAGTGTGGTCTTGAAGATGAGTTTGTAGGGTGTTTGTGAGACAGTTTCTTGCAGCCATACATTGTGGAAGCAACTAAGGATAAAGATCTTGGATCTAGTATTGTGTAATGAAGCACGGTTAATTAGTAATGTTGTAGTAAAATATCTCATTCCCACACACACATTCACTCTCACTCCGAAACACACATGCTCACTCTCTCACTCAGCCACCCCCTCCACCGACACACACACACACACACACTTGCTCTCACTCCCACACACTCACTCATTCAAGCACACACTCGCTCTTACTCTCACTCCCACTCGCTCAATCTCTCACAGACGCCAGCCACCCTCTTCCCCACATGCCCCTCCTTTGACCCCAGACTACACAGCATTTCAATCCCAAGCCTCGCAGCCAGCCTCTCCTTGCTGGGGCCCCAGCTGCCTCTCTTCCCCAGAGCCCCACAGCCAGCCTCTCTTTCACAGCAGCCATTCCTTCCCATGGCCTTGGCAGCCTCTCCTTCCCTGGGCCCCACACCCGACCTCATCTTCCCAGGGCTCCAGCAACTAGCTTCTCCTTCCTGGGGCACCAGCAACCAGCCTCTCGTTGCCAGGGCCCTGGCAGCCAGCCTCTCCTTCCCAGGGTCCCAGCAGCCAGCCTCTCCTTCACGGGGCCCCAGCAGCCAACCCCTCCTTCTCCGAGTGAGCCTAGTGAATCTTTCAGCAGCAAACATGGGAGCGGAGCGGCCTGTGATTGGTGGAGCAGCTCCCTGCAGAATCTTTCACTCTAACTTAGGTGTTTGACAAGCAATTTGAGAACTGGCTATGGGCACTGCAGAGAGTGGCTTTGGGGCCAGATGCTGCCCGCAGGCCATAGGTTGGACAAGCTTGGACTGAAAGGTATGGAGGTAAATGAACAGTTGGAAACATTTAAAGAAACAATTCAAAATGTTCAACAAAATACATTCCATTGAAAAACAAAAACTCAGCAAGAAAGACCCATCTGTGGCTCACTCAGGAAGTTAAGGATAGTATTAGATTAAAAGAAGAAGCTTACAATAACGCAAAAAACAGTAGCAAGTCTGCGGATTGGGAGTGTTTTAGAAACCAGCTGAGGGCCACCAAAAAGTTGATAAAAAGGGAAAAAATAGAATATGAGAGTAAACAAGACAGAAATATAAAAACAGCAGAGACAGGAAAAAATATCATGGGGAACGTGGAAATGACAGAGGCATTAGACAAATATTTTGTGTCTGTCTTCATAGTAGAAAACACAAATTTCATACCAGAAATAGGCGGTAACCTAGGGGCTAAAAAGAGTGAGGAAATTAAGGAAAAAGTATTAAAGAAACTTAAGGGACTAAAATCTGACAAAACCCTAGGACTTGATAGCCTACACCCTAGGATTCTGAAACCAATAAATGCAGAGATAGTGGATATGCTAGCTATGATTTTCCAAAATTCCTTAGATTCAGGAATGGTCCCACAAATTGGAAGTTGGCAAATGTTACACCCCTTTTCAAGAAAGGAGGAAGAGAGAAACCACAGGCCAGTTAGCCTCACATCAGCTGTTGGGAAAATGTTGGAATCTATTATTAAGGAAGTCTTAACAATGCACTTAGAAAGCACAGTATGATTAGAACAAGTAAACACGGTTTTAATAAAGGGCAATTCCATTTGACAAATTTATTAGAGTTATTTGAGGATGTAACTAGTAGGGTAGATAAAGGGGAACCAGTAAATGTAGTACAGCTAGATTTCCAAAAGGCATTTGATAAGGTGCCACACAAAAGGTGAATAGGCAAGATAAGGGCTCATGGAGTAGGGGTAATATTTTAGCTTGGAGAGAGGATTGGTTAACAGATAGAAACCAGAGTGTGGAAATAAACACAGCTTTTTCAAGTTGAAACAAGGATCAGTACTGGGGCCTCAGCTATTTATAATTTATATTAATGACTTGGATGGAGAGACAGAGAGTAATGTATCAAAGTTTGCTGATAATACCAACTAGGTGGGAAGCTAAGCTGTGGGGAGGACACGAGTGCATATATAGATTAAGTGAGTGGCAATGTCAATATCTTATTCATTACATAGTTATGGTTTAATGTCAATTACATTGCTAAACATGTGATGGATATTGGGACACTATAAATGGGGATAGCTGGGACATGTTGACTCTGAACTTAGTCAATAAACTCTCTGCAGCAAAGAAAGGCAATGCGTCTTAGTTTTAACTTCACCAACCAGCGTGGATCTAGTTATCATTGGTAGCAGATGATGGTTTACCTAACGGTGAAGATTGGAAACTAAGCTACCTTTTCAGGCAGAGGATAGTAATTGCAGTTACTTTGGAGAAGAATGGCTGAAGCTAAGTGGAAAGTATCAGGGTATGAATTTCCACCATTGTTCAGTGAAGCTGAGCCTTATGAACAATGGAAAAATGAACTGGACATATTGACACGGGTTATGTTCTTACCAAACAAATGCAAGGTATGCCTTTACGCTTTCGCTTCCCACCAGAAGCAGGATCAGGTGAAAAGTATCTTCAAAGTTAGAGGCTCATCAGTTGGACACTGAGGAAGGTTTGGGTAATCTCTTAAAATTTAAGGAAAAAATGTATAAGAATTGTGACCTATTAAATGCATATGAGGCATGTTCAGATTTTGATAAATTTAGCATGGATGGTTATTCCATAGAAGAATATATCATGGAATTTAACAGGTTATATAACAGATTGCACAAATTCTATTTGGAGATTCCTAATTCAGTGCTTGCTTTCAAATTGTCGAGATTGCACTAAAGCGTTGAAAATGGATAGGCTCCTGGTCTTGACTGAGTTAGATTCTCATAAAGAGATATGCTTTTGGAACAGACGTCTGAAGCTTTAAAAAAAAATTGGGGAAATATTCATTTCCAGCCACTTTTATGGCACCAATGGAACATTCAGCAGTACCACAAAAGATGGAGGATTCAATGCTAGCAGCATTTCGAGACCGTTTAGATATGGGGTGCAAGCATCAATACAAAAGAACCATAAACAAAATAAATGAGGATCGAGAACATTTTGGCAGCTCTAACAGACAACAGGAATTGGGTAACTATGTCAGGAGGATGAAACACAGAAATAACCAAGGAATGGTAAACAGATGCTTCAGATATGACTCGAAATATCATGATGTGATGAATTGTCCAAAAAGGAATATTAGGATTTTTGAAGCGACACATGACAAGGAAGGATCAGAAGAAGAAGATGATGATGCTGATCAGTCAGAAAGACTTGTACTAGTCAGCAGAAGTTTTCGTCCAGTAATGGGCATTCTAGTTGTGGATTCATTCAGTTGTGCTGTATTAGACAGTGGGTGCACATCCACAGTATGTGGAGTAGATTGGTTAAAACCTGGATTCTTTAAATAGTAAAGACCGAAGTAAAGTTAAGGAATATGAAAGTTCTACTTACTTCAAGTTTGGAATGATAACATGTTAAAATCACTAAAGAGAGTGGTGATTCCATGTAAAATAGGGTAAACCATTTTGTCAGCACAGATGTTAATCCACTGAAATGCCCTTACTATTGAGTAAGCTGTTTATGAAAAAGACACTAATGAAATTAGATATGGAATATGATAATGTCTTTGGGAAATCTGCAGATTTAGAGTTTATGCGATCGGGACATTATTGTATCCTCTTAATAAGATTCAAGGTTTTGAATCACTATGTTAAAGAAATGTTGATGACATCATTGGGTAGGAGTTTAAAGGAAAAATGGCAAATAGATTTAAAGGTACATCAGCAGTTTACCCATCCATCTTTTTATAGGTTAAAAATGCTACTAAAGGATGTAGGGGTAATGGATGATGAATATACTAGCTTATAGAAGAGATCAATGTGATATATGTAAAATTTTACGAGGACACCATCACAGCACGTAGTGATTCTCCCGTTAGCAAGAGACTTTAATAAAATTGTAGCAATGGACCTGAAGGTATGGGATAAGGACAAAAACATTTTTCTCTTGCACTTCATAGACATGGCAACTAGATTCCGCCTGTCAGCAATAATATTTAGTAAAGACAAAAAGATAACTGTGGGCAAGATAATGGAAAAATAATTAGGAACTGGACTGGAAGCACCAGCTAAATTCCTAACTGAAATGTGGGGGCGGGTAAGGGGAGTAGTTTGTCAACAATGTATTTAAAATTATGTGTGAAAATGTAAACATCATAATATTGAAGACAGCAGCAGAAAGTCCCTTTAGTAATGGGATTTGTGAATAAAATCACGCAATAATTGATGAGATGCTTCACAAAATCTTAGCTGACCAACCGAGCTGTAAACTGACATCTGCCTTGGTGTGAGCAGTCCATGAGAAGAATTCACTTCAAATGGTTGGGGGCTACAGTCACTATCAATTAGTTTATGGGAGAAATCCAAAAATACCTTCAGTGATGTGGGATCATCCTCCGGCCTTGGAAGGGACTACGATTAGTTCAACTTTTTCTGAATACTTGAATGCCATACATGCAAGGAGAAAGGCATTTAACAAGGCTGAACTTCTGGAGAAGATTCAGTGAACCTTACAGCACCACATAAGGCCATCAGAAACACATTTTAATCCAAGGGACATGGTATAATACTAAAGAGAAGGGCAGAAAGAATGGAAAGGCCAGTTGAGGTTATAGGCAGTGATAAAAAAATAGTAATTTTACAACATAACAATCAAACTGTTGGGCTATATTCCTCGAGGTTAATTGGCACTGATTATACATTTACAGAATCTGAACAGGTTACAGAAAGAGAAGAGGAAGATTGTACAATTATATCAAAAATAGTAACCAAAAGTGGGATAGTTTTGCTCACATACCTTCTGCCCTCCATTGTTTAGGAATTGATTTTTTAAATTTGTTGCTCTTCAGCAAAGCTCTCCTTTAAGTGTGAGCAGCAGTCTTTTTAGAGTAAATAATTCTACTCAAAATGTTAACCTGTATTTTCTCTTTGCAAGTGCTGATTGACCTGCTGTGAATATTTAGCATGTTCTGTTTCTCCTTCAAATTTTCTATATTAGCAGGTTTTCTTTAAGCCTCTTAAAAACTTCTGCTTCAACAGAATTCTCTTCCACACCCAATCAGCAAGCTTAAGCTCTTGAAATGAAATGAGCCCATTGTATACAAAAATCTGACTCAGACATCTACTCCTTACATGAAGAAATTTCCCACAATTACCTTCTCTCATTTGAAGATACAGGCTGAAAAGCCAAAGCAAGAGACAAACAGAACAAAATTCTGCAAATTCACAAGTATTTCATAGTAGTTCCTATGACCAGTATCCTAGCAACAGCAAAATAAGCTGGGAGAAGCTGTAATGTGGGAGGGCAAGCTGGCAATGGGGAGGGCAGGAAAACATAATTAATTGTATTTAAATTCCTATGAATTCAATATCCCTTTCCAAATCACAGGTGTTGCCTCTGATCCCTGTGCTGATTACACATGTAGTATCTATATAAATACCTGCCTCATATTCACATCTATTATTAATCAAATCGAATCCAGTTCTCATGTTTTGCAAAAAACAGTTTTTCCCATTTATGTGCCAGATATAATCTTTCACTTCAACAGCAGACTTCACATTCCTTAGTGGTGGTAATACTGCTAAGCTAATCATCAAAAAGGGCATCCAGTAAATGAGGAAGTGAGACTGGTGAGGAAATAGCATGTCAAATGAGTGCCCATTTAATCAACCAATTCACCCCCCTCTGAGGACTGCAGAAGTAGCAGGTAAGGGACAGATGCTGCAAGTCAGCACAGAAGCCAAAATGGTGACATTGGTTGCCAGACCAGATCATGACCCATCAGAATGCGAGAAATGGCCACTCATCATGATTACAAGTTTTCTATACTGCAGCAGGCCACCAAACTTTCTCCCCCTGAGGAGGCTCTTAGAAGAAATACAATAATACAAATAGTTGCTTGGTAGTACAGAGCTTGAATATTGCTGAAAAGAGAGACATGTTGCTGAAAAGAGAGATGTGTTGCTAAAGCTTTTTAATCTTCCATTCAGGACAAATGTCAAATTTCAGGCGATTACAACAATGGAAGAATACAACATAGGCAACACACCCTATACTCCCAATAAGGCCAAATATTGGGGCTGCATACACTGGAAAGTAACCTAATAAACTGACTTCATATTCTTTGCAAGGTATAGTGCAAATTGGCTTTCTGAAAGGATGTATGAATGATGCAGTTATGAAGAAATATGCAGGGATTGAAGTAAAGATACTGGCAATAGGACTATTGCACCACAGAGAGCACTAGAGACTGTTTTTGCTAGGCCACCAGTGCAGTTTTTACATGAAAATCTTGTCAACCAGTGATGGATGTATCAGCTTCCTGGCTGCGCATCATCATCAGCTTTTCCACCATCATCTTCTTTTTCTTCCTGTTAGAATTTCAGGCTTAGTACAGATCTGACAAATCTGACAAAATCTCTGTACTAAGGAAATGTTTCAATTTGCAATTCTAGTCCTGAAATTTTCCTGAGATTCTCAATTCTTCCACAATAACACCACCAGGAGACAATCAAAACCTATTGGAAAAAGAAACATGGTTCTGCCAGGTTTCCACTGTTGCTAGGAGGTTCCTAGTAGCATGGCAAGGGACAGAAATCCTGTCTGCCCCTTACAAAGCACGTGACAGTAAAGCAAAAGAGCCAAGGCAAGAATTCCATATGCCAGAGGTTCCCTCTCTCTAAGTTCAGATCTAGCCCATCTGCGAAAGCGGATTTGTCACGTAAGCCAAAGCCTTCACAAGTGGGATCCAGACCTTGAAAATGGCCTGGTCGCTTGAAAAGAATATTTTGTTTTAAAACTGATTAGGGCTGAGGGAAAGAGCCAGGGTCAGGATGGGGGATGCCTAAGCAACCCTTTGCTCCAACACATGTGATTGGAGGACGTAGTATCCAGGTGTATGAGATAGTTGGACATCAGAGCTATGCCAAAGGGATGTTAGCACCTGCCTTCCTCTTGCCAACTAGGTTGCCTTTCAGTGACTCCACAAACTCTGGTGTTGTTAGAACTGGTGGGCCCAGGCAGGCATAAACACTCCTTGACTGCAGAAATCACAAATGAGGAAATTTTGGTCCTCTTATGGTCGACCAGATTTTTTGGGGGAATGAAGCATGTATCTTTTTTTATCTCCTGTTGGGGAGTACTTCAGTGGTGTTATTGTCAACATCCCTGGATATCCATCCAATAAGAAGTGACCATGAAGCTGTTCCTTTGTTCTAAAAACCCAACTGGAGCACTAATGTACTTTATGACAGGAAGCCTAACATCCTTTCCTAGTCTGGCCTACATGTGACTTCAATTACACACCAACATGGTTGACTCGAAACTACCTTGCGAAGCGGCCTGGAAAACCAATTAGTTCTATTAATCCACTACAATGCAGTGATTTAAGAAGGAGGCCCACTATCACCTTCTCTGGGGAACTAAAGATGGGCAATAAATACTCAGCTTACCAGCACATCCCAAGCATGAATAATTTTAAAAAGGTTTGATCCATGTGGTAAAGTAATTCATCGTTGTTGTCTGTCCTTCGATTCAAAGATGATATTTATTCAGAGTTGAGAGTTTTTGCAATGGGTCTTCACGTGATTGAACAAGCCAATTCTCAACCCGCAGATCTTTGGGCACACGGAGCAGGACATCCCATAAGGTAGTGGGATCCGGAATGCAGGGTTTACTTCCTTTTCTTTCTTTCTCTGCTGCTGTTCTGCCTCATCATTAAGGTGTTTGGACTTGAAGCATGATACAAACTAACGGACAAGCTTTGAACAATTGGTAGCAAGTTCCTCCCAGTCATCAATGTCAATGTTTTCATGCTTCAGGAAGAGCTTTTCAGCATTTTCTTTGTCCTTCCCTGGAACACTGGCTATTTGAGAGTTGAGAAAACAGGACCTGGCAGGGGTGACTTTTTCAGCCATGCAGAAAGTGTCCAGTCCATTATAGTTGATGCAGGAGTTTTGCCTGAATGCTAGTGAAGCTGGCTTCAAGAAGGACATGATCGCCTGTTCAACAGTCCTCCAAATGAATAAAGAGTAACTGGCAGAGGCACTGCTGATGGAATTTCTCTAGCACTGTTCTGTGTCATTGATACACAAGTCCAGGTCTCACTGCAGTACAGGAGTGTGGTGACGACAACTGTTCTGTACACTAGGAATATTGTTGACTTGCGGAGGTCGTTGTCAAACTTTCACTGCTGTAGTTTATAGAAGGTTGAGCTGGCACAGCTAATTTGGTGTTGGATCTATTCATCAATGGTGGCCTTTTGAGACAGGTTGCTGCCAAGGTATGAGAAGTGTTCAACAAATTCCAGAACCTCTGCTTCAACATATATGGGAGGTGAACTATTTGGCTGACTAAGTGTGGGTTGATATATATGAGTTTTGTTTTGGCAACACTCAGGAACAGGCCAAGTCTCTTCTATGCAGAATTGAAGAAACCTAGTGCAGAGTGGGCAACAACACTGCAGTCATTCGCAAGCTGTGGATCAAACTATGGTGGTCAGTTTACCTTTGGCACCAAGGTAGGCTGAAGTTAAAGAGTTTTCCATCTAGGCGGTATTTAATGCTCACACCAGAGGGCAATTGATCTTTGATGAGGTGAATAGCCACAGTCAGATAGATTGTATATAGTATGGGAGCTTTCATACAGCCTTGCTTGGCACCAGTCCTGATTTTGATGGCCTCTGTTTCAGATGTCCCAGTCAAAACAGTTGCTGCCACATCATCTTGAAGCAGTTGCAGGATTGTGATGAAGTTTCTTGCACATCCAAGTCTTTGGAGCACAATCCACAGAGCTTTGGTCATGTTGAAGAATGCAGAGTTGCTGCTGTTGTTCTCAACATTTTTCTTGGATTTGTCTGGCAACAGGATTTGTCAGGGGATCCTCTGGAAGGTCTAAAGCTATATTGTGACTCTGGGAGGATCTCCTCAGCCACAGGAAATAGACAACTCAGGAGAATGAATGTCAAGATTTTCCCTGCTATGTACAAGAGGGAAATACCTTGATAGTTTCCATCAGTTACCTCCCGTCTTGAAGATAGTTACAATCATAGCATTCCTGAAGGGGGAGGGAAGGAGGAGTTAAATTTCCTCCCAAATCCATAGAATGAGGGTGTGGAATCTTGACATGAGCATCAGACCACCAGCTTTGAATGCCTCAGCTGGAATGCCATTGGGATTGCAGACTTTGTTGTTTTTCATCCATTCCTCCATTTGACTGTTTCTTGCAGCTCTCTCATCACAGGTGATTCGCCCATGGATTCTACCACAGGCAACTGGGGGGGTGGGGGGGAATATCCTGGAGAGCATCAGCTACCACTGTGGATTCATGGTTGAGTTGTTAAAAATGTTCTTTCCAACACTGATGAATGACATTGTCATCCTTAAGAAGAGAAACACCATCCAGTGAGTGAAGGGGATTTTGTCCATTTCACTTTGATGGCTTCAAAATAGCTTCAGATGTCATGATAGTCAGCATATTGTTGGATGTTCTTTTTTTGTCAGGCTTTTTAAAAATTATTTGTTCATCGGATGTGGGTGTCACTAGCTAGGCCAGCATTTATTGCCCTTGTTCAGATGGCATTCAAGAGTCAACCACATTGCTGTGGGTCTGGAGTCACACGTAGGCCAGACCAGGCAAGGACAGCAGATTTCCTTCCCTAAAGGACATTAGTGAACTAGATGGGTTTTTACAACAGAAAACAATGGTTGCATGGTCAACATCACTCTTTTAATTCCGGATTAAAACTGTATCATCTGCCATGGTGGGATGTGAACCCAAGTCCCCAGAGTATTACCCTGAGTCTCTGGAATACCAGTCCAGTAACCATACCACTATGCCATTGCCTCCTCTCTTCACATCACATGTCCTTTGTCTCCTGGATTTGTCTTTGGGTGTTAGCCTTGAATTGCCTTCTTAGCTTGCTGTCTTGGGTTCTGCCTGGCAAAGAAGGCTGTTCATTTTTGTTTCAGGACGTCACATACTTCAGCATCATTTTCATCTAACCAGTCCTGGCGATAACAACGCTCAAACCCAATGGCCTTGACACAAGAGTCTAGAACAGCTGACTTTATTTGATCCTGTTCTGAATTAGGTTGGATGTGTGAAGATTTTCCAGATTGGTTGTGAGCTGCACTTGGAATATCTCTCTTCAGTCAGGCTGCTTTAGTGCTGAGACATTGATCTTTTTCCTCTTGGACTTTTGGCTCTTGCGATGTCTTGGTCTTTTGGGACTTGCAATATCTTGGTGCTAGGTGGTTGTTCATCACCTATCGAACAAGTCGATGATCTGTCCAGCAGACATCAGTCACTGCGTAGATCGAGTGATACAGACATCACATGGATGTTTGCCTTGAACAATGTCATAATCCACGAGATGCCAGTGCTTTGATCTAGGATGCCTCCATGTAATTTTATATTTGTCCTTCTCACAGAAGAGGGTGGTTGTTGTAATGAGGCCATGCTTAGCATATTTTGCCAGCAGGAGGACGCCATTTGCATTGGCTTTTACCACCCCATTTTTCCTAATGGTTCCACTCCAGATATGGAGTCACGGCCAACCTTGGCATTAAAATCCCTCAGAAGATTGATCTTTCTTCTTTTGGGATGTTAATGAGGACTTTATCAAGGTTGGAATAGAACTTTTCCTTAACATCTTCATCAGAGTCAAGGATCGAGGCACAAGCATTGATGATGGTGACATATTAATTATGGCTTAACTGGAGTATCATGAGGCTTGCATTTGTACAATTTGAGAGTTCTAGCAGCACATCCCAGGTCATATTCCGGATGGTAAAGCCAACTCCATGGATACGAGGGTCGTTGTCAGCCTTTCTTTTCCAGTAGAAGGTGTATCGTCCTGCTTGTTCCTTCAGCTGCCCCCACCCCAGGAAGGCGGAGCTCACTGAGGGTGGTATTGCCAATTTGGAGTCTTGTTAGCTCAAGTGATAACATTTCTTTCTGGATTGTCACTCTTGAGATTATCCATGAATGTTCTAACATTCCAAGCTGCAAAATTTAAGTATTTCCTTCTTTGACCACAAACATGTTGATTCCACAGGGTGTGGTTCCCCAGCCAGGAGGAAGTGGAACAGTCTATTTTTAGGGCCCTATTTTCTAGCCCCTCCCCATTTGGGGTGAGCAAAGGGTATCCTGATGAGGACTATTCAATCACACATGCTGCTTACCAATGACACCTCTGTCCCAACACAGGTGTCCAATGACTTTCAAGCAACTGTCAACTGTGTACAGATTCTTGACTAGGGACTCCCAGGTTCACAACCCTGGCCCGTTGCAAATTCTCCACTGCCACAGGACTTGACATGAACCCTGGAAGAAGCTTGCACGTGATTGTTTAACACGGGGACCTTGGGGTGCCATCATTATCCACATTATCTTGATGGGTTAGTGGTCAGATTTTGGTGATGTATCAAGCCACAATGACCGGGAGCACCTTGCTGCTGCAGCCACCTTCGCAGCTGGTGAGATGCATAGTCTCCTTCGCCTCTTCTGCTGTTGAGGACTTTGTGGACTGCATTTTGTTAAGCATCTCCCCACATCCTTGCTGCCATGGGTGGCCCTACTAGGAGCAAACAGCTCCTGACGGCATTCCTTGTAGAGTAATTGTTGTGGCTAGGAAGTAATCAGTAGTGTTAACGGTCATTGCTATTGGTGAGTCTCACTGTAGCAGGCAAGGCTGTTCCTCTTATAAATCTTGCCTACAAATCAAGCCCTAGAAAATGGCATCACCAGCGTCTGTGGCTGCAGTATGTTTTATTTACAGGATGCACTGCAGCTACTTACCAAGGCTTCTTAGGCAGCACTTCCCAAACCTAATGAACTCTGCCACCTAGAAGAACAATGCCAACATATGCATAGGGATACAATCACCTCCGGTTACCCTCCAAATCACAAGCCATCAGTACTTGGGCATTTATTGCCATTCCTGCATCATCACTGGATGAAAGTCTTGGAACTCATTGGGCAGGATTTTCTGGCCCCATCCACCACCAGGATTGTTGAGTCCTACCGAAAGTTAATGGACTTTGGTTGGGCAGCCAAATCTCCTGCAGCGGGTCCCACCACAACAGGGCCGGAAATTCCCTGCCATTGTCTAATAGCATTGTGGGGACATCTTCATTACATGGACTGCAGTGGCTCACCACCTTCTCAAGTGCAATCAGGAATGCGCAATAAATGCTGGTCTTGCTAATGACAACCACATCCCAAGAATGAAAAGCTGGTACTTAACTGGTTACAGTGTTCAATGACCGGAGAATGGGTAAAAATCCAGCAACGCTTCCTATTTTTTGTATTTAAATATTGCTTGAAGTCAGGATATGTCTTAGTTCTAATGCCTTCCCCAAGA